>NC_090874.1:24495393-24502893 GCF_036669935.1 Montipora foliosa
AGGAAAACATACGAAACACGTTTGTCATGTCGTTATATTTCGTTCTTCCCATACTACCTTTCGGTTTTGTCATGTAAGCTTGAAGCTTTGATGTTTACAACATTTATTTTAACTACCGTATAAAGGTAAGAATGGTTACTCACAACTACTTGCTACATGAAACAGAATAAGGCAAGTACATTCGTTAATTTAAGCATTCCACCGTTTGTACTAAATTATCTGACTGTAATTTACAACTTACCCCTTCACTTTCTGGAGTGACCTAATGGTTAGCGTGCTGTACTCCTGGTCGAGCAGTCCGGCTTTGAGCCCTGGCTAGATCTGCTGCTGGGGCACTGCATTGTGGTCTTTGCTGTCATTGTGCCTCTCTTCACCAAAGTGTCAAATGTAGTTCAGGGCATCTTTTTTTTCTTAGTGATGAACAGGTACCGACGAATACTCCTAGTCGCTTCATGCTACAGAAACCGGGATAAGCTCCGACATGATCGACCTCTAGGCTCGAACGCAGACTTCAGTAACTTCACTTTCTGTTTTAAAGTCAGAGAAAGTCGTGATATCTTGCGGGAACTCGAACTCGCCTGCTGCAACGCTTACGCGCAGGCATGTTACACTGGCCAATTTGTTCTTCCAGTTCTTGGTCACTTTCGTCACTGTCAACATCGGTTCTATCGCTGTCCTGCCGTACAGTTTTGAAACTCCTCAAATTGGTCTTCAGTGAGCGTGATGCCTTCTCCTACTGCACCCTCCACAGAGCAGTGAAGTTCAATGCTAGTGGCCACAAATGTTCCGAGGCTTGCTGCAGGTTTGGTGCAACTCCAGCTAAAATGCATGCTGTTGTCTCTGTCTTGGATAACAATGTCTGCAGTTATAGGAGATCCAACGTTAAAAATATCTTGCCCCGCAACCATAAGCACTTTGTTTTCTTTGCTGCTTTTGTGGAAGACTGTGCCGTTATAGAAAAGGACTTTCCTTGCCAGGGAAACAGGGGTATGTCCGCCACAATGAAAAAAAGAGAAGTCAAGATCTGCATTTTGAGATGGCTCCGTTGCGTACAAGGCAAAGGGCAACGTTGTAAATTTGTGCTTTGTACTTTCACTGCGTACCGTGGCAACTCTAGCAGCCTAAAGCCATTTTCTCCTGTAATCATGGAGCTTAGCAATCTCATATGATGGAAGTGACACATGCGGTGGCTTTGGAATGGTTGGCATTTCTTCAAACTTAAAATCCAAGCAGCCAACGGCTTCATTGAAGCCAAAGTCTCGTGCTTCCGCAATCACATGCTCGTTAACCAGTGTTGGAAGTGCTTTTGTTACGAAGTTGAGGTCCTCGTTCTGTGACATGTCTGAAAGGTCATCGATTGCCTCTTTGAGACTGCGTTGTACCATAGCAAGTGCGTTCACTGTTTCGTGCGAAGACAAGCCCAGGGATCCATCTAAACTCTTGTTAGGTGCAAGCTCAAACAGCTCCCTGACATCGGATTGAGAACTCTTACATACACTTTAAACTTGTAGTTCGTGGCCAAAGCTGCCCTCATCTGTGAGTCCGTAAGGTCCTTGAATTAAAAGCTACTAAGGCCTTAAACATCACGTCACATTTTTTTAAAGAACATTCTCCGTCCTCCCTTTTTATGCTAGGTCTTCCGTCTCCCTATTTTATTTTATTTTTTTTGCTTCCTTTCTACCTCCTCCCTATCTTTTTTGGCCGTTTCTCCCTTCTCCCTAAACCGTTCCTCTCCCCTCTCATGTAATCTTATCAGAGCTTCTAAAGATATGCCAAAAATTGCAATACAGAGAAAAAAGCAGCTCTAAGCAAATTAAAAATAAACACTCAGCTTTATGTTTATATCCCTCCAATGCTTGACTTGAATAACTGCGTAGCCCCCAGTGTGGACCACAGCTATCATGATATGTCAAACTGGATTGAAACCAGCGATAAATGCAGAAAGAAAGCACTTTCCAAACCGTTTTCCACCTGAACACGAAAAGCGTTGACTCTGTAAGAACTATAGATGATGTAGTATGGCCGTGAAGCCGCGTCGAACGACAGAAAGCGCGCGAAAAAGGAAGCTTCGTTTATGTTTAGGAGAATAAACCTGAGTTGAGCCTGCAATCTAATCGAAAACCAGTACTTGGTCAGCGATCAACTTCCAAAAAAACAGCTGCCTTCGGTGAGCTCTAAGCTTGAGCCTGCGATATGGTCACGTGATACTGGTCGGCGGATACCTTGTTTTGACAGGTGTCAATTGATCAAAACATGGATATCCAATATCAAAGATGTATGCCGTAAACTAGCAAGATACTGACCACATTGGTATACATGGAGTGGTGGACGTACTTACGTACGTACGACGATCGATGACGACATGGCTATAAAACGAAAATTTCTCGCATGGATGGGTTACCATATTTTCTTAACTATGTTGCTCCGCGCGCGCCCGCCTTGGGCGCGCGTGGAGCTCCACTATTGCTTCAAATTCATTACCTCTCATTTAGCACTGCCTTTTTATTTTTTTAGCCATCCAAAACTTCAGCGTACAGTTATTGAAAACTTGACTAAGGACATTACGACGACCATCACATGACAATGAATTTTTCTCCCTTGCTGGCATACATTGTTAAACAACAGTGCCATCTTTACTTTGAAACTATATGTAATTCCTACACTTCAGTGCGGCGAACCCCCCTTTATGGGAGTCAACGACATAATACAAACCATATATGTGAGACTGGAACAGAATAATTTATGTCACCTGCAACTTGCATGATGTACCATCGATCTCAGACGTCCGTGGCTTTTTTTCAGCCCATATCACGGACTGTTGATTTCAGCAATAAAAGCAAGGTGACACTCGCTAACACCAGCCCGGTGTGGCCAACACATCACGCACGCGCACAACCAATTCACCCGGTCAATTAGCAGCCATGGACAGCTGTTTCGGCCTTGGTGGGCCTCATCAGCATGGTGTACCTAACATACCAGGTGGGTGTTTTTAGCACCCCTTTAAGTGGAAGCTTACGTGACACACCGATCTCTAAATTAATAATGTGATCCACCTTCCCACACGTTTTCCGTGGGAGAACAGATGTATCTGTTTTTTAAATCTACTTCATCTGAACATAGAGATCAGTCAGTTCAAACTATTCAATCTTGTGCAAATGATATTGGTAAATGGCTGACAGCCAACAAATTGAAACTGAATAAGGACAAGACTGAACTTATTGTTATTTCTTCACAACATTGCCCTAGGCCGCAGCTGGATACTTTAACAAATGGATCTGAAAGTGTCTTCAGTACTAATGCTACACGTAATATTGGGGTCACCATGAATGATAAGATTAACTTAGAGAAACAGGTGGCATCCATCTGTAAGTCCTCCTTATCATATAAGAAACATTGCTCGCATTAGAAGATTCCCCTCTGAGGAAAGCACAAAGGCCCTTGGCCATGTATTTGTTACATGCAGGTTGGAAAACTGCGACTCGCTTCTCTATGGCTTACCGAAGAATCAGATTGAAATGCTTCAACCTGTTCAAAACTGTGCTGCTCGTCTAGTGGTAAATGTAAGACGACATGATCACATAACACCTGTACTTAGAGATCTTCATTGGCTACCAGTGGAACAGCGAATTATTTTCAAAATTTTACTTTTTACCTTCAAAGCTCTAAACGGTTTATCTCCTTATTTGAGTGACTTGGTTAAGTTTTATGTCCCTGAACGTAATCTCAGGTCATCTTCTCAGAAACTGTTAGCAGTACCTTTTTCTAAGACAAAATCATATGGTGACAGAGCTTTTTCCATTTGCGCACCAAAGCTATGGAATGACCTACCATTACATTTAAGAAACTGTGCCTCTTTTAATATTTTTAAAAGTAACTTGAAGACGTTTTTATTCAAGTATACCTTTTGCTTATGATGTGTTTATAATTTACTTAGTAATATTTTTAATTGTTAATTTAATTGTTACCTTAATTGAGGTTTGTAAAGCGTCTTAGAACATTTGGATTTCGGCGCTATATAAATTGTATTTAATAATAATACTACTACTACTACTACTACTACTACTAATAATAATAATAATAATAATAATAATACTTACATTAAAGAAATAGAAATGATTGATAATAAAAAAATTCAAAATTCTATAAAATTACGATTTCCATGATACAGAGAGCTATCTTGTCTGCGAGATGCTTTAAGAACCGCTGACACTAAATTCCCATTCCGCCATTGGTTCCAAACACTAAAGGCGTAAACGAACCCATTTCTACATCTAACACCCACTGCTGGTACTTGCGCTTCTTCTCTTCTTCTTGCTCCTTGAATACTTCCGATGTTGGCTTGCTCTGGTAACACTTGGAGTTGACGTGCGTAACTCTGACATCAAAAAATGACGTAACTCCTCTTGCCCAGAACCCTCCCGCTTTGATGTCCAACCTTGCCTCAGAACTTGTAACAGCGCTCCTCAAGTGAAATCGCTCGTTGTCCAGGGGTTGAAGGCGTGGTTCGATTTCGACATTATGGCAGATCTTGTCGATGAATGTCGTTAACATGTTCCGTACACTATCATGTCTCTGCGCTACAAACCCCCCCCCCCCTTTTTACAAGAGAAGGCGTGGCCATTGGTGAATTTATCCCCACATATGCAATGACTTGGTAGATCGACTAAGGGCAGGTCATAACGCAAGCGTAGCGAGTCTCTGAACTCTTGCTTGTTCAGGGCTAAACTCTGGTCTGCGAGGGGAATCGCATTCAGCCAAGAACTTGCGCCCTTGTCTCTCGATTGATTGACCAGTCGCAGCAGGTCTGGGGAGAGGCTTGAATCGATGCTATCCATTTTCTCTTTGCCACTTGCTCTCTTAAGTGATTGTTGATGCCTCTTTAGCTCCTCCATAGATCTTTCTCCTGGCACCATGATGGAACTCTGTCATGTAATAGAATCTACGTGCGCGGTGGTTAATAGTCTCGAGGCAGCAAACTGCTGCGGTGCCTCGGATCTCAGATCAGGAATGCCTAGACCCCCTTGACCCGTTGCTAAGGTAGCAAATCTGCGCACGTTAGGGAGAGGCTCTTCTTATTGACCGAACAAAGCTGGAAGTAGTAAATCCTCAATCACCTCCTGGGTTGGGTCGACATAATCTTCGAAAGATCCTATCGTGCGCATGAAGTAGGTGAACTTGTAGCCTTTTGTGAAAGGAATGTACGCCGCATGAAGCTGGCTCTTCGCTATTTCAGAGAGACGTTCGATAACCTCTTTCCATGCACAAACCTTCTCCTCACAATACTGATCTTTGTATTCTTGCGACGCAATAGACCTTATTCATAAATGGCGGTCACATTTATAATTCTTTTGTCCACGTGCAAATTAGCCTACCAAGCCTCATTTTAGGGCAAGAATTCTTTTCAATTCACTGTATGGTATCGAGGCTTGGTAGGCTAATTTGCACTTCGACAAAAGAATTATAAATTGGCCGCCATTTATGAATAAGGTCTCTAACTGCTCCCAGATGGCGCTGACCTTCAGTCGTTTTGTTGACTTCCTCTCCAAACACTCTCTTTGCTTATCATGTAATTTGTTTAATTTTCCCATGAATTTTGTTTTGTTTGTGTGTGTTTTTTTTTTTTTTGCAAATGTTATACTGGCCAATATTCAATAATTATTATTATGTGTTTTATTGGATAACTTTTCAGTTTACAATTTGTTTTGAAACTTGTTGCGGACAGTGTCTAGGCAACAGTTCCTGGATTAAAAAAAAATTAATATATATATATATATATAATGAAATGACGTGATAAATTGATCATCAGCTAAAAGTGCTCAATGGGTTTACCAGAGCTTTGAATAGATACGTAGACTTGAACTAGGTCAAAAACATTTATTTGCTACTCCGAGTTTCATGCTTCTCACGAAGCAATCATCAGGCAACTGCCAAAAAGAAGGAATACATGGTGTTTTACAGTGATTTTGAAAATAACGTTAGCAATTCACTATAGGCTGGGGTGCATAGCAACGGTTAAACAATACAAACTGTTTTCAGTGAGCTGCTAAAAATAAGCCTTAAATAATTACGCTATTGAGAAGGAATTTCTTTGCATGTCTGCAACTTGTTACCAAGGCTTATTTTTAGCAGCTCACTGAAAACAGTTTGTATTGTTTAACCGTTGCTATGCACCCCAGCCTATAGTGAATTGCTAACGTTATTTTCAAAATCACTGTAAAACACCATGTATTCCTTCTTTTTGGCAGTTGCCTGATGATTGCTTCGTGAGAAGCATGAAACTCGGAGTAGCAAATAAATGTTTTTGACCTAGTTCAAGTCTACGTATCTATATATATATATATATATATATATATATATATATATATATATATATATATTATTATTATTATTATTATTATTATTATGCAGCAGTAAAAACTATCTGTATGCTATACAGTTAAAAGGAACACAGGGCGCCATGGCGTGGCCTGTGCTCCGGCTAGTGAAACTAGAGTTAAAAGGTAGTGTACAATTAAAAAGTAAGGTTAAAATATGTATATGTATATATATATAATAAACTAAACCAATTTATGCTAAAATATGCTAAATGTTCAAAGTTCTAGAGCAGGAGACAAACCAAAGCACGGGTAAGATAATGTCTAGTGTATCGCAACCTTAAAAGTACGTGCAATGTTCAGTGTGGCGGATAGGCGTGCCCTTTGCATCTTCTTGAGGACGTCTCTGTGACGCCTCCCAACTAACTCCTTCACCGCTACCTCCACGTCTGTCGACCAGCCCCCAAGTACGTCCACAATGATGTTGTACTGTGAAATCTCGTACCCGGGGTACTTCTGCTTCAGCTCCCATCTGAGTGGCGCGTATTTCATCGTCTTTTCTGATGTTTTCCTTTGACGATTGCTCACCCAGGGGCAGCTCATCTCCATCGCTATAACCTTCTTCTCTTGGTGGTTTACTATCCTCGCATCAACTCTGTTATTATTATTATTATTATTATTATTATTATTATTATTATTATTATTATTATTATTATTATTATTATTATTATTATTATTATCATTACTATTTTATTTTCCCTTTCTTTGCTTTTTTGGTTTCATTACCTGATTCGTACTTCATACTTAGTTCAGTAAGTTATTTTTATGTATTGTAAAATAATATATTCAGATAGAAATCAGCTGACCAAAGTAGCCAATGAGCTTTCGAGTTGGTGTCATGTGGATATAAGCTGGCGTTGGCCGTTCATTAAGTATAGTTTGAATCACATTAATGACAAGTATGGTAAGAGAGGAAAGAAGGAATTGAATTGTAGCACACATAAAATCTGCAACGAATGCCCTTGTAAGCAATGTTTGGGCAGGTTTTTGGCCTGGCCAGATAAGGCTTCTAAAAACGGCTTGATAAGCTCGAACCTCGGCGATCTTGAGGAAAATCGTTACAAAATCTTGGTTGTTTGTAGTAGTTTGTCACGCGGTTTTGTGGCCGGCTATGCTCGGCCATGGT
>NC_090874.1:24517893-24532893 GCF_036669935.1 Montipora foliosa
CGGAACATAGAGATCAGTCAGTTCAAACTATTCAATCTTGTGCAAATGATATTGGTAAATGGCTGACAGCCAACAAATTGAAACTGAATAAGGACAAGACTGAACTTATTGTTATTTCTTCACAACATTGCCCTAGGCCGCAGCTGGATACTTTAACAATGGATCTGAAAGTGTCTTCAGTACTAATGCTACACGTAATATTGGGGTCACCATGAATGATAAGATTAACTTAGAGAAACAGGTGGCATCCATCTGTACGTCCTCCTTATCATATAAGAAACATTGCTCCCATTAGAAGATTCCTCTCTGAGGAAAGCACAAAGGCCCTTGTCCATGCATTTGTTACATGAAGGTTGGAAAACTGCGACTCGCTTCTCTATGGCTTACCGAAGAATCAGATTGAAATGCTTCAACCTGTTCAAAACTGTGCTGCTCGTCTAGTGGTAAATGTAAGACGACATGATCACATAACACCTGTACTTAGAGATCTTCATTGGCTACCGGTGGAACAGCGAATTATTTTCAAAATTTTACTTTTTACCTTCAAAGCTCTAAACGGTTCATCTCCTTATTTGAGTGACTAGGTTAAGTTTTATGTCCCTGAACGTAATCTCAGGTCATCTTCTCAGAAACTGTTAGCAGTACCTTTTTCTAAGACAACATCATATGGTGACAGAGCTTTTTCCATTTGCGCACCAAAGCTATGGAATGACCTACCATTACATTTAAGAAACTGTGCCTCTTTTAATGTTTTTAAAAGTAACTTGAAGACGTTTTTATTCAAGTATACCTTTTGCTTATGATGTGTTTATAATTTACTTAGTAATATTTTTAATTGTTAATTTAATTGTTACCTTAATTGAGGTTTGTAAAGCGTCTTAGAACATTTGGATTTCGGCGCTATATAAATTGTATTTAATAATAATAATACTAATAATAATAATACTAATAATAATACTACTACCACCACTACTACTACTACTACTACTACTACTACTAATAATAATAATAATAATAATAATACTTACATTAAAGAAATAGAAATGATTGATAATTAAAAGATTCATAATTCTATAAAATTACGAATTCCATGATACAGAGAGCTATCTTGTCTGCGAGATGCTTTAAGAACCGCTAACACTCAATTCCCATTCCGCCATTGGTTCCAAACACTAAAGGCGTAAACGAACCCATTTCTACATCTAACACCCGCTGCTGGTACTTGCGCTTCTTCTCTTCTTCTTGCTCCTTGAACACTCCCGATGTTGGCTTGCTCTGGTAACACTTGGAGTAGACGTGCGTAACTCTGACATCAAAAAATGACGTAACTCCGCTTGCCCAGAACCCTCCCGCTTTGATGTCCAACCTTGCCTCAGAACTTGTAACAGCGCTCCTCAAATGAAATCGCTCGTTGTCCAGGGGTTAAAGGCGTGGCTCGATTTCGACATTATGGCAGATCTTGTCGATGAATGTCGTTAATAAGTTCCGTACACTATCATGTCTCTGCGCTACAAACCCCCCCTTTTTACAAGAGAGGGCGTGGCCAATGGTGAATTTATCCCGACATATGCAATGACTTGGTAGATCGACTAAGGGAAGGTCATAACGCAAGCGTAGCGAGTCTCTGAACTCTTGCTTGTTCAGGGCTAAACTCTGGTCTGCGAGGGGCATCGCATTCAGCCAAGAACTTGCGCCCTTGTCTCTCGATTGATTGACCAGTCGCAGCAGGTCTGGGGAGAGGCTTGAATCGATGCTATCCATTTTCTCTTTGGCACTTGCTCTCTTAAGTGATTGTTGATGCCTCTTTAGCTCCTTCATAGATCTTTCTCCTGGCACCATGATGGAACTCTGTGATGTAATAGAATCTACGTGCGCGGTGGTTAATAGTCTCGAGGCAGCAAACTGCTGCGGTGCCTCGGATCTCAGATCAGGAATGCCTAGACCCCCTTGACCCGTTGCTAAGGTAGCAAGTCTGCGCACGTTAGGGAGAGGCTCTTATTGACCGAACAAAGCTGGAAGTAGTAAATCCTCAATCACCGCCTGGGTTGGGTCGACATAATCTTCGAACGATCCTATCGTGCACATGAAGTAGGTGAACTTCGACTTGTAGCCTTTTGTGAAAGCAATGTACGCCGCATGAGGCTGGCTCTTCGCTATTTCAGAGAGACGTTCGATTTCCTCTTTCCATGCACAAACCTTCTCCTCACAATACTGATCTTTGTATTCTTGCGACGCAATAGACCTTATTCATAACTGGCGGTCACATTTATAATTCTTTTGTCCACGTGCAAATTAGCCTACCAAGCCTCATTTTAGGGCAAGAATTGTTTTCAATTCACTGTATGGTATCGAGGCTTGGTAGGCTAATTTGCACTTCGACAAAAGAATTATAAATTGGCCGCCATTTATGAATAAGGTCTATAACTGCTCCCAGATGGCGCTGACCTTCAGTCGTTTTGTTGACTTCCTCTCCAAACACCCTCTTTGCTTTCTTTGCAAGTTCCCCAGACTTCACAATAAGCCAGCTCTTTGACCCATTCACAAAGTATCCAAACTTTTGTCCTTCCTTACTCAAATGCTTGTACCAGTTATACCAAGATACTGCATTCAATGAATTAATACACCAAAACTCCAAATCATAAAATGACCAAAACAACAATTTAAACAATTAAACATCCAGATTAAGAACTGTTCGGTGATTTAGCCAAATGAAGTACACTCTTAGTTACCAGCCCTGTGATACTGTGTTGGTGTTTCTTACATGTACAAAGTATTTAAGTTGTATAATATTTATTATATTTTGTCAATGACAATCTTTCTTTACTTGCCACTTTATGCAATAGCATGACATCATCAGATGTGGCAGAGAAATGCTGTTTCTTTGAAGTGTCAGTCTTTGGTTCTTCCAATCTTTTGGGCCATTTACTGTTTTGAATGATCAAGTAACAACATCAATAAAACTGTTCAATTAAAATTAAACCACTCAATTAAAATAAGAGTATGTAAGTACATATGTTATCAAATGAGTTAGTTGATTATGAAAACAGTCAGCCCACCCCTCCTCTTTCAGGCAATTGACTCTAGCCCAGCTTGCTATATAGTGAGGATATCAATGACATCACCTATTAATATGAATGTGCCAACTGGAGCCTTATTGGATGCTGAAACAAAGGGTTCTTTTGTTTGGTGGCAGGCAAATTTAAATATTGAAAGAAATTTGACGTCAATATTTGTAAACAGATATCTTCCCTATAAAAGGAATTTTATAATTATGAAAAGCAGTCCCCCTTTAAAAAGCTGTTAATGTAAAGAAAATCTGGTCCACAATCTTTCATCAAAATATATTTTGTTCAATTTACATGCAAAGTTGAAAATCCATAGACTCGCTACTAAAAAAAATGTCCATATACACACACACACACTCACACACACACAAGGGATTTCATATTCCAGGGAGAGGAAGGGTGCAGAAAGATCAAAACACTTAAAGAAACCTCATTAGAATTTCTAGATGGGTGAAGGGGTGTCAAAATGCACCTTTTGTGGGGGAGGTATGGAGATTTTATGGAACTACACATTGAAGAAAAAAATCCTGCTATATAAATCTTAAGCCTTTTTCTAATAAAACAGTTGTCAGGTTTAATTAAGCTACCGCATAATTGTACAAAATGTTAATGTTGATAAACAAAAAGGAAAAAAAAACATTATTTTATGTTTATTAACACAGCTAATAGCTAAAGAATGGTTTCTTCATGCATTTCAGTTACTCTTCAGTCCTAACAATTTGGGGATTTCATAATGATTAAAATAGTCCCCATAATGGACAATTTAAACATAGAAGAGACTTGCAAAAAATATTCAAAATCACAAAATGTAGGTGGTAGGATTCATAAATTATAAATTGTGGCATTTGCATTACCTTGGTGCAAGCTTCTCATCTCTTTGCAAAACTGCATCATGCATTGGTACCAACCTCTGTATAACACACATTTGTCAAGATGCTTATCTTTGCACCCAGTCCACTTCTTTGACAAAACCTGATCATTATCTATGGCAGTCAGAATGTCTCCTTGTGGCATAGCAGGGAACCATTTAACCAGGATTTCATAATGTTATACTGACCCCCCGGATGAAGTTTTCCATAAATATCCTCTGCCATTCTGCTGCGTTCAATTGAATGCATAACCAGGTTGGATCCAAACATAATTGGACTGATAAAGTTATGTTTTGCTACACTTTTCAGGAAATCAACGGCCATCACTATTTTGACAGGCATTGTTCTTGTGTCACTAAAGCACAGGCAGACCACTCTACGTGTTCGTGGTGATATATGTTTGTATGAAACGAAGAGAATATATGAGAGTTATGAATAAAGCTCTGAAAATTGCACATCTAACTCACATCTCGGTCTGAATATCCCCATAAAGTTGAATGAAACCTTAATCGACTTATATATGGTGTTTTTTTCGCCTTCTTGGGCCGTCTAAAGCGTCTTATAGCGAAATTACTTTTGGCCGGTGACGGTTAGACAAGAGAGGGAGACAAGGCTTGCAACTTGGCGGCCGTCAGCCTCGACCTCCTCCACTTCAAACTGAAATTAACGTAAAAATACTGAAAATCTCACCTGAATGGCGACGGATCTTGATAGATGAGTTTTTTCTCTATCTCTTCGCCGAATTTGAGCTTCATCCCTGCGACTGTTTCCGAGAAAATCGATGCTGAAGTCACAAATACAGCTTTCTCAATATGATAGGTGCCAAACTCAGCGACCAAAGGAATTCAAGGAATGCAGACCGTTTCAAATCTATCAATCAGCGCTTGGCTTCCCGCGGCAGCCCGCCGTGGTTCAAATCCCTGATTGATAGATTTGAAACGGTCTGTATTCCTTGAATTCCTTTGGTCGCTGAGTTTGGCACCGATCATATCTAGAAATCTGTATTTGTGACTTCAGCAAAAACACTGAAGACCGAGATGTCCAGAAGTTTTGCTACCATGACAACGTGACCTAAGCTATTTCTCTACTTCATACAATCGGTGCTAAACTTCCGGTTTATCTGGATATTTTCGGAGCTGACCGAACGGGAACCTTTGTCTTTAATGTGAGTCTTGAAACTTGCAAGCCTGCAGTTCCGTGGTCAGTTCAACAAAAGAAATTACATCTGCAGTTTTACGGGTGTAAAGTTAATAAAGTAATTTTCAACACTGGAATTCCCACGTGTAACCCGTGTAAAGATACAATTGTACAAATTTACCCTTTCATCCGAAAGGTAACGTAAATGCAATAGGCCATCCCCGAGTTTATGTCTGCCTCCTCTTCAAAGCGAGTCCAAGTGCGAAGATTAGTTCTACTTTACAAAATGAAAATTAAAAAATCCTTCGCACTTGAAGAGACTTACATGTGTAAATTCCATTTGCGCGAGGTTTATCTGAACTTCGTGCCTTCACGTGCACTGTTTTACGATTACTATAGTGTCTAAACAGCGGCAACGTATGTTAGCGCAGCTAATTTTGCAGTAATTTTGGCACTGTTCTTAGCAAACGTTACAAACGAAACAAAACAACCCAAACATCGGTTATTGAACCATTTATTGATTAAGTGTATTGCATAGGCCAGTGGTGTCGATTTTCATTGTGCATTAAAACTATGTAGCAGTTTTCTCTCCTCGGTAGCCTTAAAATGTCGCTTAATTGTCGAATATGTACTCTCTAGGAAGTTGCTTATTTGGGTGTGGAGAGAAATGGCATGCGATTAAAATTCTGCAAAGGTCCCCGGAAGAGAGAGAGAGAGAGAACTGTTAATCGATGCAGGTTGTGCCAGAGAAGAAGTCGATTAGGGAAAGGAAGGAACTACTGGCAAGTAATTTCAAACTTTTCTCAGTTCCTTGTGCTTTTCTTTGCTGTGTTCTCATAATTTTTATTCTTGTTATTTAACGTTATGTCGGTTAAAATAGTGCTCTTTGGAAATACTAGTGTGATTAACGTCGATGCCATTTTGCTCCTCTACCGACCTTCGTTCGCAAAAAACTAATTTTGTTGCCTTCAAATATATTGAACTTGTTCAAGAATATAATCCATACTAGTTCTTTAGCATTAAGAACGCTTTCATGGTAATTGTAACAAGGTTGTTATGGGCTGGATTAAAGTGCAGTCTCGAGTGTAAATGTATTTGCTGTTCTCTTTTGCAAAATAATCACATTGACGATATTGCAGTTAAAAGTAAACAGTAAAATGAGGAATAAGAAGGAGAAGCAGAAGAAGAAGAAGAAGAAGAAGAAGAAGAAGAAGAAGAAGAAGAAGAAGAAGAAGAAGAAAAAGAAGAAGAAGAAGAAGAAGAAGAAGAATGAATCAATATGGGTCCTTTGTAACATAAAATTAATAAATAAATAAAAACTTGTTTATATTGATGACTAACACTAAGATACAAATTACATACATTCCTTAAAAAGGGTAGCACCCTTATAAAACGTCTTTCTTACTGAAAACCTGGTAAAGGAAATCACTTGGCTGTGGATGGGATAACCGCCATAACTTGAGAAGTCGAGAAGTTTAGTGTGCTTTTAATTGAAAATGGGTTAAACTTTGTGTTACGATGAAAATGGTTAGATTTAAGGAAGTAGTAAATATAATTTGTCAGTAATAACTTCTTCTGGCGAATTCTTTTTATTGTTTTAGTCTGTTATACAAGATGATCCCAGTCCATATTTTTACAATTTTGTGTCGTAAAGTTCCTTGTTATAAGCTGGATCCCGACATAATCCCAGTGTAGGAAATCTGTCCGTGAAGATGAAGGCCACACCTTTAGAGTCATTTCTTCTCCGGTCCTGCTGTATCTTTACTGACACGTGCCTTCTTAAACAACACGAACTGAGCACCTGCCTAAACGCTGGGATTCTTAAAGCATAGAGGATAGGATTTAAAAAAGAGTTAGCAACACTCAAAGAGTAAACCATCCAGTAAGCGTGGAATTCTTTTGTCGTAAGATCGACGGGCTTCCTACCGAGAACACAATACGTGAAAATAATCAACGGAAACCACGAACACGCAGTCATTAGGGAAACGATTATCAGAGTTTTGGTCAAGCGTTGGCTTTTTTCCTGTCGTGGAAAGAGAATATTTCGGCGTTTGAATGATCTCCAAATACTAATATTACAGCAGCAGACAATCAATAATGCCATTAGAAAAAAAGACATAAGAAAATTAAAAGCCAATTTAATCGAACTTATAAAGAGCAATACAGTGAATACCATGGATATAACCAAAGCTAGCGCCCATGAAGTAAAAAGGACAACGCAGTATTCTCGTACTTCAATATTTCGATGCCTTAGTGGATATCGAATTGCATGAAGTCTCTCCCCAGAAATCAAGGCTGCGAATATAATCGAGGCCAGCAGAAAGCCGTAAAAGAAGATATTTTGAAAAATGTATAGATCGTCATTCGAAGGTGGTGCCCATAAGTTGACCTGAGGCCCCAAATACAGGTAAATATCCCAAGGCACATGTAGACCACCAAGAAGATCTGCAAACCCCGAGTTGATGACGATAAACAAACTTTTTTTTCGAAGTTGCTTGTACTGCACAAATAGCACAACCACAACCAAGTTTCCCACGACAATTAAAACGGTTTCTAAGGCCAAGATACAGCACCACACAAGGCCCTCTGCTTTAGCAGGTTTATGTAGAAAATTGAGAGACATTTGGCTAATTCAAGGCCACGCTACATGGTTCGTCTTTTTCAGTCACAAGTTGTCGCTGAAAAAAAAAGAACCCCAAAGAAAACACAATGCGACTATAGAAACCTAGGCGTTCTTCGAAAGCGAAAATGCATACTTACTGCCTGCCTGAGCGAGTGATTGAGTTATAAATGCAAAGGGAGGTTGCTGTCACTGCTGTAGACTTTCTGGAGTAAAATAATTGGAAGTAATCTGCGTATTTATTGAGTAATACTGAGAGATAAAATAATGCAGTGTAATTTGGATGACGTAGTTTTGGTACTTACTTTACATCAATAATCGCTTTTGTTTGTGCGTTAGAAGTGTGGTAAAGTTTTAAATATATTGAATCACGCAGTTTGGGCATTCATCGCACATATCGTTCGTGCAATGAATCGAAAGAACATTTTCCTAAACTTCTATTAGAGTTGATTTTTGTATTATTTTATTTTGACAGACATATTTGACAACTGATAAAATAATCGCCACAATCATTTCAATCCTCCGTAAAAAGAGAAAAATTGGTTCAAAGAAACAGAAACGGTTTCCAGCAGTGGTCATTCCAACAAAATAATCCCAGTGATAATAAAGAATCATTATTAAGAAAGACAGGAAACTCGGGGAAGGCTAAATCACCTACATTTCCGAAAACTCTTACTAAAGAAATTAATGACTGCACGATTATTGGCTAAACATGTGGCCTCTAAGACACTTCTTAGTTTCTTTGGATAACTGTGAATTTTATCGATATCTTGTACTTTATAGCGGTTCCTAAAACATTCGGGCTAGATCCTTTGTAAGAAGTCAATTAATTGACACTCGTTCTCGTGTTTCGTTTTAATAGACACATGATGTCAAAGCCAATATGACTCGAGATATTACATACATCTAAAATTCAGTGTTATCGTGGAGCAATCTTGTTGTTGTCATTCTGTGAATTTGTTCATTAAAACGGAGAGTGCTGATTGAACGGTGAAATAATATTATCTTTGGCCAATATTTCGAAAGGGGCTGCCTATCTTTCTTAGGGTTTTGCGGTTATCTCGCAACGAACAATAATATTATTAATAGGTGAATAACATTAAATTTTGCATATGTACTCAGATGATCGCAAGATCATTGTGTGATTAGTAGTTTTTTAAGTTGCCGAAGAAACGATCAACTTAAACGATGAAATGGATAATGGAAAAGTAACTTCATTGAAGGCAAAAAATCCAATTTTTAAAAACTGACTTACTACTCCCGAAATAGTTGGTTCTTCTTCTGTTCATTCCGCTTTTTTGAAAAAGCTCAGAGAATTACCTGTTAATAAGTATGAATTTCTTCATAGGCGTTCTTTTAAGTGTTAGACTAGGTTAATGTATCTACAACTTAGTGTGAGGGAGGAAACCGGTTCTTTCATAGGCCCCATGGTTTCTTTAATTTAAGGTTTCTAGCCGGTTTCTATACCAATCACGTTTTATAATCTTTGTTTGAAGGGAGTTTGAACGATGTGATATGGATAACAGCCAAAAAATGAATAAATAAATAAATACGACGTGAAGGTATAATACCAGGATAAAAAGAAATGTATTCATGTAAATGTCAGTCATCTCGGGATGGTCAAGACATCACTAACTGGAAAGATGTTAAAGTACTCGGTGTCAATATATTACATATTGTCAGAGAAAACTTTTCAGGGAAACAGAAATCAACTCCAACACTCTTTTGGTTGACTCTTCTTTATTCCGCGACCGATGGCTTTGTAACAACAGAAGTAGCCAACAACTAAAAACTAATTCCCTAGTACAATTACAGTATTCTTATGTTCTTTGGTACCGGCCTGTCAAGCCGATGTGAATCATGCATCATAAAACACCTGGTAAACAAAACACGCTTGCGCGGTGTCTATATTAGCATTTTCTCTCCTCAAGGTTTTGCATAGGTTTCTTCGAGGTTTGCGCAGCGCAACACAGATTCAGAACTACAAAAACAATAGGGAACACATTACGACAATTTAATTTAAAAGGCAAACTATCTCAGAAGTCGACGGGAAAAAAAAACAATTACAATCCACAAATTCCCTAGACTACTGTACGTGTCACAGGAGTGCGTATTGTGATTAAAAGTACAGTAATGAAAATACAAAACAATAGTACCAACTTTACCGTTGATTGCAATAACTTGTAGTGTTGAAAACTATAATAAACCCGTGCAAATAATTTTTGTCGGTACACCAGAAAAAAAATGTTGTTTTCTGATGGATTGACCAGGTAACCTTCACAAAATGGGACGAGAAAAAACATCAAGAAAATAACAAAGAATTTATAAGAAATTCAGTAATAGAAAACCAAGGCGAGAGACCTTACTTGAATAAAACAGAACAGAAAATAAGAATAAACAAACTGAATGCAGTACCAGAAACTAATTCGAACATTCCCAATGAAAAGCCGAATTGCGCGGAATACACCCTTTTCAAAACACCTGCTCCACGCCCAGTTCATGATAGGAAAAGGATATATGCCGAGCGTGGTCACAACAGAACAACCTCAGATCTGCAAAACGTCATTCTCAGAAAGCAGTCGTCAATTAACACCGTTGCCAGGAAACAGCCGGAAAGGGTTTAAGCAATTACTTCTTAATGTCCCCAAACATCTGTTCATCAGCATTAAACCCGAAAACGCCCTAAAGATCTAAAGTACTACAAAGCCGACCGGTGGCAAAAACTGTACGTTAAGGGTGCCTTCGATTGAACCTATTCCGGAATAAGAATACATGTAGTGATGATTTAAAACAGTATTCTGGCGTTTTGAAGCAACAAGGGTGATTAAAATATGTTTAAAATAGCATTTTAGCAGGTATCTGACAATTTTAATGCAAATCTCCGCAAAAATTGAAAGATTTCTAACTTATATTCCATATATTCCTCTTCCGGAGTACTGTCAAGCGAATACACCCTAAAAACTCGCTACAGAACGTAAATTAAATCAGCGAATCTACCTGATATAAACACTTTTCATATGACAAAAAATGTGCGTTCAAAATAAGACTGCAGAAAATCAGAAAGGATCCAAGAGAGTGCAGTTCTCATCATGCTTAAGGATAAAATTAAAACTGCATGCAACACCTCTGAAGAATCTTTCAAGAAAGTCGCATTGTCAAGAATATAAAATTGGAGATTACAAGATATGGCACTTATATACACAAAGTAAAACGAGAACGCCTCCGTAAGCATATATATTAACATGTTCTTGAAGATAACGAATCAAATATATATCGGCATCGGCTTCGCAATGTAGATAGGCATATCTAGGAAATCTGAAAAAAGTAGTGAAGCCCTGAAGCTGTTATTAATAGGAAAAATAAGAAAACCAGACTTGAAAACCATTGAAGATAATAGCACATTGTAAGAAAGGTTGCCTATGCTCCTCGTAAATTGCACTTTTTTTTTAAATAAGAACCTTTTTTATAAGAACGTCGAGGCTGAGATTTAATTTTAAGAACGTATTCAGAACATTGCTTAGGCTGAGAGTCGAGTAAGAACGTTTTATTCTGCTCAGTTGCATTTTAAATGAAAGCATAAAATAAAATTAAATAAATTTATACTTGAAGGGGCTATGTCACATTATTTTAGGGTTTTTAGAGGAAATCTTTAGTTACTCAGGCGTTTAAAACTCGAAAATGGTAATATGGAATGCCTTTACTGAAAATAAATTATCGTTACATCACAAACAAGATGATTCTTAAAAAACGTAGGGCCGACTTTTTTCGAGATTACCCAAATCTGAATCCGTTTCAATCTTGTCCATTTGTGTCCTTCCATGCTTCTCTTTCCTTTTGCTATATTTATTTTATATTGTTCAACAGTTTTAAGTAGTTATTGCTATGTTTCATTGTACTGTTTTTGCAGTTTGGGTGTCATGAAATTACATCGTTTTGCGTGGCATAGCCCACATTTTGTATCACCATAGTTAATGCATGCATGCATGTTAATGCATGGTTATGAAACTCGACAAGTCTTTTTGTTTCATGTTTTTGTCTGTAAAACAATACACACCTTTTTCAAGAATATAAACAATCAAATCTTTCGATTAAATTATGCGCAACTAATCTGCGAACCCGTGCAAAGCGAAAACAGTAGAATGTGCACTGAAGGTTTTAAGGTTTCATAACCAATCCCTCGATTAACTATGATACAACCTCGTTCCCAGGGTCTCTTTAGCGACAATGGAGACCCTCGGAAACGAGGTTGTGCATGATACACATCTCAGGGCGTCCTCACATGATCTCGGTTGACCGGGCTGATTCGTTTACCGGGATGAAGTTAGTTTCTGCTCACATGATGCCTTTCAGCCCCGTTTCCGAGATAAAAAGTGGTGAAGCGACAATTCAGGCATGAAATCTACGAGCCTGGCTAGAATTTCCCGATTTTCTTTGTTTAAGCAACATAAAATTTCTTATACTTTACGTTAACTATCAAATGAAACTATTCCGAGCTTCATTATGGTAGAAAAGAGAAGTATGTCCGTTATATCACGAAAATGCATTGTATAGTTCCTCCAGGTTACCGGGATGATGACGACGATGATGAGACCTTTAGTTAAGTGCCATAAATGAATATTATGATATTATATTATATTATATTATATTATATTATATTATATTATATTATATTATATTATATTATATTATATTATATTATATTATATTATTAACATGTACATTACAGTACAATTTAGGGACACCACTAAAGCAAAGCTAGTTAAAATAAAAAAAAATTATCCTTATTAAGACTTAAGAATCTAAAAGTCCTAAAAAATGAATATGTACAATTTATATCAATTCAATCATATAAAATTTTAAAAACACTATGAAAATTTATATATCATATTAGGTATTTCATAGATGGCAAGAGGCACAGCTACTGTTGTCCAATGCTGAGATATCTCTACAGTTTACCATTCGTTTGAAGTCTTTTAGAGTTGACGCACTTCTCTCAGAGTTGGACAACTTGGACAATAACATTAGGCCCAAGTATCTGATGGAGTGCATTCCATACCTTACAGTATTCTATCTTGGAAGGATAAAGTCTGAGTTTCCTGATTTGTTTCTAGTTTACCATTTATATTAAGAGTGATGCTGTTTCCTGCACATGCACCCTGTTTATGGTTTTAGAAGGGATTAAAGGTGTTGTAGAATTTCTTAGGGTTAGAGTCCAGATTATTGCGCACCTTTTGCCGCTTACCAAGATCCCGGTTGGAAAAACCGAGATCTCGGCAACCGAGCCAGCCCGCCTTTTCATATGAACACATCGAC
The DNA here is from genome assembly GCF_036669935.1 of Montipora foliosa. NCBI lineage: Eukaryota > Metazoa > Cnidaria > Anthozoa > Scleractinia > Acroporidae > Montipora > Montipora foliosa. Next base: position 24,530,898 of record NC_090874.1, read on the forward strand.
ATTTTTACAAAGGATCTAGCCGGTGAGGCGAGATCTCGTAAACCGGGTCAGCCCGGTCAATCGGGCTCATATGAAAAGGCCATCACTTGTAAATTTAAGAACATCTTAAGAACGTTTACAGCTTCACATCGCAAAAATATATAAGAACGTTCATCCTCAGCTCCAAAGACTCTTCATCAAAGTTCTGTGTCCTTTTGTTTTATAGCTTTGCCGGATTTGCATGTCGTTAGGCTAAGATGTATTGAATTGCCTTTAAAATTCTTTACTCCTCAGCCATTCCCTGCTAGTTCAAATTACTCATCATAGTACTCAGTAATAAAACGTTTCAATTTGACTCTCTATTTCACAGTTCTGAGACATAATCCAGTTTGGCTCTTTGACAATCTATAACTTGCTTCTGCTTTGTTACTCGCACTGACGCGCGCGCACACATTCACATACTTGCAGTCACAATCATAGACCATTATTTATAAAATAATTAGGATAGTACGCGCACTCTCATTGGTTAATAGCTGTGTTTAGATGAGAGTTGGAAACACGGCTGTGACATCACACGAATTTTTATTGATTATGTATTGTCAGACGCGCATTTTGATTGGTTGGTACGAAATATGAGAGTGTGTTAAGAAAATCTGTTTCAATCCAGAAGTAAAAAAAAAAGCATTTTCCTTCATTTGTTGAATTATCTTCGAGAAATATTTTATAAAAGCAATAGAGGAATTTTTCCCGTGTTTCCATAGCCTCATTTTTTTTTAAATTCAATATTTATGCAGGGGCATCTAGTTTAAATGGAGCCTTGACACAACTCAAAAACAAAGACATGAAAACCTTATAAAGTAGACGAATAATTAAGTTATAAAGGCAACATGTACCGCAGGCCTTATTGTTTAAGATGGCGCTTTAGTTTGATTTTAAATTCGCTGAACGTCTTTACTTGTCTAATGTTTCTCCGAAGGGTGTTGTTAAGTACGAGCGCCGTTTATTCTGAAGCTTCCCTGATACTTATTAGTTTTTGCGAAGAGAGGGCGCAGCAAATCATGTCTTTTCAGGTGTTATAGCCATGGGAAAAGTGTGCGTGCCGAAACTCTTAAAGTAAGTACGAAGGCGCTATTCCGTGAAGACATTTATGGACTAAAACGCATTTTAGATAACTTCTGCGTGCTTGCTAGTCCTGTTCCGGGACTCCCTCTTACCCCGCCCGGAAAATGGGCCTGCAACACAAGCGGGAAAAGAGAGAGTCCTGTATTACTTGCAGGCGCATGCTCGGAATGAACCAATCTTACTGCATTAGATGCCAGGCTGTATATGTAAATAAAGGGAACCTTGAAACTCCCGCAAAAATCGTATATGAAAATTAATGTGTGGTTCGCAGTGTCAGGAAAGAGATCATCTAAATTATACCTCGTCGTGACCAAACGAGGAGAAAAAACCCCGATCGCAGTGATGTTGAAAAATTATTGCCGAATAAATGTAAGGACTGAGAGAAGATCGCAATAAATCGATGCAAAGGCTGAACTAGTAAATATAGCATAGGATTTCACTAAGCGACAAAACAGCTCGGAGTCAGAATTTCATATATATGCAGTACTTTACCTCTAACAATGAGTTTCAGAAGGAAAGTGCAACAATAAAAGCAAGGTGACACACGCTTTTCAGTAGCTTTATCTCTTCCTTATTAATTAATATTCACGAACAAATTTTGACCAGAAAAAAAAATCGTGACAATTAACGTCCGAATAATCGATGTTTGACTGTGCTATATATGTATAAATTTGATTGGAACATTATTGCTTCATAATTGCGTTATCAACACAAACTGGTATGTAAAGAAACAAATAGTCCAGGTTGTGATTCAATTTCGTTGAACTTTTTATCTAACTTTATCAGGAATAATGCTCAGTATTTCGGTCATGCGATCGTCTTTTAGTTTTTTCCGATATAAAAATCATTCCAGTCTCAACAGGCAGCTCTACATAAAACCTTAGCCATTTGGCCA
>NC_090874.1:24535393-24540393 GCF_036669935.1 Montipora foliosa
GCACATTGTTCCCAGGATACCCCGCAAAGGTTACAAACTAGCGAATGATTGGTTTAGCCCTACAGCTATCAAGTTTTTATCAACATATAGTTACAGCTGCATCTTTTTTAACCAGCCACGGCAAATCGTTCAAAACGGGACTGAATTGGTCGTTATAAGGACTAACACAGGAATAAATTTGAAGATTTGGTACAATTCTTGGTATGACTTCTTCGATGGAAAGGGTCTTTTTGGCCGGGGATCGAAACTTTGTCTTAGCAAGACGTCCTTGTACGAGACGTGAACAAAAGAAGCCCTGTTTTGGATGATTTAATTATTGTTTTTAATTAGTGGCATGGTGAAACGATAGAAAAGGCGATAAAAAGTACGGTACGGCTAAGAAGACAGAATGTAGTAATATCATTGATAGAGGAAATACACTATCGCATCAGCAAGTTTAAAAAGACAGCAACATGCAAAATATTCGTTTTTGTGACCTCACACTTGACCATAACAAAAAACGTGCAAACAAACTTTCGAAAGTACTTCCCCGCCCCCAACCGTAAGTAATACGCAAATGAGTGACTGGTAAAAAAGTTTATGGACAGTTGAACTTACGCTCCAGTGTGGAAGCTCCTGACAATCAGTTAACACTGCACAAAGGAACAGAAATAACTTTCCAAGGACTAAGACGGAACATCCTTCCCAACAGCAAAATGAATTCCCATCTCCCAAAAAGTTTAAAAGACAAAACCAAGCAGAATGTCGGCTGAAATGCAGCTTTCGCTTCAGAAGATATCACATAGAATTCAGGACTCAAGAATATACCTGATCGTGAGCAAGTGTGAATTGCATCCTATTTGTTATGTCTTATTACTGGGTTGCCGTATGGCAATCCCAGTCGGAAAAAGGGTGGCATTTGTTGGGTGTTTTTCTTTCTTTCTTTTGCCGTGTCGGTAAAAGTCTTGCCTGTCACTCCCCTGCTAAGTGGTGTCTTTGTGCATAGAGCCTGCTGCCCGTATTTTCTTAGGATAGAGGGGGTAGTGGAAATGCGTAGATTTCTCTGGTGGACACAGTAGAATGATAAACTTAACCTGCAATGGCGTCGAAAGTCATGTAACGCGAATGGCGTTTTAGTGGATCTTGAAATAAAATATACCCTTACGGAGCTCAATAATGGAAAGTCAGTCGGATAAACTAGACAGGCGGTGAAAACAAATACCTGGAATCGTAAAAGCGACGAGTAATGGACTTCGACAACAATCTATCGCCCGTCGAGCCGAAATCAAAGTGAGCTGTATTTCTAAGATTTTATTAAGAGTGTGCCGTTATGTAGAACACTGAAACCAAATGAAAAATTATCTGGTATAAAAGCGACGAGTAATGGACTTCGACAACAATCTTTCGCCCGTCGAGCCGAAATCAAAGTGAGCTGTATTTCCAATATTTTATCACGAGTGTAGTTTTATGTACAACACTAAAACCAAATGGAAAATTATCTGGTAACTTATGGGTTCAACAAAGTCAGGTAAAAAAAATAATTGAAAATGTGACAGTCAAGAATTATTTAAAAGAAAGCTTGTCGACTATTTTGTGCATCATTATTCCAGGAAAAGGTTCTTCAGGAAAGGGTTTGAACCTGAAGTACAAATTGTGACGCCGATGAATAATAAAGTAGCTGCTACTTCCAAAATGATGGAATTAACGTCGCACGCGTCTTGGAGAGTAAATTTTGACTTTGCAGAAACAAATGGTCAACGTCAAGAGTTGGGCTATTGTGATATTTGTTTTGACTGCCCTCGTTTTATTCTTAAACTTTATAACACTTGACAGAAAAAGAAACTTACAAAAACTCGGTATCTTGCCATCATTTGGCATACATGCTTCACTGTTTGGCGAGTAATATAAACATGCCGCGGTAACCTGATCACGGCGCCCGCTGAATTCCGGCTATGTCACTTTCGATTTTGCGATTCATTTGTGCAGCCAAAAGTAGAATAACAAAATTGAACGTAGCAAAAATCTCCCAAAATGTTTGTCGCTGATCGTAACTTTTTATATTCTATATTCACGGTTCAAAATTAAGGTTGTTTTCATGTCGTAGGTATTTTATTCTCGATCGACCGTCCCGGAAACTTCCTTCTGCTCTTTCTAAAAACTGTGTATCAATAGTTATTTACTTTTGCATCAATATTTGTTTTGCATAAAGGAAACTAACAAAATCTGTACCTTGCTGAGTTCGCATTTGTTAGCGTTAATAATATTTTCGGTCCGATGTATGAAGGGTATATTGTTTAGCTCACCATCCAGATACTAACCCCGACCGACAGGATATAACTTCAGTGAACTTTAGTATTACAAAGCTGTCAGATGCGCAGAGGGCACGCTTAAAGGGGGACTCCGACGAAAAAACACGATTTTTTAAAAAGTCGCAAATCCTCGAGGAAACGCCACCAAAATGTTGCATACGCTTTTCAAATAATGAATTTAACTTACTTTCACCAACATTTCAATGTTATTACGTCGAAATACTTGTTTTTCATAGCATCCGCCATTATTGCTATGTCGCCTGCATACTTATTCGAGAAAGCCTGGAGCGAGGACTTATGACGTCACTTACTCAACATATTGCTCGCTGCTACTTGAGTAAACAATGGAAAACATGTCAGAAAGCGAAGCTTCGTCTCTTATCGATCATGATTTATCGACTTCGGAATTATCGTTTGACTTCGAAAAAATATTCTGAGTCACTTACCTGTGATTATGAAGATTTGGACTCGTCGCTACTGAGGAAAAAGCAGCCGCATATCGACGAGAAAGAGCTCAAGAGAAAGAACAAGAGGAATGCTTCGAGATCGTTCGAATCAACTGATACTAGATGGTATGTTGGAGTCGTGATTTTGTCTGTTTACTATATTTCCCTTCATTTGTAAAAATTCAAAATTCTCGTTATTTTTTCTAGGTGCAAATGTACGTGTTGTTCTTCGGAGACCGTAACAAAGGCCAGTGAAAGGGTAAGAAAAGCTTCTGCTGTTACTAGCGAAATTGATCGGTGAGTGGAGTAGCTGGAACTGAAGAAGTTGCAGATGACGGAGAACTACAGTACCACTGATCTGCCTGGGCTTCAATCGTGTTGTTTAGATGAGTGGGTTTTAAAAATAGTCGCCATAGGATTAAGAAACCGAAAGAACGAGCGATACACATCAATGTATGAGCAAGGCCAAACTGCGAAGTATCGGTATTAAAGTGCTGTATAATAAGCTCAATTTGGATTGCACTTTTCAATTTTCCTTGTCGGGAAATATTTTTATGTTTTTTACAACGTAGCAATTAAGAACGACAATGGCAATAATTTTCCTTGCTCCTGAATAGATTTCTACGATCAGTTTCATACCGACAGTTTATTCGTCTTGTTTGGGACTTTATGGGGTATATCATACGTTGATGTGTGTATCGCTCGTTCTTTCGGCTATTCCTCAAACCCACTCGTCTAGACAACAAGATTGAAATCCAGGCCGATCGGTGGTAGTACTTTATCATCTGTAACTGCTTCCAGCTTCCCCAGGCACCGATCAATTTCGCTACAGCAGAAGCATTCCTCTGCCTTTGTTACCGCGTCCGAAGAGCAACACGTACATTTGCACCTAGAAAAAATAACGAGTCAGTTGATTCGAACGATCTCGAAGCATTCCTCTTGTTCTTTCTCTTGAGCTCTTTCTCGTCGATATGCGGCTGCTTTTTCCTCAGTAGCGACGAGTCCAAATCTTCATAATCACAGGTAAGTGACTCAGAATATTTTTTCGAAGTCAAACGATAATTCCGAAGTCGATAAATCATGATCGATAAGAGACGAAGCTTCGCTTTCTGACATGTTTTCCATTGTTTACTCAAGTAGCAGCGAGCAATATGTTGAGTAAGTGACGTCATAAGTCCTCGCTCCAGGCTTTCTCGAATAAGTATGCAGGCGACATTTCAATAATGGCGGATGCTATGAAAAACAAGTATTTCGACGTAATAACATTGAAATGTTGGTGAAAGTAAGTTAAATTCATTATTTGAAGAGCGTATGCAACATTTTGGCGGCGTTTCCTCGAGGATTTGAGACTTTTTAAAAAATCGTGTTTTTTCGTCGGAGTCCCCCTTTAAACTTCTGGTGAAAAGAAGATGTGAGGGAACTTGAAAATTATCAACATGTCAGCCCAGAAGCGAATGTTTCTCGCTTCTCTTTTATTTGTTATTCTTCAGAGACTGGAATGCTGTAGTTCAATACCACACAATTCAGTGCCTTCTGATTTTTTGTAACACGTACCACAGGCAACCCAGTGTATTCTTCACGGAAGCATCTCGGCTTAGGTTACATGTTCTTAAGGCTTTCGAATAAAAAGCAACTATGAAACTGAAGAAATGGTCGAAAGAGAAATAAAGAAAACTTTGAAAAAATGTTCAAACTCATTGTGCATAGTCTTTGAGGTATGTAGGCTGCTTTGATCAGTCGACCGGAACGAGTGCGCATTGTTGGTTTTAGTCCCTGACCAGACATCACTCCTGTTTCGCGGAGTCTACCATGATGGTTAGTGCGGGAACATGTTGGCGAACTCGCTTGACCAGCTCGTGAATTTCCTTTGGCTCTTTGTTGAGTGACCGTGATGCTTGGCTCGTATTCAGGTGTCTCCTGTTTCTCCTGTACTTCTGACCCTCAGGTGTCTGGACGACATATGACCTGGGCGTGTGATGCTTGTTGAGCACTGTTGCTTAGACCAATTTGTTATCTTGCTCACCTTTGGCTAGAGGCGGCAATTCTTTTGGACAGTGCTTAGCGTAGTAGAACTTCTGTCTCTGTCTCTTTAATCTTCTGAAGGTGCTGCTTAATTTTTGGGGTCCCCTGTGGCTTTCGAAGCTCAGCATTAGTTGGAAGAGAGGTTGACTTTTCGAGCTCGGTCTAACACTTGCTTTCATCTGACATCATGCTCTGCATCATCTTTTCCCCATATTAGGAAGTCATCTACTATCACTTTCACACC
>NC_090874.1:24542893-24545393 GCF_036669935.1 Montipora foliosa
TTTTCTCTTGGGACCATTGTAAGTTCCAAGAGAAACTGGATACAATGCTTATGCAAAATTTGGAGGGACAAATAAAGAGTATTATGGTATTTTCCGAAGTGGCCTATTGGTGGCATACAAACTGAGGACTCTTGGAATATCTTTGGACTACCACTGATATAGAGAGGGATCGAAACGTTGGCGCTTTCAACTGTGACTTTCTAAGAGACATTCAAATTTTCTTTAAACCAGATTAGTAGCATCAAACTTTCCGACTGTCAACCTGGTTGCAACGTGATCTGTAACTTAAAGTAAATCAATTTGTCAGAGGAGCCCTGGCAAGATTATAAAAAAAAAAATAAAACTATTTTTGCAATAATGACGTTCGCCTTCTCTTGAGAGGATATAAAATGCTGGTAATGACATTTTTCTTCAAAATACATTAATAACGCCCATTGACCTATCAAATGGTCGATAATACTGCACGTGCAGCGACTTATATCGATAAAACCTTAGTATTTAAAAGTATGGGGTGATTTATCAGGTATGTAGGCATTGCACGTGACAGCTTGTTATTCTTGTGTGCTAATGTTCTGCCCACACAATTTGAACCTTTGTTCGGACTCCCGAGAGACACGCTTTCAGTGGAATGGTTTTGAAGCCGTTCAAAAAAACTCCCAGCTCGTGTTACGCCTCGCGTTTTTAGACTTGATAAAACACCCCTGCTCGTTAAAATTTGTAAACATTACATAAAAGTAAGCATGAAAAGATTCCGCTCGCTCTCTAACCAATAAGAATACAGAATTTGTCGAGTGCCTCCCATTCACGCATTGGAAAAAAAAACTTGATAGATTACTGATTGATCTTTTAAACTTTATCGTTGATACTTGAGGTTCGCCTTGATAACCGTGAAGCCCTGTGGAAAAAAAAAATAGTGAAAGAGTGATTAGAATTTATTTACGTCTTCTTTTTTATTAGTGATTGAACGATTATTTCTCTCGGCGATTTTTCCTAGGTAATAATTTTAAGTAAACAAATGACTGAAGAAAATTTATACTAAATCAATACAGAGATTGAACGTACTTTTGAATACTAGAAACCACATGGTTTTTACAAGAAGAACGTTTAGTTCACAGAATGCATAGAGATCATGTTTATTTACTAAATAATAAAGGTATAAAATGTAGAAAAGGGTAGATTACCTTTCCAGTGGTAATAGCTGTGTCCTTCAAGATCAAACCACGTATCATCGGTAAAGGAAATCCTCTGCTCCCCAGAACTGTAGGCATAACAATAACAATAACATTAACAATAACAAACTGCGATAAAACATATTTAAACATCCTTAAAAATACTAAATACTTGGCTAAAAACTTTGTTAAGAAAACGACGACGTTTCGACGTTAGCTAAACGTCGTGATCAAGTCAAAAATATTTTAAAATTGCAAACTATAAACACTAAAAGAACAATAGTTGATAAGGAGCTTGTATAATGAAAGAAAGGAAAAACAAAAAGTTTGGTACGTACAATGCACGTATGGAATCCGTCTGGATATTCAAAATTCCGACTAATCTCGCACCCAGATCTCACTCTGTCACTGGAAATGTGAGATCTGGTAAAGTTCGACAGTACACCATTTTTCATTGGCTACTAGAAAAGGTTTCGGCAATGCAATCTATGCTCCGATTGGCTTATTTCGCGGGGCACTTAATGAAGGTTTGGTTTTCGCAAGCTCATGTGCTGTTTTGAATAAATGTCAGTTGTGCGGAGGAAAGTTTTTTTTTTCCGACGACGGAAAAGCTTTACAGTTGAAATCATTTTAAAAATCTGCGACGTTTGTGTAAATGGTACCGACGAAAGCCCCACGTACCCTGCCACTCGAATAAAGTTCTGCGTAGCTTGCTACGCGGTACGCAGAAACTAATAACTTCAAGTTGAAGTATTTAATTTATTCAAAACAGTGTTTCTCGTTCTTAAAGTGTGACTCGCGAATTAAGTAGTGATCAATTGTGAATTTTACGGTTAGATTAACTACATTTTTCACGAGATTGTGTCAAGAAAATGGCACTCGTTGCAGTGATTAGGTCTAAGCACTCTTTAACATTTTCGCTTTCAATTTACGGTTTGGCTAACTACACTTTTCACAAGATTGTGTGAAGAAAATAGCACTCGTTTACTGATTAAGCCAAGGCGTTAGTTTTAGTGATTAGGCCTAAACCCTCTTTACCATTTTAGCTTTCAATTTACAGTTTGGCTAACTACACTTTACACGAGATCGTGTGAAGAAAATAGCACTCGTTTATTGATTAAGCCTAAGCGCTCGTTTCAGTGATTCTGAGTTCCTCCGACAATTAAACAATCTCGACAGTTCAAAAACAATCGCCTGTAGCGCTTCTTTCTATTTCGGCTTAAGTTTAAGGTTTCCTTGTCCTCTACCCAAAAGAATCTCTTCAAGAATACTCTCTAAATCCATGTTTATTCCACAAAATTACCCAGAATCACAACAGAGAGAATGAACAT
>NC_090874.1:24565393-24570393 GCF_036669935.1 Montipora foliosa
AAACTTCTTGTGAGGTGAGGTGACAAAATGGCCGCCGAATCCTGACACGTTCCTTGGCGAAATTAGATTGAAATCAACCGGATATGAGTTGAAATACATGTCAGAATTATCTCCGTAGTACACTTGAGCATTCTCGAAGAGCTTGGGGGAATATAAGTTGACAGGGAACGAAGCTAACAGCAAAAAACTTAATAAAATTACGGACGAGATCAAAGCACGTCCGACCGCCATGACCGCTGACCGCCGCTCCTCATTCATGCTATTTTGATTAAAAAAATTAATTAAAGGATCGATAATTCTTTTATGAAATAGATACCAAGACGATAATATAGTTAATGTCGGATAAGCCGCTAGTTAAGGTACGATCGATAATGAAATAACAAGGTTCACAAGTGCTTGTGTTGAGTCTCTCGTTATTTCTGGTAGCTAAGTTGTTTGTTTGTTTGTTTGTTTGTTTGTTTGTTTTTTTTCTCGAATCTTGAGCCAACGGAATCTCATCAATCCTCGAAGACGTTGTTTAGCCCTATTTGAATTATGAGGGAATCGATTGCTTAAGGGAATCGATTGCTTAAAAACTTGAGCAGCCTACGAATCACGTGCTTACCAGGATAACGTATTCAATGCCTTTCATTGGTTCACCAAAGCTCGGTTACCACCAATTAATTAAGCCTCCGATCGACTTTTTTTTAATAGAATTTGGGCTCTGTAAATGTTCCTTAGCTTTGCAACTTTCCGGCAGATTTGTCGGATTATGCCTTATGTAGTCACTGTATCGAAAAAATAAATACTAATCTAAATCGTTATCATAGAGGAAGATCCAAATTTACCATTTTCGTGTTAAATTCGAAGTTAAAAATAAGTATCCTTTATTGTCATCATTGTTATTAAAAATTCAGTTGGCTTCAACTGGATTGGAACCCAAGACCTCTGCGATGCCGTTGCAACGCTCTCTCTACCCACCGAGCTATGAAGCCAATCAATTGGGAGAAGGTCAATTTGAAGCAATGTAAATCACAATGCTGGGAATCTCTGCTTTCAATCAAAACAGGAACTTTGTGTGTAAGGTATTTTGTTACAGATTTTAGTACTTCTAAAGCACAGCGTTTTGGTGGACTTATGTAGCATGTCTGCCCATTAAAGACAATTATTTTATGCACTCTAATCGACTTGAGCAGCATGTGTTTCTTAAGACTTGTGTTAAACATTGTTAATCGTGCGACTTTGGACATATGCATGCATGATGTACTGTCCCCTTTTCATTTTATTGTAATTCCCTTTCTGCATATTTTTTAAAAGGTTCAGTGATTATTGTAATTTTCCGAGCAAGGTATTTTTATCTCATTAAACTGGATGGGGATGAGGTACACCACACAGGTCACCGTTTACCCAATAGACTCGAATGGCCAGCCGTCTTGGTAGAATGGGGTCATAAAATAGCTGTGTTAGACCTCTAAGTGTCCTGGGGATTAGGACCCCGTGGAAGTATTAGGAACAGTTTAGGACCTCTCAGTGGCCTGGTGATCTGGATGTGGTCTGAGGATTAGGACCCCACGAGAGGATTAGGACTTCTCAGTGGCCTGGTGGTTTGGACCTCGATCTCAGTGGCTTAATTGGGTATTAGGGCCCGACAAGAGGCTAAACACCCTTTGCCTGGCAACTCAACCTGTGTAACCCTTATTGATCGATTTTTATGGGCAACTCGAGTACTTCATCCCCTACCCCTGTAACCCAAATAATTTGTTGTGCCTTTTAATGGGATGGGAACATTATCAGGTGTCTCTAAGGGACAATTGCTAGGATTGTCCAGACAAGTGCTAGGATCACCTCGTCTATAACCCGCTGTTCAATTACATATACGTTATTCACCGGCTTAGGTCGGGCCGTATAGAGAAAAACTGTGCCCTCGGCCTTCAGCATCGGGCAGTACTCAAGACCTCGGGCACAGTTTTTGGCGATACGGACCTCCCAGCCGGTGAATAACATATATATATATATTTTTCTTTTTTTTTTTCTTTTTTGAAAATGAACATGGCAAACTGGTTTGCAAAGTCTTTCTACGCGCTCTATGTCGCACTGTCACAGTTGAAATTAACTTATATATATAACTGAAAAAAGCGCTCCGATCGCAAAGCTCAAAGAAAAATGAAAGATTAACGATAAAACAGAACTTCAAATATCTCTTGGTGCAATAACTATAAAAAACAAACAGATATATTTCATGGCAAGCAGAGAGAAATTAGTTAAACAAACTAAACAATGATGTTTGAACCAGCGAATAATTTTCTACGTATTGAAGGGAAAGTACGGTCTAGAAAAAGTTTCTCTAAATTACGAAAACTTTTTCCCAAGAATTCGAATTCGAAAATAATTGCCGTTTTGTCCAGTTCCCTATACAAAATCATTCTTGTATAGCTATATGTTTTCCGAATGTCATTCTTTAGAATCATTTAGTATTACCTAATAACAATATTCAATAGAAAGTAATTACATGAAAATGCTTCAGTTGAAAAGATTAAAAATGAACAAATTATTTTTCTTTGTCTAATAAAACTTGATTTTTCAAATAGAAACATTTACCTCCATTACTGTTTGTGATATGCTAACGAGTTTGGATACAGTGCGAGCGAGCAAGCCAGAAATCCATGATCCCAATGACCGCAAGCTACCTAAGGAACTGTAGGCTGACTGCAGTGCTAACTAGGCTAGCCAATGTGTAATTTAGGCTAACCGTAATAGCTTGCATGACTCCTATGACTTGGAGCCATATGAACCGAGCAAGCAAGAAATCCCTTATCCCATTATAAGGACAAACCGCAAGCTACCTAAGCTAACTGTAGGCCAACCGGTGTGACGTTCAGGCTAACCAGAGTGTTATTTAGGCCAATCAATGTGTTACTTTAATAGGCTAACCAGAGTGGCTCGCTGGCTTGCAGATTATCCGGAATGGTTGCAGTTTTGCAACATATTTTGTAAAGCCTCCCAGGAATTATGAAATAGTTTTGCAACATTTTTTTTTCTTGCTTGCAGCAGTGCAAGAATTTTTTTTCTATTTCATTTGTGCTGCATGCAATTTTTTTCTTCCAACAAACGCCTACAGGAAATTTTTTTTCAAAATCACCACCCCCCTCAAGAGTTAAATGGTTGGCCCCTAAGGCAAATTGCATGCGGCAGCTAATCGCTACAAAGAGGTTCCATTAAATGCTGTGAACAAAAGTGTTTCAATTTAAATGTTAGAGCACCTGAAATGTTGTAAACAGCACACCAACATTACTAGGTTTCCCACACAATTTTCTGTTAGGTGATGTAATTAACACCTTGTTCTTGGTGCTTGTGTATTGAAGAACGTGATGTTAAATTTAAAGGAACAGCTATAAATAGTGTCGCACTTGCTTCTGCAATAATGTCAAGGCTTTAAATCCCAAAGCGTGGGCACAACACTACATGATTTCAACAGTATTGCACCACAGCGCTACAAAACACAATAAAATATCTCGCAAGATTGAATCGTTTAGGAGTCTGTTCACCAGCTAGCCGAAATCCCCATTGAAGTCTTCCTTGATTTGATCATTCGCAATACTCTTGAGAGGACTAATAATTTATGCGTAAGCATTTTTTTTCGTAAGAAATTAGGCTTTTCCCGAAACCAGTGGAAAGAACAGCAAGCAAATCTCCCCCTTGGACGAGCTGTTTAATACATCGAAATTTGTTGTTCTTCTCTCAAGCCACCGCTAAATCCCTCATCGACAACGGAGCTAACCGCTTGATGTATTATATCTTGAAGAGAAGATATCTCTGCCATCTAGCCTGTGTAGTGAGCGATATTAGCGAACGAAAAGTGAAAATCAGTCCAACGAAAGCGAATTACTTTCTCTGATTCATTCGCTTGATACGAGCAATACATTATTTTGACATGAGGGACTGAGAGGTGTCAATCAAAAAATCAGAACCGCGCCAATCAGAGACCCCGTTTTTGGGCGAACGGGAGTTTTCAAAATGGAGGGGTTTGTGCGCAAGTGTTTCTTTCTCCTCTCCTCCCCTCCCACCTCCATTTTTTTTTTCTTTTTTTTGCGCTCGCCCTATTCTTGCGCTGCCGAAAAAAGAGTTCGCTCCTCGCCTGCTGGAAACGCTTGCTATGCAGGCTAAGAGGTGAAATCCACTGTTTTGTCGCGCATTTTCAATTAGCCACGAGAGTTTCAGCACGGAACAGATTTCGGACCGTAGTCCGTATCGTAAAAAGCTGGACCGGCTACGAGCGCGCGATTAGCCAATCAGATTCAAGGATTTAGGATTCCGGCCCGCTAAGATGCTTCAGAAAAAATTACATCAATTTCTTTCATTCATCGACTCCTTTCACGGGAACACATGAACCCAACAAATTGACCTGCTCCCGAATATCATATCTCATCTCTTCATATCTTATATCTCAATTGGTAGAGTATTGCACCGGTATCGCAGAGGCCATGGTTCGAGTCCCGTTGGAGATACCTGATTTTTTTTTTAATGGTGTCATTAAAGAGACAACTGCTTACATTATTCTGCTCAACATATTATATTAAGGGCTCCTTTTAGAATTCTCTTCAGTTAATTGGCCAGGATTTCAAGCCTATTGGAGCTCCAGTATCGTTCTTTTTGAGACCACTTAAATTTCACCGTTATTTTTATCCATTAGTTTTCAAATGTCCCTTGCTGTGAGTGAGGTACGACGCATTAGCTGCCAAACTTAACAACTAATGAATCACCAACCAGTTCTCTAACCTGAATGATGTTGCGTGGAACGTTAAGTTTCCGTGTTTGACATCTAGATATCCGTCAAGGACAGCTTTCTGTAAGAATGATTGCAGCATAATACTTGTTAGCCAAAGAGGCTGAGAATAGCGAACTTCTTTTTCACTAAGTACTTTCTATCATCCCTTTTTTAGTTCCATCGTGTGGGATGATGTCAATCGCGGTTCCACTGAACAACTAAACCAGTGAACTTATGTAGTGTATAACGTGTATAA
>NC_090874.1:24585393-24595393 GCF_036669935.1 Montipora foliosa
CTTTTATTCAATTTTTCATATACTGTATAATGCTTAGTATTTTTTGTCAATCGAATTATGTGACCCTGATTTGTATATTTTTACACGTTTAGAAATAAATTATCAGTTCCACTCACTGTCGAGACCCTGTTTTTTTTTAGTGCGGCCACCTGCGAACAGAGGCAACGTGTCCTTTTCAACTTGCCCGACGATCCATACATTTAGTCTTATTTCCCAGTCAAAATTCCTGTTCAATCAGCCTTTTTGTCAGTTGCTTTGCACTGTGAAAAGTTACCGTTAATGTAGGTAAAACACTTAACGTATGCATTTTAGCTTGAAAATCCTCGAATGAAAGTTTACGTGGCTTCACTCTTGCCGTTTTAAACTATTGCCACGTCAATCATGACTCAACCTACGCACGCTCATTTACCTTTTTAGTTTTATTTACCTTCAAAGGTACGTCCATGTAATCGTCTGTAAAAATGGGCTCTTCAATGATGCTGTAATCAATCCCCGCAAAGCTGCGTACTTTGCTGAAAACTATGGGCAGGTAAATATTAGCTTTAATCAACAACATCAAAATAGGCTCCAGGCTGCAGTTGTTGAAAAGGTGGATAATGCTATCCACCGGATAAATCACTATCCCTTAGTCAGTATCAAAACTTACATAATACTCTTTGTTTGTTTTTCGAAAATTTTGCATAAGCATTGTTTTATTTTCTCTTGGGACTTACAATGGATAGCACAACAGACCCTTCTCCAAAATGGCGGCAACGAATTTGAATGAGTTAAAATTGAACTGAATTAAAAACTGACACCAGAAATAGAAGGAGCAGCTTTACTTCAGTAACCCAACAAAGTTTCAGCTTATTAGGTGTTATATCAGCTAAGAAAATGCAAGTTGAAGTTGGACACCGACCCGGGTCAGTTCAGCGTCGAATATTACGTTTACATGAGCCTGGACTGGGTGAGGGTTGGGTCATTCGCGGCTGACCCGGGTCAGTTCCCTTTCGCTGGGTTGAAAGGGCTGGTGACTACTTGTCAGTGAGGAAAATGGCGGACGAACCATGCAATCATAACAATCATCAATTTGTGTTAACGTTATCAGTCATTTTGGTACAGGCTGCGCATAGGCGAAAACGCTGAACCGCAAAAAAAGTGATGTTCAAACAATCCCGGGTCAGATACGCCAGTGTTTACATGAAGAAATTGAAGAAATTTCAACCTTTCTAGCCGGGTCAACCCGAGTCTTGAGAAGGGTTACCCGGCAAGGGGGGCTGACCCGGTTTGACTACTGTTTTCATGTAAACGCTTATAAACATTTGATTGCAAAAGGGTTACCCGCCGCGGTGATTCAACCCGGGGTAAAAAGCAACCCGGGCTCGTGTAAAGAGGCCCTTACAGACGTTTGTATGAAAAGGGGTATACGGCATACCCCTAGCCATACAAACGTCAGTAAATTTTTCACTTTTCAACTTGCATTTTCTCACTTAATATTATACTTGATATGCAAAAACTTTGCAGGGCTACTAAAGTAAATGTTTTCTTTCTAGTGCTGGAATACGTTTTTAATTATAACTTATTTGAATTTTTGGCCTCCAGTTTGGATAATGATTTATCCGGCGGATAGCGTTATCTATCGTTTGAACAACTAGGACCAGTGCAATAAAACGGTACATGTACATCAGAAATTAGTATAAATCACTATCTTTAAAAATGTGCTAGTACATTGCTGTGTTTAACATAGCATAAAGAAGGCTCTATTGCAAGAGTGTTGTTCGTGCTCAAATCTACAAGATAATCACAGCGCCTTTTAATTAAATTACTCTTCATATTTCATCGAATCGGTATTCTTGCTTTTAAAGCCAAGTCTTAGTTGCTCAAAGCCCGATTACGCTAAACCAGGATTACTGGAAACATAAATTGCATTTTATTTTGCTGCTCAAAAACATTTGCAAAAAAATATAATAATAATAATAATAATAATAATAATAATAATAATAATAATGAACGATAATTTTATGGCACTTGTAGGAATTTGCAGGAATCCAGGCGCTTCTAGGAATTTTCACGAATCCAAGCGGGGCTTCAGGAATCCTACAATAATAAGACAATATACGAATTCCATCATTGAGGCTGTTTTGACGTGCAAAATTTAGACCTCGACACGTATTCTGTTGTGTAGCAGTGTTAATCGGCTTTTAAACAACTTAGTTCAAATCCGCATGATTAATTTGTTGGCAGCCGCCGTGACGTCATTGGAAATTCAGAGCACCGGTAAACAAAGGTTTATTGGGTTTGAACAGAGACCCATAAGGGTTGAAACGTGTAACGGCCCCTTGAGTGCAGGGAAACAAGCTTCTGAATATTTAGTTTGCTAAGTACCACATTTGGAACAACAAGAGCGAGGGGTTTCCAAACATTCAACCAATCAGTTGGCACTGAATATTCGGAAGCTGTGAACGCGCGTTACACGTTTTAACCTTTATGGGTTTCTGGTTTCTTTTTGTCTGTTGTATCCGCATTCGTACTGACGGTAACTCTCAAAAAAGAAACGACAGTTTTCAATTTACAAAACATGTTTCGACATACTCATGTCATCTTCAGTTGCAAATGAGCTTTTTCAACGGTTGTACATTTGAATTTATGTTAAATTCAAATGTACAACAGTTAAAAAAGCTCATTTGCAACTGAAGATGACATGAGTATGTCGAAACATGTTTTGTAAATTGAAAACTGTCGTTTCCTTTTTGAGAGTTATTGTTACTCTGCTATCTTTACTGACGGTAACCAAATATAGAAAAGTTGAACATGATCTTACAATCTGTCGGGTGCTAACACTCTCGATTTTTCATTTAAGGCTATTGTGTAAAGGTCGTTTAATTATCATTGCCAATTGAAATTCATGGAATTGTCATTTGCCTTTTAAGAAGAGCTTTTAAGAAGAGCATGAAACACGTTGTTAAATTTTCTTTGTTGTTTGTTTTTTGTTTTTTTGTTTTATATTGCTGTTTTTTTCAACTCGGGTTCCCCTGGTCCCTTTCGTCGAAAAGACGAAACTGTATTTATGCCAAATTTGTCCTTGCCAAAAGGTCAATTGCTGGCCGCCTTAATTAACCCGATGTCCTGTATTGCTCCTATAAGGAACAACTGTTACATCGTTTTAACCTAAACCGTTACTTGTCAAACAACAAAACCATAATGAATAGCACAATGATGCCGTGTTCTTCAGTGTGTCTTGTTCTTATCTAAATAATTCTGGACTTTTACTGGGTTGCCATTTGCCAAACCAGTCTAAATTAGTTGAATTTCTTCGTTTATTTCCTGTGTCGGAAATCGGGAAAGTTGGTAACAGGGTCTTTCCTGTCACTCCCCCGCTAAGTATTGTCTTTGTCCCTAGCGGAGAGTCTTCTGCGCCTATCTTTGGTAGGTTCCAGAGGGTAATAGAAAGGCGTAGATTTTGTCCAGTATTTAATTATCCTGCAATTGCGGCAAATGGTGTTTATTGGATATTTAAACAAAATATACCCTCATGGAGCTCAAGATTGGAACGGTAATTCGATAAACAACACAGGCGGTGAAAAATGAACATCTGGAATCTTCAAAGCGACGAATAATGGACTTCGACTGCCGTCTAGCAGTGATCTGTATTTCTAACACTTTACTAACTGTAGTGTTATGTACAACACTGAAACCGAATTGCAAATTCTTGTCTAGGTGGCTATGCGTTTAACAAGAAATCGAACACCTTGAATGCATTTCTGTTCATTCAAATCCAATCTCCGTTGTCTGGCTATTTATATTCATTTGCACAATCTTCACATAAAAATGGAAATGTAGCTAATTCTTGACAGTCAAGAAAGAAAAGAAAAGAAAGCTTGTTGTCTAGTTTTCTGTTTTATGCTTCATTATTCAAGGAAACGTTTCCTCAGAAAAGGGTTTGATCCTGAACTCCGGTGAGAATTTATTTAGTTGTGTATGGCTTTTGACACGGTGTGTGTTGCTTGTTTGCACGCACGGAATGAAATAGGAAGGGTTGTTTGCCTCTAATAGAAAATATGTTGTTTTTTTTCAATAAAAGTTTTGGCTGGAAAAAAAAGGTTTTTGTGAAAATTTTCTGCCTTTGTGAATTCATCGTGTCGCGCAAATATTAACTAATTTGCATACGTGGGTTGCAATTTTATATGGGAGCAGTTTTCATAACGACGACAGGAATTCTGGCTGTTTAGTTATTCTGGTGTAAAATGAAGTTTTTTTGGGAAGCCAACAATATTTCTACTACGCATTTAGGTGATTTTTCACGTTCTTGACCAAATTTAATTTATGGTTTGTGCAACAATCATTTACAAACAAAACCAATTTTAAAAATAAATAGTGTTTCGTTTCCGGACTGATAACTTGTTTGGTTGTTTGGGAATGAGTAATTTGAGTACGACAAACACGTACGAAAGGCAACTCAGTTTACACTCACGGAGCGTCTAGCTAGTTGATGGTTGTGAGTAATTTTTGGGTCGGCTTCCTTTGTCTTGTAGATGGTTTAGGATCACGGTTTTTGTTTAAGCCGGAGGATTATAACGATAATTAAGAACTGTGAAGTACTACTAAACACAACGCGCGTTTTAATCACTTCTCGATCGATTTTTAACGATTAGAACAGTGAAGTACTACTACGCACAACGCGCGTTTTAATCATTTCTCGATCAATTCTTGACTATTGTGTGTTCTTAAGGTAGCTCAAACCAGTTCAACAGTTTGGAGGGAATGTCATATTACAAGATTAGGCTCTCTAACACTGTTTCACGGAATGGCAATCTTATGGTATCAAATAAAAGGACCAATAATTGCTTAACAAGATGCACTAGTCAATTTGACGTAATAGGTTACCATGGAAACAGAAGAACCATGTAAAAACGACCTTTAATTTGTCTTCAAACGCTTCAATCTTAAAAACGAACTTGGTGACCCCCATTTTTTATTGCTTCATAGTGATTGACAATCTAGGATAAAACTCTCTACGTGGTTTTAAAACATTTTCCTGAGCGGATTCACAGCCACATTAAAATTTTCCAATTATGAAGGTGACTCTGAGTCCGCTCCAGATAATTTTTGTTAACTTTGCAGAGAGTTTTACCTTAGTTCGTTTTGAGATATAAGCATTTAAGGACAAAATATAGAGTGTTTTTAGATGGCTCTTTTGTTGACACGGCAACCTCTTATATCACCTCAATGAATACATCTTGTTAAAGAATTATTGGTGTTTCCAATGGTCTGCCGTTATGTGAGACAGTCGGCGAGATTCAATCCTTCTAAATAGTACAATTTTTCGAAAGCATTAAAACTGGTTTGAGCCTCTTTAAATTAAAGGGCGACAGTTAGGCTCTCCTTCCTTTCAGTGCTACGGCCCTTGATACATGATTTGGTGTAAATTAAAATAACTCCTTACTTACGAGGATAGTTTGCCAAAAACTGTGTTCCATCTTCATTCACCGTTTTTCTGGCCTGTTTGCAGATCTTGCAGGGAAAAAAAAAAGCTTCTAAATCGTGTACTGAATAATTGTATAAATAAAAAAGAAAACCAGTTGTAAAGAAGCCTTACAAACTTTTTCAACGCGTCCTTCACTCTTTTGTTCACTTCCTTTTTTAAGAAATTGTAAAGCCAGCTGAAAAGATAAAAAAGAAGAAGAAGAAACTACAGAAGGCTGAACACCAGTTGTGGTCCCATAGAGCGTTCTCATTCACGTGACCAGCAGCCATATTGGATTACTGAAACAAAAGAAAGTATTTGCAAAAGAATAGAGCTCAATTCCCTAAGGATTAGTTTCGTACATCATCATGGCTGCCATTTCTTTGTTTTGGAACACCAACATGGATGCCGTGACGTCATGTGAAAACGCTCTATAGGTGGTTTGCAACCAATCTCTAGAGATCCAAAAAAATAATGATGTCATTTACAATTGCTGGTGGACAAACAAAGGGAGCAAATGAGAGATCCCGTCCACCAGCATGGCGGCGATGATGTAATGTGAAAACCACCTATAAGATCGCCGATGTCACCTTAAGGTCTCAGTATTGGACTGGAACTACAATCATAGACAAAAGTAGTTGGGAAGGTTATGTAAATGAACCACACCAAAGCTGCATTTCAACACGCTTCTGTTAAAGCGCAAAAGAAATAGTTTGACCTTCTCTTCTTATATAGCCCCCCTTCCCCCTATTCAATGTTGGAAGGTAACACCACAATTTCCAACTAAAACCATTCAGTTTTGTATAACATTGAATAAGGGGGGAGGGGAGAGAAGCAATGAAGACGTCAAAAATGCTAACCTTCCCAACGGTTTTGTCTATGATTGTAGCTTGCAATGGAAATAATTTAAAATTTATTTCCCCGCATTAGCCTCCATTGCAAGCTAGTTCCAGTGCAATACTGAGAATGCAAATATGGTCTATTGAATTTGAATGCTGCGAAATGGTTTAAAACGCCCGAGATTAAAATTATTTGGGAGGTCTTCCTTTGCTCGGTGTGAATGGGTCATTAAAGTTCAAAGTAATTCTGCAGTATTCACATTATCAGCAAACAATTATTCCTGGTTGCCGTTACAAGTACTGGGATTTATACCTGTGGCCACCGTAAAATTCAACGTCAACTGACTGAATATGAGATGTGCAATACTGTGATTCACTGAACATCATTGGTTGGCCATCTGAATTTACACCTGGTAGTACAAAACACATGCATGAATTACGTACAGCAGCTTTAAGGTAGATACCTTTAAATCAAGAAAGCATAAAGGGAAGCATTGGGAAGTAGGGATGGTACAGCGGTGACAGAACTCACCTCCCACCAATCTGGCCCGGGCTCCATTCCCAGACTTGGCGTCATATATGGATTGATTTTATTGGTTCTCCATTCTGCTTCGAATAAGTTTTCTCTGGGTACTCCGATATTCCCCTCTCCTCAAAAACCAACCTTCGATTTGATAGAGCTATTTTCGTATGCCCTTGAAGAAGTGTTCGCAATTTGTTTCACGGACCAATGTTTGGCAAGATTAAAACAAATCCTCCTTATTCCGGCCTACGAAATTCCTGCTATGGGGAGTAAACAGTTTGATTGACCAATCACATTACTGCATTTTAAATGACGTCACAGCGAAATGCCGATAGCTTTCCAGAAAGTTTCATGGAGAGATGACATTGTTTGCATCCGCGTTCGCTAAGCCAATGAAAATCCGCGCTCGTTTGTTTTTGTTCGATAAGCCAATCAAATGTTTTGCATTTTTGTTTACGTTCTGTTTTTGAGTTTATTCGTCAAGGTCATGTGAAAGTCATTTAATTAGTGGTTTCATTTGATTTGATCTCGAAACATTGTCCCCACATAGTGCCTCAGTTTACACTTATAATTGACAATTTATATTTGATCTTGGGCTTGACTTCAGGTACGCTTTTAGGAACTTAAAAGTTGCGACTTAAAACTTGCGACATGAATGAGTATTCTGGGCAGGTCTTTCATATGCCGGAAAAGAACAAAGCGAATATAACAATACCTAACTGGCAGGGCCTAATCATTTGTCATCCGCCATTTTAGTCCGGTGTATAAAAGTCTACCGTGTTCTGGCAAACCTTCAAAGATCGTTTGCTTAGCAGTCGTTTGAAAGAAAACGTATAAATTACATTCCACGTTAGTTGGAAACGTTTCGATAAAGAGTCACATATTGAGTACACTAAATACCACGTTCATCAGAAGGAAGCGCTGAAGAGATTTGGGCTTGTACAAGTCCTCGTAGCTAGTTCATTGTAGTGAATACGCTATATCAATTCCGGGATTACTTGGATGTTATAATTACATCAAAGGTCTCATTCATAAAGGTATGTTTGGGATAGGTTGATGACTAAAATGCATTCTCACCAATTCTCACAGTAAGGTTGAATTGAATTCCACGTACACGCAAATTGAAGCCAACAGTATCTTGAAACACAAACCTAGAACAACCCAGAAAAAAAATTCAGGTACTTATCAGTTGTACCTAATTATTATCTTGCCATGAATCCTCTATAAGAAGGGTAGCCGTATTGAAATATGACAAAAATGTAAGTCGAATTGATTGCATTTAACTGAAAAATTAGGCAAAACATAAGATCGTTTGTCAAATATGTTCACTAATTGAGTCGTTTGGTGACTGATGAGAAAGAGAAAGAATGAAGAGAAGACTAAGGAAAAAGCTGATCAGTTTGGAAACGTTTCTATTAGGTACTACATTGATGAAAACAAATGCGGCGTTTATTCGGTGGGGGGACTTTAAAAATAAGTTTGCTTGTACAAGTCCTTGCCGCTTCACTAAACGTGTTGATTGGTGAGTTAGAGGGTCAGTTTGTGTGAGATTCTGGATTTTATATGACTTTGACGAAGGCTTGGTTCTGTTTGTTAAGTGGGATAATTTACCTCATTTTTTCCGCTTAGAAGTGAGGGGTAGATCCACTGTTTTTAGAAAATGGAATGTTGAAGCTGACTACCTGGGAATAGACCTTGTGCAAAGGGAGGATTAGGGATAGAGCCCCGTTGAATGCTTGGTTGGTTAGCGGAATAAGGATTTGTTCAAACGAAAAGTAAGGAAAGATGTGATGAATTAAGATTTAAACTAACCAGCCAACTTTTTTCTTATATGCCAATTGTCCGGAAAAATCTAGGCGAATTCCAGTGGCTTGGAGGGCAAGTCCTTTACCAGAAGCTGTCAAAAGTGAAGAGGACTGGATGGAGGCATGGTTGTTTGTGATACTGTGAAGGAAATGTTCAACAAATCAGTGAGAAGTGCTTAAAGTGCCCCTGTGACCAAAAAATCAATTATATTTTTCTTTGGATTTCAAAACTTTGTCAACAAAACACTAAGTGACCCACGTTTTAAGCCTTGATTTCAAAAAGACACCTCTTTATTTTAACTGTAATTTTCCTATTTAATGGTCCGCCATTACTAACATTATGTTCTTGAGAGAGCTGGATCGAGGAGAAAATGACGTCAAAGGCTCACTAGTTTAAGAATGCAATACGTGTGTACGCCGCAGAATTAATATACAGCACGGGGGTTTTGGGATTTCAGACTTTTAAACTCACGCTTTGCATATATAATAAGCTGCGTTCACACGCTGAAATATTAAGCTAGTGAGCCTCTGACGTCACTTTTCCCTGGATCCAACCATCTGAGGTCCAATCGGTCAGTTTTGAACGTGAGCAATGGCGGACCGTGAAATCCAAAACTCACACTCAAAGTAAACGGCCTTTGGATGAAAATCAAAGCTCAAACTTTTGCCAGTCAGGTGTTAAGCAAACACACTTTCAAAATCTGAAAGAAAAAAGGAATTGTTTTTTTTTATCACAGGAGCACTTTAAAGGATAAGGTTAAGTTTTTTTGTAACATGTCCTTTCCATAACTGACAAGAATTCTTAGTCATTTTTAGCATCAAGACAACCATTATTATGGGCACGTCATCCTTTTAATTTTCGGGTTTCTACTTAATGAAGATTCAGAAATCTCTGCGGTATGAGCTTAATGTCCAACTACAGTTGGTTTGTATGTATGAGTCGAGTTAGTAGAGGGAGACTGGTTATGAAAGCTGCTGCACTTCAAAGGGCAAAACTGTAAGGCGCTCTCTGAGGTTGAATGTACCAAGCACCGCGACCGTGCACATTCGAAACAAGATGGCTGACTGCAAGATGATCTCATTGCATGGCGAGAGGATTTGGAAACAATTCTGTTATGCGACATTTTTGAAGAGAATCAAGCAATGTGTTAACGATCAAACAACAACAATGATATTGAATGTAAGGAGAAATGTAGACTCGGAAAAATATCCGACTAGATATAGACTCGGAAAAATATCCGAGTCGTTTTGTAAACTTTGCCCCGTTTACAAGGGGTTACAGCTTATCGAACTCTCTCTCAATCAGTAAACTCGACTGAGTTTATAACTAAGCGTTTAATCAATCTCTCGTGTTCGTCTTACAACGGGTGTGTAAAACTACTCTGACTCT
>NC_090874.1:24607893-24617893 GCF_036669935.1 Montipora foliosa
CTGTGAGTACAAATAAGTAACATTCGGAAATGAGACAAACACAGGCCAACCAGAACAGCAGATTAGCCATGACTCCTTGATCGCATCGCCACCTCACCTTACTACGCTCTGGACGTCGCAGGAAAGCCTTTGTGTATAAAGGGAGTTCCAACTGTTATTTCGAGTGCTGTCCAATCAAGACGGTTTGTTTAAAAAGCTGACGGGTTGCGATACTTTGCAGGTCATATTACCAACGATTGCTTACAATCTGTTTGCACTTATCACGTGCTGTAATTCGACTAGATTTCAGTTTCAGTCACGTTCAGACAACTCATTGAATCTCAAAGTCGACATGTATGATATCTCTCTAATAAATGCGGTCTTTGCAGCTCTGCTTTTGGTGTCAAGCCAAGCTAAAAACCCGGGTATTCGTTTTCGTGTCACGGACAACGGTTTACAATACGGTGAGTCCCATAGCGATGATTTATGAAACATAATTCAACCCCGGAAATGTCAGCGACAGCTTGCTTAGAACTACATCGTCACTTTAATAAGAATCTTGTATGTTTACTTTTGCAATTGTTCTTATACTTCACGTTATCTTACCTCGAACAATCTCTTATTGAACAAAATTCATTCTATGAAAATGTGAAAATGACGTATGTCAGTGGTGGTGCTTCGCTCTCATCAGAAGCGTTATATTCAGGTATATTGTAGAGCATTTGGGAAGTATTTATGTCCTTAATGTTTCCTCTGTACTTGTTTGCTCAGTGAAAACAATTAATCCTTTCTTTCTTTGAGAATTTTGTTGTGAAACAATTGTACTCGTATATGCTTGTATGACATAACTTTGTTGCGTTACATTGACTACGTCAGGATCTCTTTGAGAATGTACGTGAATCCTTGTATTCTAAATCTTTTAAAAGTATAAGAAACTTGCAAAAACTCAAAGGCCACTTCAATTTTTCACTTTTTTTCAAATTAACTTATCTACGGAGAAGTATGCTTAGATAGGAAGATAACATTTGAACAGTTGGCTTCTTTCCCGACAGTCCATAACAAGGGTTATTCGTTAGTTGCTGCTAAATATAAATCATTTATCACCCATTGTTTCCAGTATTCGACTCACGCAATAACTCTTTTTAAACTACCGCATTAGAACAGTTTTCGCTTTGAAAGGAGCAGATTGTCTTTAGAAAGATGATATTTCTTTTAGATTTTTCATTCCTTTGATGAAAAGTTTTCTTATTTTATCATAAGGTCTTGAATTTACAAGGATTTTGATCTGAATGGTATGGGGTTTTTTTTTTCACTTTCGTTGTCTTGTGCGGCTTTCATTAAAAAACCCCGTTCGTCGTTTTCTTCAGTTGATTCAGTAGCCATTCAGATTCTTGAAGAGAAAGTGAAGACTGCAATAATCCCAGACATTTCTGGTGATGCTGGTACGCCCATCGGACATGTTTCCTACTCTCTCAAAAGGTGAGCCTTTATTTCACTTCTTAACGGATCCGGACGCCATCTGTCGCTCTCCGCCAACCGCCGAGATGAATGAGGAATGGCAGCTTTGAATTTCTTTATCAAGCGATCGTGCGAGAAAGAAACACTTTTGAGAGATTTTTCAGAAATCTCGCGCGGACGAAAGTTCCCCGTTGTGGGGGGAGGGAACTCCCATATAAAGAGGGAAGGGATGCTCGTCGGAAATTTTAAATTAAACCCCTAAAGGAAACCAATCTGGGCGTGGCTCAGGCTTTTTTTGACCCCTAAAAGAGACCATATTAAATCGCGGATATATAAAAAATACAGTGACTTTTAAAGATGGAAAAGACATTATCATCTAATACTTTCACCTACGTGAAGAAATATAAAAGTGTAAATATACACTTTTGTCTTTCTTCGCGCGCAACCTTAGAGTATGGAGGTATATCTATGACAAAATTCAATGATCAGTCTTTGAAATAAAATCGTCCAAATCATGAATGCATCAATCCAAAGCTGAATGGCAACAAGCCGATTCTGCAAATGGCCATCACAGAAAGAGTCATAACGCGGAGAGGCATAACGCAAAAAGGCATAACGCAAATATCCATAACGCGAACAGCCATAAAGCAAATAGGCATCGCGCAAATAGCCATAACGCGAATAGGCATAACGCAAGTAGGCATCATGCAAAAATGCATGACGCAAAGACGCATAACGCAAGTGGCCATAGCGCAAAAAGGATAACACAATGAGGCATAACGCAGAGCCATAACGTAGAGGCATAACAAAAACAGGAAGAAAAAGTCCGATAGCGATTATATGTTCTTTCCCTTGAACAATCAATTGACTTTTTGTTTAGAGCTAAAATTATTTACGGAGTACACAGCTAGTCTCCATTCTTCAAATGGCCTTTGCGTTATGGCTATTTTACGTTATGAATATTTGCGTTATGCTTTGCTGCGTTATACTTTTCTGCGTTATGCCTTTTGCGTTATGCCTCGTTGCGTTTTTTCTCTTTACGTTATGGCTATTTGCGTTATGCCTGCTTGCTTTATGTTTTTTTGCATTATGACTGTTTGCGTTCTGGCTATTTTCGTCATGCCTTTGTGCGTTATGGCTGTTTTCGTTACGGCTATTTTGGCTATGCCTCTCTGCGTTATGCCTCTTCCCGTGATGGCCATTTGCAGAATCGGCTTGTTGCCATTCAGCTTTGGATTGATGCATTCATGATTTGGACGATTTTATTTCAAATACTGATCATTGAATTTTGTCATAGATATACCTTCATACTAGGGGAGACCTTCACGGCTATATATGATTGCGTTTTGCCCAGAGCACCCTAAGTGAGACCAAAATCCAAAATTTACACCCCTAAGCGAGACGACGAGCATCCCTCTCTTTTCTTTTATGGGAGTTTTCCCCCTTCCCCGGCGAAAGTCTTGGCGAGAGGCTAAGTAAGGAAAGGTTTTCTGATTAAATTCCGCGCCTCGATATGGACTGGCACAAGTGAAATCCCTGACTTCTACCTGTTGTCTCACTAACAAGAGAAATACAAGGAAAATCATCGCCAAATCCTCCTTCAGTGCTCACGATTCTGGGAGACAAATGTTTCGAACTCAGTATAACTGTAGAATGAGCTATAACTCTGATGGTTCAAATTTGAATTACACATGGTTGACTTCACACTGTCTTTAGCTCTAAGTGGATTAAATTCGTACTCTAGTATAGGTGGAAAACGGTGTCATAAACCTCGCTGAAAATACTGTTTACACGGTAGAAAGGTGCTTCCAGCCTCCCCACCCGACTTAAAAAAAAACAAAAAACAAAAGATAACGAACAGAAGATAACGATTGTAAGAGGCTTGACCCGTTTCTACATACTTTTTATATGATAACATTTCTTTGGATGAGCTTGCCTGGGGATCAAAATGTTCTTTGCCAGCTTATGTCGTTAGTAAAAAAAAAGACATAAACTGTCTTTTTAATAACATTAATTTGCAGTATACACTTCAATTCGTTGTCAATCACCTCCTCAACATTGAAACCAGACGCTACTGTCGGTCTTCAGTTCCAGATCTATGGCGCTTCTACTTCCTTGAGCGGAAATTGGCACTATCGTAGGGACGCATGGTAAGATTTATGTTTAATTAAACTAAGATATTGCACCATCAAATATGAAGACTTCTGAAGGAAAGACCATAGGGCTATACTGTCGAGTTCCTTTTTATTGCTACAGACGCAGGTACTTCAGGAGGAGGGTAGAACAGATATGTATCCCAATTTATTAAGTCAGTGTTTTGCTTTCGTATGAAGGCATTAAAATGGTGTCGCCATTTTCAGATATCTGTCACAGCGCTAGCGGTCTTCTTTCAGTATATTTTAGCAACCTCAAATTTAACCTAACAACGGTGAAAAGAAATTAAAGGGGGTTGGGTGAACGATTCCTGGCTTTCTCGCGGTCTCTACTTTTTCCTTAGGCCTGGAGTCTGTTGCCTTTGGTTCAACCAATTAAAAATAACATTGAAAACACTCTATTCGGTGACGAAGTAAGCATTTCTTTTGCATCCAGGACAGGAAATGCTACAAAAAGCGAACTACAGTCCAATCTATGCAAAGAAGGGATACTTGTAATTTAAACCGTCTTGTACGTGTTCATTGTCGAGAAAATGCCTTCTAGATTCTCAAGTCTTGCTCCCGTCTGACATAATTCAGCCAATAGAGAAACGGTGATATAATCCGGAGTTCGTGGGTTAATTCCCACACTGAGTTTTTCTCTGTCCTTGAGTGGGCCTGTTTCCATTCCTAGGGCTGACGCTCAGGTGGGTTGCGTAGGAAGATATAGCACTGAACATTTTTCTCCGACTTATACGTCTAATCCATGCTTTGGTTATCACATTCCTTTTTTATAAGAACGTCTAATTTTGGGGCTGAGGCTGAACGTTCTTATTTTTTGTGATTTAAGCGTGAAAACATTCTTAAACATGTTGTTAAAATTGTGTGGTTTACTAAGTTTGACTACAAATTGAGTTGCTATTCAGTGTATCATGCAATAAGAAAACCACGTTGTAAATGTTAAAAATGTCCCAAAGTATTTGAGTTAACTGTCCTGTTAGACTACAGTCTTACATTTCTTTTACCTAAATTTACACTACTCGCAAAAACAAAACAAACAAATAAACAAGTTAAGGACGCAAAACAAAGACTGAATTAAGTAAACTGATTCTCATCCTTGTTATTTTCTTAATATAATCTTTAAAATTTCAACCTGAACGTTCTTATACAAAGGTTTCTTATGAAAAAAAGTGTACTTTCATTTCAGGCCTCATATAAGTGGAGGTGATACTTTTGATTTGGAAGTCAGTGGTATTACTGTGACGCTTGCAGCTAAATTAGGTAGGGGATAAATACCTCAAATATGAACTTCAAAATAAAAGTTATCTGTGCCGCAAGATGGCGGCGCTATATTGGCTATTCTCTGCCCTTACGTCCCCACCCATGCACACAAACGTCGTTCACTGCTGTTCCTGCCTTGCTGTTGATGTTGTAGTAGTAACTGTAGATTTCGTTTTCCTACTTGGTCAAATATTTCTTTTCAGACCACAAATGTGCAGTTTGCAAGTTATTAAGTGGCCCCTTACTACAAGTCTAAGTTTTGTTCTTCCTATTTTCAGGGACAATTTCAGTGTTGGGTTAGTGAACTTGTTTTTTTGGTTGGGGTAAATTCAGCAGTTTATGTTTCCTTGAGGAGCAGAGTTTGTAGCTCTAATTAGCATTAGACAAGCAAAACCTGAAGGATTCTGGCACTTGTAGTCAAATGGCGACATCATGCAAATGTCCTATTGGCGAGAAGAGCCAGGGGACACTTCGTGACGCTTATTGAAATCTGCGCGCATCTAATTACTGTTTCACACTGCAATGAACACAAGGATGCAAATTGAGTACCCCACAAAAAGCAAGCCATATCACCTACACAAATATCGACTTTGCACTTATGACAATCCCCACCCACCCTAAATAGTCGCGTTTTCTACCCATGGAAGATGCATTTAACGCTTCGTGCTGTGAGTTGTGAGTTACAACAAACGCCTTTTCATTCTGAAAAAGGTTCTATTTGCTTTTTGGACTCGGCCCTGTGGTCAATTACCGTTCAAATGTGGAATTTATTTGCCAACTTGTTGGGTCATGTGAAATAATCTTTTTTTCCCTCGAGTCCACACATTAAGTTTAATTTTACCTTAACTTTTTCAGGCGTTGACAGTGCAGGTCACCCCAGTATTTCTTCTGCTGGTTGCTCTTGTTCAGTAGGAAGTGTGAAAATTCATTTTCACGGAGGTGCAAGGTGACTATTGTTAGCCGTTATAATCAGGGAATAAAGTGAGAAAGAGCTGCTTTGGATGTCTTTAGGACGCTTCAAATCTCTCGCGGTTTCAGAGTTTCAGATATTCGGCTTTATCAAGCTCATACTTGACAAAACAGTACTACAATAAAATACTAGTGATCATGATCATCATGAATATTGAGCGTGACATAGCTATTGATATTTGTCACAGGAACATTAAATTAAGACAATCAAGACGAGACAAAAGTCACGCCGAGATCATTCTCTTGAAACATCACAGACCAACTCATACCCTCATCGTTACTGATGCTACCAATTGAGCTATCAAGTAAATTGGGAGGTGGTCTATGACATTCAGATGTTGTGTTCTTCACATGTATCCATCGTCTATGTGGCTTATGTAGAACGCACAAAGTGACCAGCTCCTAGTTGGCTTAATAGCTCAATTGGCAGCGACTGCATCGGTAACGCACAACTAAACAATTACAAATCTTTTGCCTGTTACGCGCAACAACCAATCAGTTTGCTTTATGTTTTGTATAGACAATATATTACGTCAAAGTGCTATTTTCTTTTCTGTCAAGTAGACAATGTAGCCTCTTTCCAACACGTTAGAAATGTTTCGAAATAAAAATACATCTTTCTGTATATTTTAATTCTTTGCTATGTAAAACAAATAGATTCCATGTTGCCGTGCGTCTGTTCAGCAATAGACCTTTTCGGCTTGTACATTTTGTTTTCCCAATACAGATCATGTGATAATACTCAGGAGGCTTGGTCCTTTGTTTTGTTCATTAAAAAGAGTGCATGCAGGCATCTTCATGCTTGCATGCCCTCATTTTAAAGAACAAAACAAAAGACCAAACCTCCTGAGTATTGTCACATGATCTGTATTGGGAAAACAAAATGTACAAGCCGAAAAGGTCAGAAGACGTCAAAATATGGTAAGAACATCAGTGACACTCGGTGGCTATCGCCTCGTGTGCTACTTTTTGTTCTTACCACATTTTGACTATTTCTAAACTTCGATTCAGGTTTTGTACAAACCTTCTCCATAAGTTTGTTCGTAAGAAGATAGAAAAACGTCTTCAATGATTTCTCTCACGCAGTCACCATCTAAATGTCACAACTGACATCAATTCGTTTTCTCAACTTGCCATCAAAATATGAGCATTTTTAGGCATTGAAACGGCTTAGCTTCAATTTAGAGGCCTTGATGATTTGCAAACGGTTTGTTGCGCAGGTTCTTGATAAAATGACGACCACGCACAAGCCCTGCCTTCTCCTATTTGCCTGTTTTTGTCAGACGGAATGCAAAAGTTAAACAAATATTTTGCCTTGCCCCATAATAGATGGCCTCATCTGCCTGGGGTATTGTTTGAAGGCATTCTGGCGTGAGAATAGAAACGACTACTTAATTCGGGAGTGAGACAAATATGGCAAAACAAGCAAACTTGGGCGTGTCTCTTGAGGGATCCGGACACCACTACGACAAGGGTCTTAGATGAATCACAGACGGCTTTTGTACACAGTTTTCAGTTATGAATTAAACTTGCGGGTAGCAGCTCAGTCCCATCTTAATTGCATAATTCCGGCAGGAAAATTCAAAGGTGAACTGTATAGAAGTCTTTTTTTTTTTTTAAGTTGAGGCGTACATCAGTCCCCGATGATCAATATTTAAAGATCCGCTAACAGTTCACATTCACACTAGCTTTTGTACAATTCAAAACGCTGTATTTTGCGAACCTACCATTTGCTGTCGTCAGCACTATGTCGTTGTGTTTTGAGACTTTCTGTATGTGCAGCTGCTTCCTTTTTTTCTTCAGTTGGCTGTACAACCTGTTTGATCATTACATTGGTGGAAAAATAAAGGGGATGTTGCAGGACAAGGTAAAGTGCGTGTTTCATCCTTACATCAGTATTGACATGAGTGAAAGCTCTTTTTCAAGCGTGCTGTCTATATTATTGATCCATAGTGCAACTTTACTTTTAAAAGCTCGCAATATGTCAATAAAGCACGCAATTTATTTAGTGTAAATCACTGTCAGGTTTTGGCCTGGAGGACATAACCCGTACAGGAGCCATGACAGTCCCCGCGTTACAATTTTTCGCAATTTTCGTAGAATTTGTAGCTTTCTGTTAAGGTGGCTCAAATTAGTTTCAACACTTGAAAGAAACTTTGTTCTCTAATCACCCTGCAGTGAAACGAGAACAAACCATTTCCATACTAAATATAATCAGACGCAGACAAGGATCAGGAATAGGCTTCTCGTTTATTGCCAGCAATAATTCCATGTGTTGAATTAAAGAAAGAGAAATCTAAGGTAATGTGAAGGTTGTTCAATGATATGTAATGTGAAGGTTGTTCAATGATAAGCCCCAGATTTGCCGCAAAAAAAAAAAAACAAAAAAAAAAAAAAAACGGGACTATGACTGATCACAAATTGGGTTCAAGATTCAATTATCCGCACTTTCCTAGGTACAGTACCATTGCAAACGCTACAAATGTAATGTCCATTAAACCTTACTAACCGTAATAACAATTGTCAAAAAAAAAGGTCCTAAAGCTCTAAGTTTTTGGAAACTGATAGCAATGCATCGAGATTGTCCTTGACATAGCCGTCCTTGGCTTTGTCTGAACGCCACCGGCCATGACGCTTGAACAGTCTATCAGAAACGCCCGCGTTGGCGGCAGCAGTGGCGCCACCGGACTATGGAGGCCAAACAATTTAGCCAGGTAGCCGAGCTCGAGTGTAGGAAACACCGGTGCTTCTTAAGGTATAGGAAGACTTGGATCTTGAAAATTGTAAGGTTCGAAAAAACTTCAAGTTTGACGATAGATCAATGTTGGCAGCCTGCACGTATCTACTCGAGGGGGACATTGGGGTGTATTGGAAACCGCAAAACCAAAGAAAAATCATCCAAAACCGCAAAACCGCAAAACATTTCGGCCAAAACCGAAAACCGCACACAAAACCGTCAGAAAACCGATACAACGGTGACAAGTGGGGCATACAGAGCAAACTACACTAACACTTTATTTAATCAAAGTATTTGTGAATGTCATGGACTTGTCTAAAGCCTTTTTAGTATCTGCTAAAATCTTAGGCTTTATTTCTGTCGCTCTCTCGAGTCCGGACTTTATGCAGTGTCTGTGCAGTGTATGTCATTTGCAGACTGCAGACAAATAGCGCTAACCGTTTTAAAATGGGTTTTAAATGAGTTCTTAGACTTAAATACTGTTTATCAGCGCTACTTGAAATGGGATCAGCGCTATTTGTCTGCAGTCGGCAGTCTGCAAATGTCAGACACCTGACTTTGTGGGCTCATTTTCCGTAAAGCAGCTGGTAATGAAGTCAAGTTAACTTAGAAGAATTTGCACACAAGCCCTCTCTAAAATTGCAATTTTGCAATACCAAAAAGCTATAGCTCTGGAAACTTCAATCGAAAATCTCTAATTGAACATTTCTATTTGATAACTAAGACCGGACAGTTTGGAGATTCGAATGGAATTCTTGCTGGCCTTCATCAGAATCACTAGCTTCCTCACTCATTTCATGCTCATTCAGATCTTCATGGGGTCCTTCATCTTCATCCACTCCGCACTAACTCGGGCGTCACTCAACACGCCTGATCCCCTACCGTGACATTTAGTTTGTCACGCATTCCTCTCAATAACTTTGGCGTTTCGCGGCTATAGACTGTTTTCATGTGACGTCTCCGGGAATTGAGCTTTATCATCACTCAAACGTTTTCTTTTGTTTCGGAGGAAAAACAAGGCTACTGATCACGTGAGTGAAAACAGGCATCTTGTCCGCATGGGACCTTACATTCTATTTATCAGGCCCTAGCACAAAGTCCCATTTCAACTACTGCAATGTTGTTTTGGGGAAACTGTGGAGTAACTTTGCAGGACAAACTCCAAAAACTACAAAACAGAGCAGCCCGTGTCTTGACCTGCCCTAACTATGACGCTGATGTCAACAATTTATTTGAACTCGTAAGATGGAAAACCCTAGTCTCTCAAAGGTAAATTGAAAGAGCAACAATGGTATTTAAATTCCTAAAGGGGCTAGCACCTGATTATCTCTGCTCGAAATTTGTCCATCGCGATTCTGGTAATTGTTTGAGAGACTCTGTGAATAAGGTAAATGTTCCGCAACCGCGCACAAACTACTACAAAACAGGTTTAGCTATAGTGGCA
>NC_090874.1:24627893-24637893 GCF_036669935.1 Montipora foliosa
TCCTGTTCGACAGAAGAGCTTCGAAACGATTTTCCGCAAACTGGTCGCGCTGAAGTTGGGGCAAGCGACTGAGGAAACGCCCGCAAGAAGACCCCCCGTTTTTGAAAAACGCCCACCTTTTAATAATTGACTTGACACACGCTGATTGACGTCTTATTAACAAATTAGCCAATAACAGATAACTATTTTAACTTCCGTCAAAACAACCCGAGGCACTGAGGAAACACCGCGCGATCAATGCAGAATTTGCCAGTGTGATTTTAAAGTTAAATTTGTAATGGCAGCTTCTCAGCCGGGTATGACTGGTTATTTTTCTTCTCAGAATTTGTTTAAACCATCGAAAAGAAACTTACGGACAAATTCTAGCTGATATTTGCAGAGCGGTTGGAATAGAAGTTATCGAAAACGCTTTGTCCATAGCGGCTTCAGCTGACACGTAAATAATACTGAATTTCCCTTGATGGATATCGTCCAAGCAGTCCAGATTTTCATTTAAATCACAGGCTGTCATTCACATAGCATTTACCTTAACCACTTGATCGCGTATGCTGCTTTGAAATGGAGAAATTACGATGATACTCGAGAAACCTGTTCTACGTTTTCTTTTATTTTGCACTCCGCACATGATGACAAACATCTGAAAAATTACGCTTTTTCCGAATCCTGTTGGCAAAACAGCCATTACATCTATACAGTCAAAGAGATAACGCATTGACAGTTCTTGTTCCCTTTTTAATGTAAAACCCGAGACCCAATTCGCTCAGCTTCGACACACGATTCAAAACCTTTCACATATTCCACTATTGTCTTTGTCACGCTAGAACTAACAAGAAATATTTTTCTCCAAAATTTGTCACCTGTCAATCATTGTGACTGTGCCGCACCAATCAGAAGCCCCCGTTCGTGGGCGAACGGGTTTTTCAAAATAGAGGGTCTTCTTGCAAGCGTTCCCTCAGTCTCTTGCCCCAACTTCCGCGCGGCCAGTTTGCGGAAAATCGTTTCTAAGCTCTTCTATCGAACAGGAGGAACGCTTGCTACGCATGCTATTGCAAGATCTGTGTTTTAATGCCGACTTCTATAGGGTTTCAAAGGCGTGAAGATCAGTTCTCTTTGATTTCGCTTGAATACACCAGTGGCACGCGAGTATTTTGTCTCTTATTTGCTCTGGAGGAGCAACGAAAAAACATGCGACTACTGAACTTTCACAAAAAGTAGACTCCTGGAAGATATACCAAATCATGATGGTCCAAATACTCGATAAACAGTCGCATTGAAGCGACAAGTCTCGATCTGCTGAATCTGGTTTGATTTTCGCTTTATAGCAGCACGTACAAGGTAAAAAACAACAACAACAACAACAATGACAGGCAGTTACGAAAGTTAATAACGAATGAATATTGGGTACCGTCCAAGGTTATGAACTCTAACCCAGTGACGGGTGTGTATGCGTTTATTTATGGCACGTTCTGAAAGAACAAGATTCGGTGAATTCAACATTCGCGTAATCCTTTTTTACATACTAACTTATTAAGTTTAATACGAAACAGCACTCTGAATGCTTTTTGATAGATTTCAATGTTTTCTTGACATGAACATCCGAAAGAAACTTGTAAGTGAATTAAGACTTACATGGGGCCTTGGCCAGGATAGATGACTCAGGGTCAAAGGTAACGGTTGACTTGACTGGTAAAAGCAGTTGTGAAGTATGCCAAATTCCTGGCCTTGCCTTTGGAATAGAGGGGACAGCTGTAGTAATAAGGCTTGCAAGTTTACTTATAATTTGTTGATTCTTTTTTGTTGGGCGTGTCTGTGTGGGTAATCAATTTCTGTTCTGGGGGTGAAAGATAGGGAAAAGGTGATTTTGCCCGCTCATGAGAATTGTGCTCCCTCTTGATCCTCTCGGATGTAGTGTTTGTTTCCAGCCTTAAAACTGTATTCAACACTAGATGTTACACTTTTTACATCATGATCCCTTCTCTCTCACTGCAGCTGTGTGCGGAGACGTCGGATGTTATAAACAATAACGCCGAGAAGGCACTAGCGACTTTTCCAGGTAAAAGTGGCTTTGTTCGTGAGTAAACATAATTGCATAATCGAGGTTATACTTTCAACCTATGTAGTTAAAGGGCCACCGACAACCAGTGTCCTTTGCGCGCCTTTGTTGTTGTTATTATCCGGGCAATCGAATCGGCCGGTTCGCTTCAGAAACATCCCGTGAAGAACAACTTCTGCGAATTCGCTGTTCGATTTGTTTTTTAATCCAAACGCCTTCCTCCTTTCGTTCCATAATCTTAAGGTTGAAGTAGTGAGCCAAATAACATGGCGCTTTTCCTTCCTCGGCGGATGACCTTTCTTCACAGTTTTAATTTCGCTTTTAACACGAACACAACACCCTTTTAATGCCAAAAATACAGTATTTAAACATTAAGGAAAATATTAACAAAGTTTGAAGCTACTGGGCATCCAAAACACGACGATGTGAGGCGATGGAACTTGACTTTTCAAGAAATACTGGTTTCTGTATTACAGAAAATGGCGCCGATAGCTTGCACGCCCGCAAAGACTTGTTGTTGTCGGTGGCCCTTTAAGGCCCTTACATGGACATCCTTTTCTTTCATTAGCCTTGAACATGAATTACCTGAATGACAATTATAAGAACGAATTACCTAATTCCATCTTCACACGAATTCCTTTATAGTTCAAAAGCAAATTGGCAAATATGCAGTTATCAACTACTCCCTGGTTTCAAGCCCCAACTTCACTGAAACGTTCGCGGACTATTTTATCAAGGTAAGGACTACTATAATAGGCATTCGTACGCTAAGAGATTAAGTAACAGGGCGGAACACAAAAGAAATTGGAAATAGGAAAGTCGTTGAGAAAGAAGCAGAAGGAAAACGAGATTTCTGTAGAGAACAAACGGCAAAGGTTTCGCAGAGACATGGGAATACTGGAAACAACTAATCCAGATGCTCTACCACTGACCCATGAGAAACTTGAGAGCAGGCCATTCAATTAAAGTCTTGGGTTAACCATACTGACTTCCCATTTCCCTTTGATATCAACATATCCGTAGTTAAAGTTAATGAGATGGCAAGTTTCCGAGTATTCCCTCGTTACTAAAGACCAACTCCACATTTCGTCAGAAATTGATATTTCTACGGCACGAGAACAGAAGGGTCTGGGTACGATTGGTGTAAGGCATGATGGGTAGCAGATTGTCTATAAAGTGTCAGTTCATCACGTGGTGAGGCATTCTAGGCCTGCGTCAGTTCGATTAACTTTTGTTTCTTTTATAAATCATTATTATTTTGTAACTAGATGTCCTCTAAATCCCGGAGGGATCATGGCATTGCATTGGTTCGGGGAATACGTTTTCAGTTTTTTCCCCCACGGGGTTTTTTTGGTTTTTCGTATCCGGCGGTATCACAGGGAATCGTTTCCCCGTAGTCAATTAGTTGTTGTCATTGTTCCACATGTAGGTGGTTCGTGCTTGCTGCTGGTGCGAGGCCGAAAGATACCAAAATAAACCTAATGGATTGCATTTGTTTGTGTAGTGAAGTTGAAATAATATTGTTCTTGTACAAAAAGTTGAAAAAGGAGTTTTGTAATTTAGTTAACCAATACTTCCACCAAATTTGGCTAAAAAAGAAGAATCCGTGAATATTTTGGAATTGTTTTAATTATATGTGTCAACACCTGTCATTTCCCCATGACGACAAACAAAGGCGATTGTGTTTTGCATAATTAATTTAACCAAACGTTCCTAACTTTTAAGTCCAAAATATGAAGTTTTCATTGATGATCTAGCGCGATTTTCAACGCGAAAAGACGGCCACGAAGTTATCTGTGGTATTTAAAGGGAAACTGTCACGAGATGCGCATGCGCTAGCGTCTTGTGAAAACTTGAAAAGTGTTAGGTTAACGTTTTTCAAGTTGAATCGACAAATTCAAAATGGCGTCCACTGGGGAGGGCCATGGTGGACAAAGGAGAAACTCCGGCGAATATACGTGACTCACGCCTGAATCCGTGATGGCGGCTAGAATTTTCCGTGGGCTCGAGAGCAAACAGATGCGAGCATGCGCAGCTCATGACAGTGACCCTTCGAAAAAACACATGCTCAAAATGATGGCTCGTAAGAAAATGTTTATCTTTATCACTCACCTCACTTCCTCGATGTTATTTTCCAGCTGCCGTTCTAAAATTCCTTGGAATTGTTTCCCTGATATCTTTCCCATCCTTAAGCATCCTTTAGGTTTTTCCGTGCAACATCATTTCGAACAGTACATAAAAGGCAATTATGTTTGCACATGCGAACCACACAAAGCCCTTTACTGAGTCGGCCTTTTTTTTTTTACACCTTGTGAGGGCTGTTGTATATGACCTACTCAAGTTTCCAGGCTAAAACGTGGCAGATGATTGGCTTATTTCATTCACAATAAACACACCAAATTTGGAGAAAACCGGCAGTGACACCAATTTTTTTGTGGCGCTCTTTTGTTTTATTGGTCTATTTGGACCCAGATGCCGCGAGGAGACCGAAAATGAGATTATTCTTACTTAACAATTATTCGCCGAGGACGAAGTGATTATCGGTGAATATTCACCGAGAGGAAGTCGAGGTGAATATTCACCGATAATCACTGAGCCTGAGGCGAATAATTGTTTTAGTATAAATACACAGGTGATTATTTCAAAAAAGAGAAAAAAAAATTTCAACGCGAAAATCATCCTCACTTACAGTGGCAAAACGACTACTGGCAGCCATTTTGTCCGTCGAGGTGATTATCGGCTGATAATCCGAGATAGCGAGCCAATGAAAGCGCGCGATTTTGTATAATCACCTGTGAATTTATACTAAAATAAGTTATTCTGACTTGAGCCTGCAATACAACCGAAACCCAGTACCTGGTCAGAGGTCACGTTCTCCATAACCGGTAGGTACTTGGTGTCTCTTTTTCTATTGTTTTTCTATTGTTTTTCTATTGCTTCAATTTTTTTAAACAAGGTATAAAACGTTCAGTAATTATACAGTTACCCTAACGTAACCCTAACGCTAACCCTAACGCTAACCTTAACGCTAACCCTAATCCTAACCCTGAAGGTTGTACCTTGGTTAGATAATTTTGTGCAATAGCTAACCACTAAATGAAAAAATACACCAAGTACCTACCCCATAACCATGATCCTTATAGCGTTAATGATATCCTGGCTAAAAGTCACAAAGGGAAGCGGCTGGATTTGTTAGAATTTACATCTCGTGCCTTCTTGATAGTGATTATATTTGATTCAGTGTAAGATCCCCTTTATAAAACTTCCTCGTTATGTTTAAAGGGAGAATTCGTGTCGGCCATCTCGCCAGAGGAAGCTCCATTTTCTCCTTCCCCATTGCCCTTCGATTCAGAATCGGACAAGATGGCTTACATTTGGATTACTGATTACGTTGTCAACACAGCTGGGCTTGTTTATCAAGACGCTGGTGTGTTAAACAAAACAATCATTTCATCGATGGTATGTTTAAATTAACATTGTTTTATATAAGTATGCTTCCTATAGTACCTCTATTACTTTTAGTGTTTCTCATTTATTCGCTATTACGAATGCTCCAGATGCCATATTCCAAACACTGACCTCTGAGTACTTGCGTATTTAAGTTATGGATGCGTCGGACCTTTATTTTGGACATGAACCAATGCAATAAAGACCGGAAACTGATAGAGACAGCCGCGTAAATAAGGTGGACATCTAATTTGAAAAGTTTCCTACTGCAGTATGAACATGCTTCCCCTGCGTTGTGATTATCGTTAAGCCGGGATCTATGAGTGCTAACACACACTCCTCCTCGTGAGCCTTAACGCTTCCCTACCTAATTTGTTCTGGTCCTTCCCTTTCTATGCACCTCTCGGGCAATATAACCTCTTGTCGTTCATAGAGAACTCCTTGGTATCTCCAGGTGGCCCCTATAGATCGGTAAACATATATCTGATCCTAGACCAGGGTTCGGATTTCTTAGATTTTAAATGATTAGTTTTGCCATGTACTTGTGTTTCTAGATCAGGTACGCGCCGTACTTGTTGGGTTTGCCTTGTAAATCCTCCATGCTGTTTGTCCAAAAGTTCTATCCGCATCACCGCTGCAAATTTTCCCTTTTAAAGAGAAAATGCAACCAAAAAAATCACCTCCCGGTTTCTTTAAATTTCGAAAATTTGTTTGTTTATCATATGACTGACGCTATTTTAAGCCTTTCAGCGTTTCAAGGAGAAGTTTGTTTACTGTAACTTAAAACCTTTTTTTTTTTATTTGACGGTCCGCCATTGGTAGCCTTAACATCATGATAAACTTGTGTCGACGAAAAGGACGTCAATCGCTTAATCACCCAAGAATGCATTTTATGTGCTTACATGACTGATTTATGCGATGGCCCAGGAGGGTCACAGTCCAGTTTTAATTTTGAGTCGTCACCACTTCTCTCACAGGTCACAGGTCACATGTCATTGTTTTACCTAAACATTCATAAAAGCTAACCTTCGGCCTAAAAGCTTTTGTTTACGCTTAATTTGTCCGAAGGTTAGCTTTTATGAATGTTTAGGATACTCTCTGTATTGGTAAAACAATGACCTGTGACCTGTGAGAAAACTGGTGACGACTCAAAATTAAAACTGGACTGGGAATAAAATTAAAAGTGAACTGTGAAAAATTAAAACTGGACTGTGGAAAATTTAAACTGGACTGAACATTTAACAGGACTGTAACCCTCCTGGGCCATCGTAGATTTTATATGCTGAACTGGAGTTTCGAATTTTTAGAGGTTTAATTCGTGTATTGCATAATTAATGCAATAAGTGCATTCGCACATGCATAATTATCAATGGAGTGGGTCTTTGACGTCATTTTCTTTTTAATCCAGCTGTTTGGGGCCCTTCTTTTTGTTTTGAAGATGAGTAACGGTGAACCGTAAAATCAAAATTTGTGCTCAAGCTTAAACTTTTGCCAGTCGGCTGTTGAGGAAACAAACTTTTCAAATTTGTAGAAAAAAAGGGAGTTCTTCATCGTTATGGCACTTCAACGGAGCAGAGATCACAGATGCCGTTTCACATCAATAGTTTTTCATATATTTATTCTTTCA
Source organism: Montipora foliosa (assembly GCF_036669935.1). Lineage (NCBI taxonomy): Eukaryota > Metazoa > Cnidaria > Anthozoa > Scleractinia > Acroporidae > Montipora > Montipora foliosa. The sequence goes on from NC_090874.1 coordinate 24,635,021, forward strand.
ATTTCTTTTATTCACAGCTTCCTCCAAACTTCTCCTACCCATTGAACACGAATACCTTTAAACTGATCATACCGAAGGTACGAAAAGACATAATACATGTAATAGCATAAACATAATGAAGTACATGAATTTGTCAAGATATCTATCCATATGAAACTGAGTGGATTTTATGAAAGGAGAGACCTATCCCCCTCATGCCATGTTAGGTTCAATAAGCTTCATCTCAGTATTAAGAAACTCATTCAATGCTTCATACTATGCTAGAAGCGAATGAAGCGCAATTTGCACCTCAAGTACTTCAATCCATGGCCCAAAGAGAGGATACTATGATTTGACAGGCCGATAAAGTGAATAGCAATGGCCGAGCATGTCTAGACTTTTAACTTAACAGCAGCTTATCTACTTCTTTGAATTCTTGTCTTCCAGCTTTACGGATTGTATCCAAATCGGCCGATGAAACTGGAAGCTTACTCAACCACGAGGCCTCAGATATCCACAACCTCGGCAGGTGTAAGCTTGTTGATCATTGGTCAAGTGCAATGTTTTGTGTTGCTGGAAAATGGCTCATATGTCTATACCTTCACCATGGGGATGGTAAGGGAGTAGAAGAGTGTTAATATTAACTGTTACTGAAACTAAAACCAATGATAATTACTTCTGTCTACCTATCAACCGTTTATTAACCTAGTAATCTATTAACCTATTTCAGAACATTTCTTCCCTCGCAAAAGCTGCTATCAAGGAAAATAACATCACCGGACATGTGGATACGGTCAAGTATGGCTCTGACAGTCGTTAAAACAGATGATTTGTATAAGTTTAGCGATTTTGGTTACGTCACGTCTAAGCGGCTATAGCTGTATAGAGGAACAATGCCTTACAAATAATAAAAAAAGATATACTTGATATGTTGAATGCATATAGTCTCTTACGTCAAATGAGCCTGTTCTCTCGTCAAGGAAAGCATGGAGTCCTAACTGTTTATTAAGTGTTGGATCCGATTTCCGAAAACCGGTAACACCTGTGTTCTTATTTGGTTCTAGGGTAGAAGTACAGTTGATCGACTCAGCCATCGGAAAGATCACGGTAAAGTACTGCCGAAATCTTGAACTAGCAAAATATTTGATGGTGTCTTATATAAGGTAACAGCCAAAAAGCTGTCGTTTCGAGTTTTATATCGAAAAGACAGCCAGTCAGAGAACTACGTGATAGATATTAGAGCTGCGAAAAACTGGGCTTCCGTTACCTCCCACTTTCCTCACCAAAAAGGACAAGATAAAAAGAGAAAGGTTTTTTTTTTTTTACATCATTTTTGTAAATCTTTTTTTTTCTTTTCAGTATCCCTTGTCAACATCCGGGGTTAACGTTTAGCACCTTTTCCTTGGTCAAGCAGTCCATTTTTCTCCCGCATAGATTCCCGCAATCCTTTTTTTACTGTCTAGAAAGAAATCAATGCAATATCAAGAAACGAGACTTAATGTTTGGTCATCAAACTGATTTGCAGATAGAAATGAAGCTGCTCCAGTTTCTCTTAGATGCATTTGCGGACAGAATCATTGTCGCTCAACTGAACAGTAAGTAACAAAAGTATTGAGCTTAATAAAATAATCCTGTTTGTCTTTTCCATTGTTGTTGTTTCAACTTTGTCAACTTCAAAAAACAGCTGACCACGATTAGCTCTGAACTTGTACCCGCGATATGGTCACGTGATACTGGTCAGCGGATACCTTATTTTGACAGGTGACATTTGACCATGATGTGGATGTCCCATATCAAAGATGTAGGCTGTAAACTAGCTGGAGTACCGCCACCGCTAATTTCTCTTTCGCAAACAAGCGATGCCATTTTTGACGGTCGATGCCATTCTGAGTAACCAAGCCTTTTTATTCGGTTAACTTTCAATAAATTGTTAGGATTAGCTTCATTTAAATACTTTAATATTATTATCTTTAAGCCGTTGTTTCGGTAGTGTAGAGGTTATGTGCAATTATACTTAAGGCATTGAACCGAGTTCGACGTCGTTTGATTAACTTCTATTACTTTTTTTTTTCTAAGGTTTTTTCTCAGTTCTTTTTTAAAATTCTGATTGACATACGCTGCTAATCTAGTCCTAGATTAAGTATTTTTTTCCTCATTTGCAAACGACAAACTTAACAGTGAGTCTCGTCCAAATGGCATCGCTTTTTTACGAAAAGAAAAATTACATCGCCGCCACTTTGGGCACAAGTATACAAGTATTGAAATACTTGTATAATTGTGCCCAACATGGCGGCGATGCGATTTTTCCTTTCGTTAACAAGCGATGCCACGATATGGTCGCCTTGTGACCAAGGCGCATAGACCCGTGTTGGCTTCAACCAATATCATATGTAACAAGTGCGAATAGGATACCTTTTTCAGTAACTTTCATCAAACTCTGAACGACTTCAACTTTACTAAACGACCGGAAGTTGTTTTATTTTTACAAAACGGAAGGCTCAATCAGTGACCATATAAGGTCATACGATTTATGAACTGATAACCGAGATCAAGGCTGGTCTTTCATTTACCGGATCTGAAATAATTAGTGTGTATTCTCGGTTTTCACATGACGTCACGACCACCATGTTGGTGCCCCTAAACAAAGAAAAGAAGGCCATGTTGGTGCCCCGACCAAATCCTCCGGGAATTTAACTCTATTATTATGCAAACGATTCCTTTTGTTTTCGTTGAAAAACATGGCTGTTGATCACGTGAGTGAAAACCAGCAATAAAAGAAAGGAACAAGGAGAACTTAACAATACCAAATTAGCAAGGCCTAATCGGAATAACAATGGTTCTTTTGTCCTCCGCCATTTTAGTCCGATATATGAAAGTCTACCCAAGAACAAGGA
>NC_090874.1:24645393-24657893 GCF_036669935.1 Montipora foliosa
CAATAAAATCTCCGGCTATAAGAATTTCTTTTCGACGGATCGATTGCATTTGCTCCGGGTTCACTTGTTGGCTCCATTGACCCAGATCGATTACTCTTACGCGTTGTGGTCCTCTTCGAGCATGAGGGTCTTCTGCTGCTTTTATCTTCCCTGTTTGCATTGCGGTTGATTTCATTTCTGACATCTACTTGCGTATCGTCACTGAGTGGCTCAAAACTGTTTCGGGTTACGATGTTATTTGTAGTTGCATTCCGTTGACTACGATCGGTACTTCCAACTTTCATACGCGAATTTCCACTTGATGCCAGCCCTGATCCACCTTTCCTTCACTCCTTTCCTGTATAATAGCATTTGGCGCCAGCCGGAGGGAGTCATTTCCCTGCGACCAAGGAAGCTGACGGTTATCAAGAGACGAACATTTTTCCTCCAAATCTTCAACTACTTTATCTTTTTGGCATATTGTCATAGGCAATTGTTCGCACCTTTCTTTGGCACGTTTCAAAGGAAATTTCACGAAGATACATAAGTTTTTACACAAGCAAAAATCAACAGGTACCGCCGTCTGCCATTACGAAACTCACGAGAACGATTACATTAGGAAGAGTTTCGCGACCTTCTGAGACGATTTTCGAGCTAGTTTTTGCTGGGTTAATTGTCCAGCAAAGCTGTTAAGGCTTGCGAGCGAAAGCTCACGTTTGATTAAATCATGCAATCCAGATGTAGTTGTTGTACAATGTACCTTGCTTTACAATCTATTGTGTTGCGGCTACTACTCCCGCAAAAAAACAAACAAATAAAAACATGAAGCAAAATCACGACACAGATCACGGTCAGTTAATGACCCGATTCTCATTTTATGGATATGTATTCTGACAAATCACGGCTCACGGTAATTTCCAAATTCACGTTTCATGCGGGAAAAAAAGGCCAATTCACGGAAAATAAAAAAGGCATGCCCGATTCACGGTTCACGAAAACACCCTTTACCACCCTCGTCCAACAGAACAGGCATTTATGCAGTTGCCTGTCTTGTTTTAAAAATGATACTATTCACGTAGCAAAGTAGTTCCCAAATTGATGCCATCCCATAAACTGTTAAGAGGTCACGAGATTACCTCGCGATTTTCTTTTCTTTTTTTTTTTTTTTTGAAGAAATTGCTGAAGTGGGATTCCCTCTGCCCGTTGTGGATGGCATAAAGCTGATGAATGCTGAAGTGATGTCTGGCCAGGTAAAAAGTGCTGAGTGCTTGTTTCATTTAGATAGATGGTTCAATTAACAAGGGACCGACTGGTCTCGTTTTTAAGTAAAAAATTCTTTTCCAGAAGACGTTGCCTACTGATTCAAAGAAAGGTATTTTTGTGCGGTTTACTGAATATGCGGGAAAAGCATATCTTAACAAGTGTCATTGAAACCCAAAAAGAAAATTGGGAGTAACCACGCATTTTTCGAAGATAATTAATTAGCAATATTTGTAAAAAGCTATAAAATGGCGTTTATTTTTTTTTTCAAATGGAAGCTTAATTATCTCTGAAAAATGCATGGTTACACTCAGTTTTCATTTTGGATTTCAAAAGCACTCGCTAAGTTCTGCTTTCTCTGCGTAGTTTTGAAGCGCGCAAAAATATCCCCGTATTAATAAGCACTACCCATAGGAAATCCGGGTATCTCGAGATGCGCAGAACGTATGCGCAATAACAGTAGTAGGCACCTTCCTTTATTGTGACTCAACTGAGGCCTTGCCCTTGACGACGGTGGAATTTAAAGATATGTCGCAACGATTTTTATGAAATAATACAGAGCGTAAAGTGGTTGCATTGGTTCAACAATTTTCGATTACATGTTCTCCCAATCTTGTAGAGGAAACCAATACATCGCTCCACGGTCCCTGCGGGAGACGCAGGCTGGCTGGGAAATAAATTTGATCAGCTGGCTGGGAAACCAAGCAATTTTATCTAGCGGGCTGGGAAATTTCTTGTGTGTCTTGCTGGGAAAAAGGAACAGATAATGTTTTCCCAGCAACACTGAAAAACACCTGAAAATGCCTTAATAACATTAATTTTCATTAACTGGGGTATAATAATACATTTTACAACAAATTGGTCGTTGGGTGCCCCTGATTTTCCTTTTTATTCCTTTTTAACAGAATTATAACTTGGTAGCAGCAGATGTCCACTACGAAGCAACTGAAGCTGACAGCGGGAGAACTAAGATTGTCATAGTTTAGCAAGCCTCTTTTTGCCCAAGAATGCTTTTTTCCTTCAACAAAAGTAAAACGACATAACGCTCAGTGATCGGTCAATTCATCAGAATCAGATGACGGCATTTTTTTTTTCAAAATTGAGTGAGAAACCTAAGACGTGACGAACGTCGGTCGGTTAGTTTTTTTTCGATAATATTCCAGTTGCTTTGTCATGATTATAGCTGTGCTATTCGATTTTACGTCTAGTACAATTGAAATTTGGCCGTTTCTGCTGTGATGTAATTTAAATGAAAGCAAAAGTTCGATGAACTACACTGTACACACCTTAGGATATTTGCGGCTTCTCTTTCCATCCCCCATCACACAAAGCTATGGCATTTGCATTAATGAGACAGCAAGTCATATTGCATTAAAAGAGAAACATTTTCAATCAACCCAGTAACCGGACAAGATCATAAAGGTGGTGTTACACGGAGTCGTATTTGATCCAATTCAGTTGCAAAACCAAGTGTAATCACCCCATTACATATTCCATTCCAATTTTCATTTTCCTGGAAATTGATCTAGAAAAGTAGCTTAGTTTTGAAAACTCCATAAACAGTCACTTTTGTTGTTAAAAGGCACTCACGTCTGACGGCATTTGCCTCACCAACACCAAGTGCTTTTACATTTCGTAGCCCGTTTATGGGAGAATCAGCTCTGACAGAGATATGAAAACAAATTTTACCAGTATAGAAGTAAGGTCCAGAGTAAAGAATTCCGTTCTAGCTCATATTAAAGCTATTTACTTGTCATTTTCTTTAGTGGGTATTTAATTGTTACTTTATTTGTAGTTTTATTCCTATCAGTTATCAGCCATTAATTTGCGGGCGATTTTATTGGCTCTTTTACGCCACGTGGCGCAAACTCATAGGACACTTATCATGCAATAACCCCCGTTTGCAGGCAGCTTCTGCAAGTACAGGAGCAGAAATTACGTAAAGAAAAAAAAAAAGAGACAAAAGATAAAAAAGAAAACAACTCCAAATAAAGACTAATCCCAAGTGACCAAAAACACTATGCTTTCCGGTAGCGACAGCAAGACCCCGTTTGCGTGGTTATTTGCCCTGCAAAATGCTGTAGCAAACATTTCCGTTGAAAACAAACAAAGTCAGCGCAAAAAAGGCAGCAGAAGAGTATTCATGGAATATGGAAGAAAAACAAACTCGTTTTCTGGAGTCTAGTTATGGAAGGTAAAGTCTACTACGAGCCTAGAAGGCCCATCAGGCCGGCGCTTATCTCCGGTTACTGTAGCATGAAGCGACTAGGAGTATTTCTTCTCCCACCTGGATGGGATGCTAGTGCATCACAGGGTTACCCCCAGCATTAAATTCGCCGGTACCCATTTATACACCTGGGTGGAGAGAGGCACCGTGAGAGTAAAGTGTCTTGCCCAAGAACTCAACACAATGTCCCGGGCCAGGACCCGAACCCGGACTACTCGATCCGGAGTCGTGCGCACTAACCATGAGGCCACCGCCCCTCCCACCCAGTTATTGAAAAACTGGTTGCAAATGCTGTTCCGGAAAGTACAAAAAATTCAGGTTTTTTCTACAGGTAGCCGAAGCACAGATTACTTAAAACAAAAGAAAAAAATCGAAACCAAAACAACTCCATTCCAAAAAGACTAAAAGACTAATCCCAAGTGACCAAAAAAGACTAATCTCAAGTGACCAAAAATACAATGCTCTCCGGCACATGCAGATAGACCCGAAATTCAACAAAATATGCCCGTCACCGTCTTTGAAGGTGAAGAAAGTTATGAGCAGACTTAAGAGATTTAATCCTACGCAAACTTTTAAAGAGTAGAGAATTTATTACACTGTATTTACTAACTATAAAATAAATCAACCGTTGGAAGGAGAGTAGGATTCAAGGCACACTTGAAAACACCGTCAACCAGACTTGGTACATTCTCTCTGTCATGGTTGAAATTTATTTTTGAGTAAGCAAAAGAGGACTTGTCTTCGACTCTCGGTGACAATTGAAGTGATTTGATTTTTTTCCTGAGACCGACACGCTCCCTTTGTAGTCAAATTTTGAATACTGCTGCGAATATATACGAAGCATCACCACCGATTCAACAACTGCTTTTAAAGAGCGTTTGTTTTTTTGCGCGATATGAAAATTAGTGGGAGGGTTCTAAAATAAATAAACCCCTTTCTGGCTTGCTGGTATGTTGACTAATAATGTCCGCGGCTGAGAGATTGTCCTGAAAATGTAATATTTGCCCTCGAAGCTTCGCTTCTCTGCCACATATTCATTTTTCGGACAATTTCTCAGCCGCGGACATCAGTCAACATACCAGCCGCCCGAAGGGGTTTATTTATAGAATTCACAAGGATAACACTAACCCTAGGGACGAACCATTAGAAACGTGATCAGGGGGATGGGACTTTTTCATGTATTTATATACATTTATTGAAGCTCCCCATAGGGGCTTTTCAGCCACAATGTAATTCTCGGCTGTAGGAATTTTCCCCCATTCCCCCATTCCCCCTACTCATCACTTTTCTAATGGTGTGTCCCTTATCTTACCGTCGGAAACGGTCATCAAGTGCATGATAAAAATGGCCGGAAATTTTGAATGCCTTATGGAGTTCCTTGATACGCACATTACCTGAAATCGCTTCTGTCCTTTCATGACCTTTACTTTACTTTACTTAAATAGTTTCCAGCAATCTAAATACAGTAGCCGAGGAAGCCCCGGAAACAGAAAAATATTTTCCTAACCAAGCCAGGGCTACCAAGCTAAGTTAAAATCTGTGGAAAAATATATACAATAGTAAGAAAACATACAAAGAAAATTAAAGCGCTAGCAGAGAATGATAAATACTATAAATATAATTTTATACTATGCAAGTTCTAAATTATGAAGATGGGCCTTAAGGTCACGCTTGAAATTGCATAGATAGTGACTTTCTTAAACTCAAAGGCAAGGCATTCCATTCATTAACAACATGATGAAAATACGAGAACTTAAGCAAGTTTGTTCTAGGATACTTAATTTTATAAGAACATTCAGTATTCCTAAGATTATATGAAGTGTTTCCTGCAGGTTCTAAGTAATCAGATAAATCGATTTCACATAGTCCTTGTTTACATTTAAAAAGGAAATAAGATCAAAATACTTTCTTCTAGATGCTAAAGATAGTAACTTCAGCAACTTTAACCTTTCCTCATATGGCTTATTCTTGAAAATTACTGTTTTGGCTCTGCGCTGTACACCCTCAATGATGTCGACCAAATACGCTTGATGGGCTGACCAGACTTCTTAGGCGAACTCCAGGTGTGGTCTGACCAAATGAATGAACAACTTCAGGAAGATTTTTGGGTTAGGGCAATTTCCACAAGTTCTTCTGATGAGGCATAGCATCCCATGCATTGGCAATATTTACTTTAATTAAGATGTGATCTTGCCATCCCAAGTTGTGAGTGATGATAATCCCCAAGTCCTTTTCTTCCTTACATAAGGATATTTGGTTAGAACCAAGGTGGTATGTATTTATTACAGGGTTCCTCTTTTTGGTGATACAGAGGTATTTACATTTACCTATAGACCTAGGCATAAAAGCGAAGAATTACGGTGTCCTGGTTCATGTAAATGTGTTACAAACCACGCTCATTGGGCATTTACAACCTTTCTTCCATCTATGAGGTTAATTGCATTTAGGATATCTTAAGACTTTGGTGCCCGCCTCGTACAATTCGTTCCTGGGTTCTTGCCGTATACACCTTCCCTGGCTGTTGTTTTGGCTCGCGTTCTTTTTTTTTTTTTCGAGATACTTCTATCCGTGCATAGGCATTACTCCCGGAATCTTGAACATGATTTATATATTTTGTATAATTTGGACTTTTTGACGACAGTCGCTTCTTTTCACGTTGAAATCATTCCGGGGAAAATATTACCACGTGCGGTTGATAGGGCATGAGCTCCACCATTGGACGTGTTTCCGTAGGGCAACCTCCGTCCGCTCGTCGAGGGCTTGGTCAACTTTACCCGGAGTGCTTTTTCTCGGGCGTTTTTCAGGCTAGCGTTTCGTGTTTGGTCCTAACAGCTCGAGAAGCACGCGGTTTGCAAAAATTGAGCAGGGTTGTTTCTGATCTAACAGTCTTTTCATGGCCCTGAATTCCAAATGATCTTTGTTACTCGCCTTCTCTGTGTGAGAAACCTAGCAAAGCTCGAGGTTTTCTCGAGGGGAGGGTGCTGTATAGAACGGCCAAGATGCAACTTGTGTGAAGGGTTCGCTAACACGACATTGAACGGTATCATATCTGTAGTTTTGCTTTTATGAGTTTTGAATTAAATTTATGGTGCCTAATTGATTGACCAGATCCTTCCTAACGCGACTATATAACCATAATTAATTTTAGCAACGTTTGATATGCCTGAATCACACAGGCTCGTCAGCATTAATGACCTCGTTTGCTATTTAGTATGATATAGGAGTGTGCTAGTCAAGTGATCCGGTCGTGGTCTTCACCGGGGTACAAGCTATACGGTAAAGCCCACAGAAACCACATGTTAAATTTCAATCTTGTGAGGATTCCAATAGATTTCAATTATAGGAACACACCAGTCAGTCACTATTTATATGGATAGTGACAGGACCATATAAGGTCAAATTATGATAATGCAATTTTTGAGCCATTTTTCTTGTCACTCGTTCTTTCTTGCGAGCTGAATTGTTCTAGTGGATCAAACGCAGCAGTCTTTTGTTCTGTGTCTTTTGATACAGAACGGGGATTTTTTTTTTCTTTTTTGCACCTACATGTAGCCTGTGGGCCGATAAAGTCGCGTTTGATCTGGTTTCTTTTTTCGGCTTGTATTCAGATATCCCTAGATCTGTTACTGATGCATGACTAAGTCAATCGCAGAATCGCAGTAATGTAGTTTATTAGAGTATTAGACTGTTCGGGTTACGAGTCCTAACGAATGACACCATTTGATGCGTACAGTGAAGTGACCGGTTGATTCCTAATCGGTAGTCACTCATAAAATACAGTCAAAACAAAACAGGCACCAGTCCCACTCTTACGCTGTTATGATTTCATTCTTCGATAGGCGAAATAAGTGAGTCAATGGTTATTTTTATGTTTCCTTTATCTTTGATTCTCCCTGGATAGACTGGAAAAGTAGCAAATCGCTAAAATGGCTTGAAAAACGCCTCCTTTGATCCTATGGATCCTCGGATCGCCTGTTTTGACTGGAAGGAAAGGAATCACGGTTACTAATATGAATAATTATGAATAAGAACAGGTATGTAACCTGCTTAAGTGAAATTGGTATTTTGGTCTTTAAGATATATTACAATTTGCTATCGATTTCCATGTAAACCACGAGAAGCTGAATAATGTATTCTTTTTTCCTTTTAGATCTTGGAAGGAAAAAGGCTACACTGAAAAATGTACGAATTAAAGTTATGACTATATCTTAAGGTTGCTTGACTTCTACACCGTTAAATTTATATTTCCTTTGAGGACGAAGAAGGCCTGAAGTCATTGATTCCGTGAAAGTAAACGACTAAACGTTGCCGTTTATGAAACATACAAATGAATTGAAGATTTAAACGTAATCTGTTTTTACAATGTGATAAATAGAAAATCGTTTTTATAGACGAATGAACACGAATGGTCATTGGCTTGAAATGGCCTCTTCTATTCCCTTGTCAAAAAATTAACTTTATGCGCTTTTGATTGAGGCCAATTGAGGTAATTGCTTGTACGTCCTAGTAGACACATGCATACAATAAGAGTAAACCATCAACTTTGTTTTGCAGCCTTTGGTCTTCGATGAACAAATGAATGTGAATATCTTAGCCCTGGTGCCCATCATTAGCTTGGTGTGTTGTGTTCTGGTGTTAGGTAAGATCCTGTAGCCTCATCGATTCATTCCCTGCAATTTACTGCATGTGGCTGTATAACAGCTTCGGTGCGGTAGGTCGAAGGGACGGCTGAAACTTCAGTTAAGTTCATTTAACAAACCACATCCCTTTAAGCTTTTGAAAAGTGAGCAGTTTTCTCTCATTGACAAATAAACATTATCCTTTCCGGAGCTGTGCCGGTGGTGCACGTTACGTTGTTCACGAACCAGATCTACTTTATCAAATCAAAGTAGGAGCTTTAAGCAAGGACGATGACAACGGCTTCGATCAAGGCGTTGTCCAAAAATGCTATTTAACAATTAGACCGGTAGCCCGCAAGGACTACGGGTCAATAGCCGAAGCCGAATGGTCTATTGACCGGTGGCCCTTGAGAGCGAAGGTCTAATTATTTTAGTATCACCCAACTAGTCGGACAAAAAAGGCAATAATAAAGTTACCAAATGCAAGTTCAAGAAATCTTTATTTGGGAATAAAACGAAAGGAAGCGTCACGCTTTTCGCTACTCGAGGACTAGTAGCGTAGCCAATCAAAATGCAGGATTTGCATTAGTCCACTAGTTGGATGATACAAATTCCTGTTATTGTAATAACTTCGCAAGTACTCCAAGTCGTTCGATATAAAAAGTGTTTATCAACATTACAGTAGAAAAATCGGCATGAACAGGCATGGTGTGGTTGTTAGGAGAGAAAACTGAAAATTTATTTTCAGGTGCTCGCGTCCTCAATTTGTCGCTTCTCGTTGTCAAGGAGGAAACGGGTGAAAAAATGTACCGAAATGCAGAACGCATGTGCGGGACGTGCAGAGGGTGTTTTTGCTCATTAATCGTATTGTTTCATGGCGTTCTCGTACTTGCTTAAGCTCCCTATTGTTGTATAGGTTACCGCAGCGAAAAAAAATCCACCGAAATTCGAAGACACTCTATTGAATGCAATAACTTCATTCTGGATATAATCAATCCATGCAATTTCCGTTTCAAAAATGTCCCGGCTAAGATTCGAAAAGTGTGATGGCTCATGGAGACAAAACACATTCAAAAATCACAAAACACTTCGAGAAATAAGAAAAACACTTACGGAATTAGAAACATGAGCATAAATTTAAGACACTTTCAGGAATCACAAAACACATCCAGAAATAGAAAACACCTGCAGAAATCACAGAACACTTGCGATATGAAATGAAACGAAGAAATTAAGTTCAGGCAAGCCTCCAGGCTTGGCTTCTCAGGTACGTTTGTTGCCACGAGGCAAAAGTGAGCTAAGGAGCTCTTCAGTAGGACCCTACGCATTCCTCCACTGAATTAAAGTTCGCTGAGCAAAGGCAATCTGGAAACCCGTCGCAGACAAGTATCGACTGAAGCAAGAACATAAACAGAACGATCCTTGGACATGTCAAGTAAAATGTTAAACGCGAATGCTTTTGCCTGGGTGGCCAGGTAGGCCTACAAATTGACCTCCATTATGCGAAAAGTTTAAAATTGGTGCAGGGGTTTTTATTTCTAGGTACAGGTGTTTTGTAGTCCGGTATTGTGTTTTTGCTTTGTGCAATCGTTTTAAATATTTAAGTGTTCCGATTTCTGCAAGTGTCTTTTGACTCCACAAGTGTCTTTTAATTTCCGGAAACGCTTTCAGACATCTGAAAGTGTTTTATCTTTAAGAGCCACCGCAAAAATGAACAACAGACATTCTAATAGTGCGGTACATTTCCCACAGGGTTGGAAAAGGCAGGAAAAGCAACACATCATGACTCTAGAATACAGGGGAGAAGGCCGTCTGTTAAAAGGAACGAAGACAATCTTTCCACAACAGTTAAGGTTCGAGAGCTAAAAAGACCATTTGGAAAGGAGAAAACAATAATGCGACCGAAAGGTGCCTTGCTTGCAACTAGGAATGAAAAAGAAATTGCGGAAAATGAGTTTTTGGCAACAGAATTAGCCTTGGCTTCAGCAATTCTAGGAGACAAAAGATCTACAATTAAGACGTGGAACAAAAAATATGACTCCCAGAAGAGGAAAACTCCCAAGGAAAAAACTGTAAAAATCGACGATATGACAGACTCTTCTATTTTAAGAGATGTCTCTCAGAAAAGGGCTTCAATATCGTCACCTTTACTTACAAATGATAGAGATTTGCCCGAGGATGAGGATCCCAAGTCACGTACTCTTCTCACTGCTATCGGGCTATTGTTTAATAAGAGGAATCATTTTGAAAAGGATTCAAACGCTCTCACTCTTGCTAAAGTGCTACTTGACGGAGACCAAAGTCTTAGTACAAATAAAATCAATCGTGACTCTTCTTCCTATAGCACAGAATCCCACCTTGGGGATTTGTCCAATCTTCTTCGATTCTTAAACGCCTCCTTGTCGCAAAAAAGTTTACGAGGTGAACGTAAGTCGACGATACATACAGAACTTGTTAATCCTACGGAACTAGGGGTCTCAATTTTAAGACTCTTATTTGGGCATAAGGCTCATCTTGTCATGAAACCCGTGTCTAAGGATATGCTACACAATATTCCAGATCTTCTCTATGACTCAGAAGTGTCGAGTTCACGAATGAGACTTCTCACGGAGATGAAACAATTCAACCAAAAAAAGGGTAGGCGAAAACATCATAGACGATCTTTTTCATTTGCGCTCGCCAAAGCCATAAGCGAGGTAATAAAAGCAATGGCGAAAGAGGACTTAAAGAATTATTTCCGTCAAATGCAAACGCGGCCCAAGCAGTCACAACTTGCTCGGATTCCTGACCGCTTTTGGCCCTCTAAAAAGAAAGTTGACGTCCAAGGGAATCGAAAATCTTGGGTTCTTTTAAAAATTCCAAAGTCGGGAGAGGAAATGATTCCTCAACAAACGATGGCTGATGAGCCCCTACAGCAACATGAGGAGGAGACAGAAGTCGACAAAGCTTCGGCAGGTATTGTAGACACTTTAGGAAAGCTGGCGTTAGACCCCAATGAGAGAAATACGGAAACGTCCTCAAACAATGGAATAAATAAGGCCCCGCAAAAAAACCCTGTGCAAGAAATAAAAACTAGGCCAACTGCCAGGGTGGGGTACAGTGTGAGAATCTTACCCTCATTGCAGGGAAGTACTGGAAAGCAAGCTGAAAGCAGTCTCCAAACCAATGTAGCAAAACCCTTGTCAAACGAGCAGACCACGCAAGCTTTTGCAGAAGCTGTCCAGAAGTTACTCCGGGCGGTACAGTCCAGCATTCAGACTTTGCAGGGCAAGCAAGTAATACGGCATCTTCCTAACCTGAGCTCTGTAATAAGTAATCAACCCCAAAATTCAGCCAACGATCATATTACTACCATTGTCAGTGACCAGCCAGGAACAACTGGAAAAACAAACACCGGTACTGTACGAGGGATGAGAACAAAAGCGATGGCTATGGACAATCTTCAATTGAATGAGAAGCAGCCAATTCTACCAAAAAAACCATCAAGTTTAGAAAAGGTTCCCGCATTTACAAGAGCAACTGGACAAAGTGAACCTTTGGCTCGTGAAAATACAATTTTAGACCCATGGAAAGACTTAGAGCCGATCACAAAATCTATTTCCCCTCCCAAAAAGCTTGGTCCGTCAGGAAATGTGCTATTTGAGTCTGCCACGGAGCTTGGAGTGCCAAGAGGTCCAAATGACAGAAACACAGTTAACCACATACAGGAAGGTACGTCAGACATATCATTTAAGTCAGTAACTTAGTTCAAACCATCATTCGTACTCGTACTGATTTTTAATTCCTCGCGTTTTGGTTTTTCGCAGATCTTGAGTCATTTGCAGAAAAGGCCCTTCAAGCTCACAATCATTATCGTGACGAGCATCATGCTTCCCGTCTTCGTTGGTCAGATGAACTTGCTACTCAAGCAGAGAAACTGGCGTATGATATGGCAATGAAGGGAATGGTGGAGCGTTCTGAAGTAGCCACTGCAATGGGATATGGAGAAAATGTTGCGAAGATAACAGGGGTCCCATTTAACGATGCAGGCTCTGTCGCGACAGATATCTGGTATAGTGAATCCAGTAATTACAGTTACTCTTACCCAAGAGTGACACCTCAAACTGATGCTTTTACCCAGTTGGTGTGGCGAGAAACTGCAGAAATTGGTATGGGGTGTGCTAAGGATATAGCTACCAATGATCTTTATGTCGTTGCCTTGTACAAACCACCAGGAAACAATCGACGGAGATTGAGGGAAAATGTTATGAATAAAGGATTGATGACCGAAGATGTTTATGCCACGATATTTAAGAGGACACAATGAGAGTACTTGTATTGTTTCCACCTTCGGAACTAAGAAAGGGTTTTAAATTCTTCGATAAATCATCAAGGTCTAGTGTGCTTCATTGGATGAAAGACATCTCCAAATCTAA
>NC_090874.1:24667893-24682893 GCF_036669935.1 Montipora foliosa
AGACATTTAAAGGTCATCAGTAAAATTTTAAAACGAATACGTTCATGAACGGGTAACCAATGCAGATCTCTTAGCACAGGTGTAATATGCTCGTGTTTACATGAGCCTGTTAGAAGTCGGGCTGCTGAATTCTGGACATACTGGAGTTTTCGGACTTGATCCTGCCTAAGACCTTGTCAATCTTAGATGTTACAAATGCGTGGATCAAAGTTTTGCGGTGACGGAAAAATAGATGTTTACTGATTTGAGCAATGTTGCGAAGGTGGTAGAAAGCACGCTGACATATGCTGTTTATTTGTTTGTCCATAGACATGACAGTTCGAGCCGGGCACCGATGTTCTTTTCTGAGTTGGATGAGTACATAATATCTGAACAAACAAGGATAGATTCTAGCGGGAGTTGTGGCCGATGACGGGCATGCAAAACAAGGAGCTCAGTTTTGCCGTGATTGAGCATCAGCCTATTGGCTGACATCCAATTATTGACATCATGAATACATGACTAAATGCGCTGTTTGAATGTAAATGGTTCGCTAGCAGCACTCCGCTTGAAAGATACATAAATTTGGCTATCATCAGCATAAAAATGATGGTTCGTGTTGTGTTTACTGATGATGTCTGTGAGAGGTGAGGTGTATATGGATTACAGGATGGGGCCGAGCACTGAGCCCTGAGGAACACCACAAATGAGATTCCGGCTTGGTGAGCGCTCAGTTCCGATCTTTACGAACTGGGTCCTCCCGGATAGATGAGACTATATCCAACCTAAGGCTTTCCCAGTAATTCCGAAACGATGTTTTAGCCTAGTAATGAGAAAGTCATTGTCTATCGTGTCAAACGCCGCTGAGAGGTCTAGTAACACCAATATAACACATTCTTCGTCGTCAATGGCACGTAGAATGTCATTGCGTATTCGAGCAAGCGCCGTTTCAGTGCTATGGCCTTTCTTATATGCTGATTGATAAATCACATGTAGACTTGCATTATCAAGATGGTGATTGAGACGCGCAGCTACAACCTTCTCAGTGGCTTTGGAAATGAAGCTAAGGTTCGAAAAAGGTCTCAAGTTCTTGTACACCTCCTAATCTAGTGAGTCCTTTTTCATTATGGGGTTCAACGACTGCTTCTTTGAAGGCTGTAGGTACAGTCGCAGTGATAAAAGACAGATTAACAATGTTAGTAATTACAGGTAGCAGGGTGTCATAACACTCTGTCATTAAGATGGCCGGAATCGGGTCTAAAACGCATGACTTTGAACTCATTTACTGATGTCGGGAAAACTCACAAAGTTCCTGTACAGATGTCAGGGAAAACCCAGGACAAGTGTTTAAGCATGAGGAAACTGTTGCAGATGGAAGTCTCATACGTATTCGCCGCACCTTATCACTGAAGAAGTCTACAGAGCTATTTGCAAGGTCACGTTCATTTCGATGTTACGGTAATTTCCTGTCGGCTTTCAGGTTTAACATTTTTCCAATGGATAAGAACAGCGCACGTTGGTTGTCAGCGTTTTCATTAATTAAATTGGCATAAAACTGCATCTTGGAGTCATGTATTAGTTTATTAACGAGAGCACAGTGTTCAACATACATTTCTCGGTGGATCGTGAGTTTATCTTTGCGCTTTTATTATTATGCAGTATAAACGTTCGTATGCTAGCTTAGCACATAGCTCAATAGGGCGCAATTGCGTAACCTAAAGGCTGTAAAAATAACCTGAATATATCTAAAAAGTTCGTATCTACATATATCGATCTATATATAAGCACTTGATATCCAGGAAACTGCCTCTTCAATTCCAGTCGCAATGGGGCATACTTTTCCGTCTTCTCGCAGCTCTTGATTTCCCTGTTATTCATCCAAGGACAGCTCATCTCCAGCAAGATGATAGATTTTGCTGTGCTATCCACTATTCGGGCGTCAATTCTGTTAGCTCTCACCGTCACATGATCTGCATAAACAGGGACATCCCAGAAGGCTTGCGCTCGGTCATTTTGATAGACAGGTTTAGGCTCGCTAAGTGAATACCATGGCGGTACACTGTCCATTAGGTCTAGGCTGTACAACATCTCAAAAAAATTACTTTCAACACCGCATTATGCCGTTGCAGATATTTGGACTGCGCAAGCGCAGAGCACCCAGCTAATACCTTCTCAGCTGCCTTGCCACATAAACGGCACATAATCTGGTTTGACCCCGTTCTTGTCTTCTTACTCTGGTACACTCGGGTGGGAAGTAACTGTTCGTACAGCTCAAACACGCCAGCGATAACATATGTCGGACATCCCCTGTACCAGAGCCTTCTTGTTCTTCTTCCCATCGAGAAGCTATCAACTTTCCCTGCCAAGCTTGGCCAGATACCTGATCTTTCAATTTCTTCTGCTGTGCGCTTCTTAGCTTCTGCTTGATGTTTGACTCTTTCAATACTTCACCTTCCTCCGTGCAGCACATTGGGGTAGGTTATTATTATTATTATTATTATTATTATTATTATCGCAGCTGCCGAAGGAGCCATTGACATTGTTTAGTGTTTTTTTTAGTAGCTTTTGTATAATAGGGTTTTGGATTTGCCATTGGCCTTTCGCTTTCTTTTTCTTTTTTTTTTTTTTTTTTTTTTTTTTTTAAGATAGTTTTAGATACTTTTTGCTTCCAATTCTTACTTTTTAATATTTCTTGTAAAATTTTAGAAATGAAACTGTTATTATTAGTTATTAATAAGACAGTTTTTTTTAATTGTACATAATTCAATTTTCAAGAACTTCCTTTTAATTTTTTTGATCTAATCTATTTTTAGTTTTACTTGGCAAATAAAGATTATTATTATTATTATTATTATTATTATTATTATTATTTTTCATTTTTTTTCTTTTTTAGTTTTTTCAGATCTGATGTGATCAGAGTACCAAGGTGCAGCCGGTCTGATAGTTACGATACGTGGCTTAGCCGGAGCATACTTGTCAAGTAGTGACCGCAATGTGTTAGTGTAAAAGTCAGAAATACTGACACATCAGTAAAATTATTATTCAACAGCGTCGAATTCGTGATATCTTGAACAAAGAGGTTACTATCAAGGGAACGCAGGTTTTGGTATGTGATTGTCCTTCTATCAAAGCTCGGTTTAATCAAACACAAACCTTCACTGTATACAGCACAATGATCAGATATGGCAGGATCTGATACTCTAACATTACGCAGAGATTCTTCACCCGCTCTCGTGATCACCAGGTCCAGAGTATGGCCATTTTTGTGGGTGGAATCACGTACATGCTGCATCAGATTGAAGGCTCCAAACAGATCTTGAAATCGAGCGGCAGATTGATCGTTTTCATTGTCCAGATGGAAATTAAAGTCGCCAACAGTGACTAGTGGCGCAGTAGTTGTTACAACCTTTTCAAGGAAGGAACTGAATTCCTGTAGGAACATGGTAACATGCAATTGTTTTTTGTTTCCTTTTTTTTTTTTTGAAGGTGGAGGTCTGTAGACTACCACTATCCCTAGTCTAGATGACAAATAGCTGATCATACAATCAGTATCAGCTTTGTTTAACCTGGGAGCATGGAAGGGGACATCATCCCCAAGAGAACGCATGTTTTATGAGTCCAACGAGTCAATGAGTCAATGAGTCATGAGTCATGAGTAAATGGACTCACAGTCAATATAGCAATAATTTGTTGATTAAGCCTAAGCCCTCGTTTCAGTGATTAGGCCTAAGCACTCTCTGAAATTTTAGCTTTTATTTTATGGTTTAATTAACTGCACTAACTCGTGGACTCATTGACTCATGACTCATTGACTCATTGACCCATTGACTCATAAATACTTGACACTCACTACATCGTCTTTTAAGATGCTGATAGATGTTTTTTCTCAATAGTTTGTGGGAGATGTCCCTTACCTGTGTTTCTACTGGCCCACTTGGTATTGTATTTGCTCGGTTTTTTCTGGGCACTCTTGTGTACCCGGCTGTATCCTAAGAAGGAAGTTGCAGAGGTCTTTTCTAACTCGACCTTCTGTCATATGATCTGTCGTAAGGATTAAAGTTTGAACAGCGAATTTTTTGTCTCTCTGCCTTCGTGTGGCCATGGCTTGACGTCCGAGTGTCAGAGGTTTTCTGCATTTAGTGGTCTGCTTTCTTTGCACGAGCCATTTACTTCAAATGACCTGATAGATCATCTCTAAACAACTTCATTGGTGGTCTAGTTTCATCCTTACATAATCTTGTGTATGGAGGATTTAGGTTACGTTCTATCAGCTCTTATCGCTTCATGATGAGTTCAAAAGTCGCATTAGCGAGAATATAAATGCTATCCATGACATGATCAAGCGTTGTTCCAGTGTGAAGATCCTTCACCAACTGGTCACTGCCTAACATAGACAGGGCTGACAGGCTCAGAACAAGTGGTCCTTTCACCCCGTGGAACGCTAGGTAAACTGTTTGCTGTGGCAGCAAATCCCAAATCTCCTCAGTAATTTTCTTTGTCAACTCGTTCTTGCACTGTTGCTGGTGAAATGCGCCCAGTGGTCATGCATGTTATCTATCAACATTTTGATAAACTGGAGCATTATGACATTTTCGGGATAGCATTGAAATCTCTTTAATGGCCATTTCTCTTTTCAGTCAAAAGTATCTTGTGGAGTACCTCAGAGCTCTTTCCTTCTGCCTCTGTTTTTCCCGTTGTACGTAAATGATAAGAAGAAGACCTTCAAGCAGACCTTCAAGAAGACCTTCAAGCAGCCATGGATGCCTTTAGTCAAGCTTACAATGCACTAGGCCTCACACTTAATGTTCGGAAGACAAAGGTCTTATTCCAATCATCACATGACAGCATCTATGATCGACATCAGCCAGAGATCACAGCTGGCGGGCAGTGTCTCAGCTCTGTTGATCATTTTTCATATCTTAGTAGCTGCCTGTCAAGTAATGGTGCCTTTGGACGACTCAGAACTCGAGTTTTCGATAACAGGGACATCTACATCAACACTAAGATAAAGGTCTACAGAGACATAATTTTGCCTTCCTTGTTATATGGCTCAGAAGCGTGGACTACCTATAGTCGCCATCTCAAAAGCCTAGAAAAGTATCATCAGCGATGTCTCCGTCGTTTACTCAACATTAAATGGCAGGATAGACGAACCAACAGCAGTGCTCTGGAAGAGGCCAATGTCACAAGCATCGAGTCCATCCTTATCAAGAACCAACTTCGTTGGGCTGGTCATATTGTACGTATGCCCACGTCCAGGCTTCCCAAGAAGATCTTTTATGGAGAACTGTGCAATGGGAAGCGAAACCAAGGCGGTCAACGAAAACGTTTCAAGGATAATTTAAAACACAACCTGAAACAATGTGCTATTAGCACCGAGGACTGAGAAGTGCTGGCCACAATAGACCGGGTTGGAGACATAATATTAACACCGGTGCAGCGTACTGTGAGCAACAGAGGAAGGAGCACAGTGAAAGACTCCGGGCAGCAAGAAAAGTTAGACAACAGGCTATTGACACAGCTCCAACCTCTCGGGATCTCAGATGCCCCATTTGTCTACGAAAATGATTTTCTAGAATCGGACGCTACATTCATCAACGCACTCATAAACGTAACAATGAACACTGACAATGCAATGATTATTTACCAAGTAGCTATAGACATTTTACTCGACAGAGGGATTGCCAAACAACAACAACAAATGATAAAATTAATGCATCTATTTTATTACAATTGATATTATCCGCTGATGATACCAACATCTTTTTGTCGCATAAATATCCAATTGAATTGTCTTACTTGCTGAATACTGAGCTAGAAAAGTTATTAATCTGGTTTAAGGGCAATACGCTGTCACTAAACCGAAAGAATTCAAAATGAAAGATTTAACCAGGTCATCGGTCGAGAATTCATCAGTGAATGATGCGATATTCAGCAACAGATGGACAAATAAGAAAATTGATCGAATAAACGAGACAGTCTTCCCTAGGAGTACTACTTGATGACGAGAACTTAACTGGAAAGCGGAAATCTCTCACGTTCCCATCAAAGTTGTTAAAGTAATTGGGATAATTTATAAATCGAGTTTCTATTTGGTTAGAAATTCTCTACGTACCTTGTACTATTCATTGGTCTATCCCTATTTTTTCTATGGAAATATAGTTTGGGCCTCCACGTCCCGAAATATGCAAACCTCAAAATCGCGAAATTAACGTGTCTCGAAAATTTCATGTATAAAATTTTGACTTCAGGGCGAACTATTTACACAATCGAGAGGTTGAGAGGCCACGCAATGGGCCCTTTGCAAGATAGTGATCACATGGTACAAACCCGCCATACTGGGACGCAAATTGCGCACTGGGACATCTAAAACAAAGCTATTTAATCGACATTTTCTTTGTTTTAGATGTCCCAGTGGGCAATTTGCGTCCCAGTATGGCGGTTTTTGTACCATGTGATCACTATCCTGCAAAGGGCCCATTGAAAATTTTAAACATCTATGAGATACAAAAACAGACTTGCGAATTATCACAGATCACAATGCTGACAAGCACAAAAGCAGAAGAAATGGTTAAGTAAATGTGAAGTTTGTTACTATCTGAATGTTTTTGGGTTAGAGAAACGGGATATATTGTTACGCAAATTATGTAATTTCATGACACTCAAAATTCGCAAAAAGCGTGAGTTTCATGTCAACAATCTTCGCACTTAGCAAGTCGTTGCAATAAATTGGATTAACCAGGAAGTTAAAGAAATAATCTTGGCTTCCCAAATAAATTTCATCTTACACTACAATGCCAAAATCATTTGTCAAAGAAATAAAATTCCTGTCTCCTCGCGCATCACATTTCAATGCACGTATGCAAATTTGTTAACTCATTTTCACCGCGATTCCAGCGAAATTTTTCTTCTTTCAAATACATTGTACTAGCAAAAATATCATTTCTCGTCAAGCGTTGCATCTTTTATGTTCAAATAACCGCTAAAAATAAAGATTTTCATAATTTAATATTTGCACAAAAATAGCAACGCACGCAACAAATTTAGTCACATTTGCTTCTTCGTCGAATTCTAATGCTTAACACAGGAATTTTTAGTTAATGTGAAAATCTTTCTATATTCGTTAGCAATCATCCTCTCAAATTTCAGAGAATTCGACCGGTCCGTGAATATTTTACGAGTTTTTTTCAATGGGATGTCAAAAGGCCAAGTGGATGTTATGCATAATCGGGGAAGTTCGCGCGATCAAGTTGCGCGTGTGACCCGTTATAAATATTTTTTCACAAAATGTTCCCGAATCGTCAAGTATCACCACAGAAGACAAGAACATCATTCGAAAAGCTTATTCTATGCAAAAAGTAGGTTCTGGAGGTAATTTTCAGAGTGGAAATCAAGTTTACGCCGCATGGTATATTTATATTTAACAGGATATTTGTTAAGTTAACACAACAGAAAGACGCTTACCTTATTTTGACTCGAAAATGCTTTACCATTGCCATATTACACAACATGACGAATTCATAAAGGCCACCTTGTCCAACGAAATATTTTTTGAAACAAACAACATACTTGCTATAAGAGGCAAAAAACCCTTGCTATTTCATTACGTGTCCGGCTAAAGACAAGACACTCAATCGTGTCGAATTATGTACACTCCGTGACAAATACGGAACTAAATAAATTTCCCACCAGTGTTCAGCATCAAACCCTTTACTTGAATTATCAAGTAAAAAATGGGCAACAAGCTTTCTTTCAAATCATTTTTAACTAACAAGAATTAGTGAAATTTCCAATTGTTATCAGAAGACTGTGCAGAATTGAGTACAAACAAATAAACCAGATAACAGGGCTCACAGATCCAAGTTTTCAATTCCTTCTCCATCTTTGTTAAACCCATGAGTTACTAGAGAATTCTCCATTTGATTTCAGTGTTGTACAAAACACCACACTTGTACAATAGTAGGACTACAGCTCACTTTGATTACGGCTCGACGGGCGACAGATTGTTGTCGAAGTCCATTACTCGTCGCTTTTAAGATTACACCGCCTGTCTTGTTCAGTATCCACTTGACTTGCCATTATTGTGCTTCATAAGGGTGTATTTTGTTCAAAGATCCACTAAAATGCCATTCGCGTAACATGACTTTCGACGCCATTGCCGGTTAAGGTAGTCGTTCTACTGTGTCCACCAGAGAAATCTACGCATTTCCACTACCCACTCGATCCTAAGAAAATACGCCCAGAAGGCTCTATGTCCAAAGACACCACTTAGCAGGGGAGTGACAGGCAAGACTTTTACCGACACGGAAAAAAAAACGAAAAAGAATGAAAAAAATTAAAACCAACAAATGAAACGCAGATTCCGACTGGGTTTGCCATTCTGGCAACCCAGTAATAACCGCTCAAAATAAAGATCTTTTAACGATCTATCATCTAACATTCTCTGTCAAAATTTGCACAACAATCAAAACACAAAAATAGCAACCCACGGACTGAATTTGGTCGCATTTACCCCTTCGTCGAATTCCCTTGCTTAGACCTAAGACTTCGAAAAGGAAGACCTCGAAAACGAAGAACCTCGAAAACGCGTAACGAAGACCTCGAAAATGAAGTCCTCGAATATCATTTTAGTTTTCTGCGCAACCGAGGTCGATTTTCCTTTATCGAGCTCACAAATTTGACTTTGATTTGTCTAATATCTTGGCGGCGTTTTTATAAAACAATTATTGTACTCGTGCTTGTTGGATATGAGATGATTATAGCCGACTCCCCGGTTACACGCCTCGTTAGCAATCTATCCTCCCATACCAACGCGCACACGTGGAATAATTGTTAAATACCATCATGTTTCTGAGGTTTTATACATTTACTTTCCTTATAGTAAATTACGATTACTAATACAAAACATCAAAATTGCTGAACTGTTACAAATCATCGAAAAAACTCGTCGCGAATGTCTATTCCGATATGTCTCCCAACAGCGAATTTAATTAAGGTCTATCGTTAGAAGCTTAACAGTTGAATAATTTGTATAATTATCATGTTTTTACTGGGTTGCCAAACCCAGTCGGAATCTGGGTTTAATTTCATGGTTTTTCAATTTTTTTTTATAAATTTTTTTTCCGTGTCGGGAAAATTCTTGCCTGTCACTCCCCTGCTAAGTGGTGTCTTTGTGCATAGAGTCTTCTGTGCGTATTTTGTTACGTTTCAGGGGGTAATGCGTAGATTTTCCTGGCTCACACAGGAGAACATTTAATTATTAAACCTGCAATGGTGTCGAAAGTCATTGTAACGCACATGGCGTTTCAGTGCATCTTTAAACAAAATATACCCTTATGGAGCTCAAGAATGGAACGTCAATTGGATAAATAAGACAGGCGGTGAAAAATAAATGTCTGGAATCTTAAAAGCGAGGAGAAATGGACTTCGACAACAGCTATCGCCCGTCGAGCCGAAATCAAAGTGAGCTGTATTTCTAATATTTTACCAAGTGTGCTGTTATGTATAGAACACTGAAACCAAATGGAAAATTCTCTGGTAACTTATGGGTTCAACAAAGACAAGGAAGGAATCGAGCACCTTAAGTGGATAAGTGACCTCTGTTCTCTGTGCAGTCTTCAGGTAAACAAAAAAATTGGGAAATGTGACAGCCAAGAATTTTTTGAAAGAAAGATTGCCTCTAATAGAAAATATGTTGTTTGTTTCAAAAAATATTTCGCTGGAAAAGGTGGCATTTATGAATTCATCATGTTTTGTAATATTCGAGCTTAACTGGATAGTTTTTATGACAGTAGTAAAGCATTTTCGTGTCAAAATGGGGTTAGCGTCTTTATGTTGTGTTCACTTAATTAAGTATACGTGAGTTTGTATTTATCGTCTGCTGTAAACTTGATTTCCACTCTCAAAATTACCTCCAGAACCTACTTTTTGTGTAGAATAAGCTTTTAGAATGATGTTCTAGTCTTCTGTGGTGATACTTGACGCCGGAGACAGAAATCACCATTGTTTTTAATGAAACTTTCATATTCCCAACATATTTTAATTATTCTCAGCATTCAGTTCATGTGTGTACAGTAACTGTTATCAAGGATGTGTAATACTATTGTTATTTTTGCTGTTAACTAATTACCTGTAAAACTGGCTTGCAACGATGCTGTTTTCATTTTTGCATGAGTTACAGTAATCTATTTTGAAACATTGCCTTTATAATCAATGCAGGTTAAGAAGGCAAAGAAGCGAAATTATCACCATCAAGGTTATTTTGTGTAACATTTTCATAGAAAAGTGTAAAGTTATGTAGCAACGTTTTTGCAGTACAGCAAGACAACAATAATCTTTAGTTGTATTATGTAAAAAAATAGTGGCGCTATAAATTTATTGAACTCTTGTTTTTTAATTACATTATGCCAAGAAGAAACAATAGGGAAGATATCTGTTTAAAAACATTGCTTTTGTTATTCAAATGTGCTAGTCTCAGGAACAAAAGACCCTTTGTTTTGACAACCAATGAGGCTCTGGTTGGCACATTAATGACTATAGGTGACTTCAATGATATCTTCCCTATACATTCAAGTTAAAATTGTAGGGTTTGGTCAGTGGCCTTGGTTGCTAAAAGAGTGACCGGCACAATCCATCAGGCTCCAGTTTTTCGAAGGGAGGTTAGCACTGTCTATGATATATCACTATCCAGTGGATAATGCCATCAGTTTTGATAGTATTTATCCACTAGATAAGTGGTTCATCTGGTGGATAGTCCTATCCATCCTTAGAAGAACTGGGGCCAGCTATATCAGTATGTAATAGATAATCTATACCAAAATCAAACGAGTTACTACGTAAATTATAAGACTATCCACAATTCAAACAACTGGAACATGGTCAGCATGAAATCTCTGTGATAATTTTTACCCAATGGGGTTAGGGTTAGGCTGACATTGCAACCAAAACAATGTTTTGGTTCTCCAGTGAACTGTTACAGATCTCATTGCCATAGGCAAAGGAAATGTAGTGTTTGTTTGTCATAATCGTCCGATTTCACCAGGAGATTTATTTTAATAAGTTTATTTAAACAATAATTACTGGAAAAGTTAATAAACATAAAATTTCAACTGTTTATGTTACAAGGATTGGTACAATGATGATGCTGAGACTCCTGTATACACAAGAGACAAACATGTACGTACTACAAAGTACAAAGAACATGCTAGAATTATTGCTGAACTTTGAAGACCAGCAAGATTTGTTAGCACAGCCATTAACAGTTCAGCACAACTGTAATTTCATCGTGGATGTAACCAAGTTAAAAGATCCAAAAGACATCAAGTGATCAAGTCTGATGACTTAGGGGCCTAGAAGAATAATAGCCGCAAGTCGTTTAGTTTCTACATAGATGACCAAGATGAAAGGTTGGGCTACATATTGGCAATATCACCCAAGGATGCAGAAAGCAGAGAATCCGAGGGCCTTGATATCCAGTATGTTTTGCGACGTGAATATTACCAGCTACGTAACAGTCCAGACTTCCACAAGAGAATTAATACCATAATCAGTAAGTACAAGACTTGGCTTCTAAATACAAGACTCGGCTGCTAAAGAATTCTCATGCCTTGATCAGTATTGAACAATTCTGCACATATTTTCCTAAAGCCTGTAAATATTTCAAATTGAAAGGCAACAGACTGCTTAATGGCGGTGTTTCCCTCTAAAAAGGGATAAAATGGACAATTATGTTATTGTGTTACAAAATTGAATGTGCAATTTTTAGTACAGATGCTCTCTTTTTCAGAAGCAGATGGCACATAATATTGTCTGGTGCAATATGCCTTTACTGGTGAAGAGCATTCTCTAGACCTCAAGCCAGTTGCTTCGGGACAACTTGCCGCACCTTTCACAGAGGATGCGGTAGCTCCCTGGTGAGATGTGAACCAGTTGAAGCGCTTTGTTTGTGCCTTCCCGACGAGCGAGCAACAAAAACGCACAGCTCAAGTGGATCCGTAATGAATCTTCCTTGAACAATAGCTAATTGACTACCCATTGCAATTTTTAGTACAGATGCTTTCTTTTTCAGAAGCAGATGGCACATAATATTGTCTGGTGCAATATGCCTTTACTGGTGAAGAACATTCTCTAGACCTCAAGCCACATGGAAATTGTAAGAAGTCATGCAAAGGATTTGTTAGAACTTTAGAAAGCAATAAACAAGAGTTTGTAAAGGCATCACTTGTATGTAAGCCTCAGGCAACATATTTAAGCCTAAGGCAAAATTTCACCAAGTACTAGGGGAACATTGTAAACTATCGGTTGTATGAAGTGTGGGGGCATAAAAATAGGAGAAAGGAGTCGAACTTGCTTACTCACAAACAGAGTGATGCAAACACTGCACGGAAACGTATTTCATAGGTATCTAGAATGCCTCGCGGAGGATTATCATCCAGTGACCAATGATATAATTTGCTTTTATCAGGAATGTACAAATTGTGTTCTTGCAACAAGTAGGCAGTTGCATGACCTTGCAAGGGTTTGCTGTAGTCCCTTGCAATACTATCTTTTGACTAGTATCGTTGATCCCATATTTAATCTAGGGCAATACAATGCTACAAGGGCCAGGATTGGGCAGCAAAACGCCCTTCAGAATTAGCAGCCTACAATTGGGTTTTAGAAAACAAGGTAAAAGTGTTGGTTGAAAAGACCCTTGCACCCGTCAGAAGACAAACTGGTATGGGTGATCCCCCAGGAAAGTTTTACAGTAATCAGTCGGAGAGAAGCAGCCTCCTGGTCCAAAGTCTTGTGCAAGAGGAGACTGGAAACAAGAAAGTAGATGAGTTCGTGTTGTGTAAAGCAATTGAGTTATTGGTTAAAAGGCAAACTACCGACATTGAACTTGCAGTGACAAACTGTGGACAATAGGAGATTTGTGAATAATTCAGTTTTCTTCTCATTCCCAAAGACAGGTGGGTGAAGATGAATCCAAAACAACGTTCAAACTCAGTTTCAAAGGTGCACTCCATTTCTTTGTCAGCGAGTAATAAAAAAAGAGAGATTGACTACAACTGCAGACAGGCATCAGCAGACACAGTTGGAGAGGACGGTATTTGAAGAAGGAGTAGACTGGATTCCTGGTGATGTCTTGAAGGAGATGACTGCCAAAGCAGACACAACATTAAAGACTAGGGACAATGTGGTCATTGCTCCCGGATCAAATTAAATTTCTGGTCCCTAGGCATTCTTGCCCTCAAAGCCTACGGCTTGTAACGCAGAAGTCCTCTAGGAGAATTACTTGTTCGTGATGTCCTCAGTATGCAAGCATGAGTATGTGTTCCCATACTCTAGTTTATGCTCAGTTTTTTTATGTTTTCCTGTCTTATTTAAAATGGTTGAAATGCCAACGGATAGGAAAAAGTGGGATGAATTTATCCACTCTTGCTGGGCATGGAATGCCGGCAGGTCGAGGAAGAAAGGGTGAAAAACCCTCACAAAAAGGTAAAAGGACAGCCAAACTAAGTATAAAAACGACTAATTAAGTCATGTCTGGACCCAACGCGTTCCAAACTAAAATGTGGTGTTCCAGTTTAGGGAAATTCAGAGCAAATACTGAGAATCACCTCAAAAATGGCTGTTTTTCAGTGTAAAATGAAAATCTGTCTCGGAAAACAGCTTTTTTAAAATACAGGTTTAGAAGTTTCGACGGAAATGAGTGTAAAATTGGCAGAAAATGAAATGTGGAGCTTCCACGGAAATTCAAAATCACCACTTAATTCCAAGGAGGGTTTTTGTAGTTTCCTCTGAATCTTAAAATTGTGTTAAAACTCACCGGAAAAGGTTCTCTGTTTGCAAGGAATCACAAAACTCTTCCAAGCAACTTCCTATTCTTTACCTGAACTCCATTCCAATGTCTGAGCCGCGAATGAGAAGCCAAATGATCTTCGAATTTCGTGTCCCGAGAGTTTTCCTCACAGAAAACGGGAGAGCATTCAGAATTTCTGATCCCCCCATGAACACAAGAGAGGATTCAGAATTTCTGATTCCCTCAAAACACAGGAGAGGATTCAGAATTTCTGATCCCCCCATGAACGCAGCAAAGGATTCAGAATTTCTGATCCCCCACAATAAACAGGAGAGGATTCAGAATTTCTGATCTCCACAAAAACACAACAGAGGATTCAGAATTTCTGATACCCCACAAGACACAGGCGAGGATTCAGAATTTCTGATCCCCCACAAAACACAGGAGAGGATTCAAAATTTCTGATCCCCACAGAAACACAAGAGAAGATTCAGAATTTCTGATCCCCCACGAACAAAGGCCCAAGAGGATTTGGAATATCTGTTCACCCAAACAACCTGGGAGAGGATTTTTATTTTTTCTCTCTGCCTAATCCGAGGCTTAAGTCAATGATTCTGGAGTAGAGCACTTGAGGACCGATTGTTCAGCCATATAAACTTTATTCAACACAAAGAGTTACAACCAGTGCAGCAACATTAAATTTCATTACTGAAGGTTTTAGTTCTTGCAGCCCACCTGAACTATGTCTAGTCAATTTGAAGTATACACAATAATGAATATCAGTTACGACAATTCAAAGTTTAGGAGTACGCTGTGGACAGTACAAGTAACAAAACCCCGCAAGTGGGTGGGAAACAAATTTATCAATTTTGCTGACGAATTCCATACGCCCAGATTACAGTGGAAGTGTGATGAAGAACAAGCTTATTCACAGCAGTCTATTACAATATTATTATGCAGCTATAAACTGTACACAATCCTGCACTGCACTGAAGAAATGAACCTCAAAATTATTCCAGTGGGTCAATGTATTCTATGTAAAGGTTATCCAAAAACTCGCTGCCAAACAGAAGAGGTCAGGGACTTTTGCTTTGCAAAATAATTCTTGTCCATTCACACAAACGGTAAGTTACACAACCATGTTAATCGTACGAGTTCACAAGACAAGACTGCGGATCAAATTATTTTTAAAAAAGACCTGACAGATATGGATCCAAGTGTTGCAGTGAAAGTTATGA
>NC_090874.1:24687893-24690393 GCF_036669935.1 Montipora foliosa
TAAACATCCACTGTATTCGGTGATTTAGCCAAATGAAGTACCCTCTTAGTTACCAGCCCTGTGATACTGTGTTGGTGTTTCTTACATGTACAAAGTATTTTAAGTTTAATAATATTTATTATATTTTGTCAATGACAATCTTTCTTTACTTGCCTCTTTATGCAACAGCATGACATCATCAGATGTGGCATCTAGGAGATGCTGTTTCAGTCTTTGCTTCTTCCAGCCTTTTGGGCCATTTACTGTTAATGAATTTTAAAATAAGTATGATCAAGTAACAACATTTATAAAAATGTTCAATTAAAATTAAACCTCTCAATTAAAATAAGAGTATGCAAGTACATATGTTGTCAAATGTGTTAGTTGATTATTAAAACAGTCAGCCCACCCCTCCTCTTTCAGGCAATTGACTCTAGCTCAGCTTGCTATATAGTGAGGATATCAATGACATCACCTATTAATATTAATGTGCCAACTGGAGCCTTATTGGATGCCAAAACAAAGGGTTGTTTTGTTCGGTGGTTGGCTTTTTTAAATATCAAAAGAAATTTGATGTCAATGTTTGTAAACAGATATCTTCCTTATAAAAGGAATTTTATAATTATGAAAAGCAGTCCCCATTAAAAAGCTGTCAATGTGAAGAAAATCTGGTTCACAATCTTTCATAAAAATATATTTTGTTCAATTTACATGCAAAGTTGAAAATCCATAGACTCCGTACTAAAAAAAAATCTCCATATACACACACACACAAAGGATTTCAAATTCCAGGGAGAGGAAGGGTGCAGAAAGACCAAACCACTCAACTAAACCTCATTAGAATTTCCAGATTGGTGAAGGGGTGTCAAAATGCACCTTTTGTGGGGGAGGAATGGACATTTTATGGAACTACACATTGAAGAAAAAATCCTGCTAAATATATCTCAAGGCTTTTTCTAAAAAACAGTTGTCAGGTTTAATTAAGCTCTGCACAATTGTACAAAATGTTTATGTTGATAAACAAAAAGGAAAAAAAAACATTTTATGTTTATTAACACAGCTAATAGATAAAGAATGGTTTCTTCATGCATTTCAGTCACTCTTCAGTCCTAACAATTTGGGGATTTGGTAATGATTTAAATAGTCCCCATAATGGACAATTTAAACAGAGAAGAGACTTGCAAAAAATATTCAAAATCACAAAATGTAGGTGGTAGGATTCATAAATTATAAACTGTGACATTTGCATTACCTTCGTGCAAGCCTCTCATCTCTTTGCAAAACTGCATCATGCATTGGTACCAACTTCTGTACAACACACACATGTCAAGATGCAGCATGCTTATCTTTGCACCCAGTCCACTTCTTTAACAAAACCTGATCATTATCTATGGCAGTTAGATTGTCTCCTTCTGGCATAGCAGGGAACCATTTAACCAGGATTTCATAATGTTATACTGACGACCCGGATGAAGTTTTCTATAAATATCCACTGCCATTCTGCTGCGTGCAATTGAATGCATAACCAGGTTGGATCCAAACATAATGGAACTAAAGTTGTGTTTTGCTACACTTTGCAGGGGATCAATGGCCATCACTTTTTTGACAGGCATTGTTCTTGTGTCACTAAAGCGTTAAGCCTTCCACTGCACTTTTCAGAATTGATACCAAAATATCGTTCAAAATCATCCTTGAATTTATTTTTAGGCCTTCAGTCTTTTTCGACGCTGTAGAGCCACAAAATCTACACAAGTTTGCCATTTTTTTTTCCTGTGGGCATCAGCATCCGCCATCTTAACGCCTAGGTTTGTAGGAGTAAGTCAATCAAATATGGGCGCCATTATTAACAGCACATCGCAAATAAAAATACCCCCTTGCACATTTTTAATAGATCGTGCACAACAGCAAAAACAAGTGAAAAGTCAAGTAAAAGACTTGAAGATATCGAAATTTTTTTTGCAAATGCTGGAAAAATCTACAAGTGCCTTTATTCTAACGACAAAGTGGAAAAAGTACCTGACTTTGGGATCAAATTTCATGCACTGTCCCACTTTACAGTTAACATTTCCAACCGTTCAACCCGCTCTGCCGCCGCCATCTTTGACAAAGGCGAAGAATGTTCGAGTTTAATGCCTTCTATTTCAGCAACTAACTCAGCTAATTCGGGTTTCGATCGCTCTTGTGAAGAGTTCTTTGGCTTCGCTTCGGCGGCCGATGGTTGTTGATTATTGTTGTTAGCTTCAAACACTGTTAAAGGCTGGATCGATGAGGAAGAATCCAAATCCAGAGTCGCATTTCTCCCCTGGCTTTTTTCGGACTAATTCGGCCAATTTATCTTTTAAAAGAGGGCCATCTCACCCTTGAAAAGAAAGAGTAAGCTGCTTTTGTTGTACCAGTTTATTACGTTGTACGATTACTTCTCCGCTCCGGAAAGTTTTCCACCTTTTTGTCTCTCTGATCATGCAACTGTCACTGTGAAACCCAAGATAAGAGTTCCTAACCAGCACACCAGGAAATCCAT
>NC_090874.1:24695393-24700393 GCF_036669935.1 Montipora foliosa
AGTCTTTATCTCCCTGGAGAGATTTCATGCTGTCTCCTGGCCTCTCCAACACCGAACTTTGTCCCCTCGAGCATATCATGTTGGTATTTCTGTTGTATGGGTACTTTCTATTCTTGTTTCTACAATCTGCAACGTGTTAGTATGGTTCAAGACAGCGAAGGACTCTCTTTACTTTTGGATACCTTATGCCTTAATTGTACTGCTGCTCCTCTGCAGCTGTAACATTGGCATTTGGAGAAAATCTCAGCACAGAGCTGTTGTTTCGCAACAAAACATAGTAAATTCGCAGCGACTGACAAAGACGTTGTTGTTTGTATCAATGCTCGCTTTAATTTGATGGCTCCCCTTGGTCGTCCTAAACTTCTTAAATTTTGTTTATGAGATCTGGACATCATGGTTATCTCTTGCATACTCAGTTGCAGACATTCTAAACTATTGTAATTCTTGCATAAATCCGATTGTATATGCATTTACAATTCCTGAGTTTAAGCGTGCAATACGTTTTCGTTGTACTGGCAAAACGGAAGTCTTGACAGTCAGGCAAGATAAAATAAGCGGGCAAAATAAAATAGGTGTTTTTCTGACATTTGAAAATCAAGGCATGGACACCCAATTGTGAATGGACGTGTTACTTTGCAAGATCCTTAATCTAGTGCGCGATACATACTTTGTATTATGTACTGCCGCCGGTAGTACAAACAGTTTCTGCGTACTAATTATATTATCTTGCTTTTATCCTTTGTGTGAGCGTGCTAGTCCAAGAAAGAGAAAAAAATGCTTTAATTAACCCTTTCACCGCCAAAAATGCAAATTGACACTTATAGATTTTACTCTGTCTAACGCCAGACGATTTTACTCGTCAATGGGGAAGCCATGGGCAGTGAAAGGGTTAACAACATCGAGATTCGCTCAAAAGCTATGTCCCCAGTTAAAGCAATTCTAATTATGAGGCAAAAATTGCCGACATTAACTTGAAATTTTATTGCAGCATTAAAATCTGTAAAGTTAACCAGTAACCTGGTCTCTCATCACTTTTATCTCTTGTTGTTTCAGCTGGGAACGCAGTACTCTTCATTGTAAACAATGATCGCTTTTGGTTGTTATGAAATGTATTTACAGTGCGACGCACCTTACCGTGGCCACCTAACAAAGTTTTTTACAAATTGTCCGCCAATCAGGATTTGTAAATTTTATTGACAGTCACGCCTCCTTGCAAAGTTTGCACAGTTGTAAGTTGAACACCGTTGCATGGGTTATTGAGTTGACGTATTTACACGTAGTTGTCAAATGTGAAAGTTTGTTGGGTGGCCACGGTAAAACCCCTTGCACTGAAAGGGTCCCCATTGCCAATACATTTTTACCGTTAATTAAGAAAAACTTTCGTGTCACGTCGAGATCGACTGAAGTTCAGCTCACAACGATCGTAGAAGTGGAAGGCGCTGACAATGGCTGGGCTGGAATTTCTTGTTAAACTAGCGGTAATCTCAGATTATTACATCATGAGGAGCGTAAGCCGACTCAGGAATTCTCGGCTGGACGTCTCCTGACGGTGTAGATATCCATCAACAAAGGCTAAAAACATAACACAAAAGGTGTTTCGTATTCAGAAAAGTGTTAAAGCATTCAGGAGCGATCAGATTGTACTGTGAACTTACGTTAAGCAGAAAAAAGTAGTTAATATTTTATTGAATGACCATATTTAGGGGCGGGATGAATTTTGTGGGGAACACAAATCTATTTCAGCTCGTTTGCGCGTATTGACAGTGGTGGTTAGTGCTGGGACACGGAACCGTTTATCGTTCTATAGGATTTATGGATTAACTCTCTCACCCGGGGAAAAATGGTACAGGTCGCCGTCGTCTCTCGCCGACCAGCACTACTTCGACGCTCCCCGCCGCTGGTGAGCGAGAAGACCTCTGGCATCCTGGGTAAAATGTTAGCCAATTTGTCGAAGGAAAGTTTTTTCAGCTCTTTCGAAGAGAGATTTGTCGCCTTCAAGTAGGTAATTTTTTGCGGGAAAATGGTGATCACGTTCCGAAATTCGGCGGGTCTAACCTGCAGATCGTAGGTCGCAGGTCACAGGTTGCAGTCATTGTTTCACCAATACAGAAAGCATCCTAAACATTCTTAAAAGCTAACCTTAGGCCTAAAAACTTTTTTTTAGGCCTAATTAGGCTTAAGGTTAGCTTTTAAGAATGTTTAGGATACTTTCTGTATTGGTGAAACAGTGACCTGCAACCTGTGACATGCGACCTGCGACCTACAGATTAGACTCGCCGTCCGAAATTCTGGTAAACACGTGGACGACGCTTACGGAATAACTTTGGTTGGCCTCTGTGGGGGGATTAATTGAGCAGTCTTCGTCTGAATGTCATGGATTTCTGTATTCATGTTTTCAAACGAGTTATGGAGGCAGTAAGCAATGTTGACGTCGAGGAATTCGGTGCTGGAAGCCTTCCCGGTTACAGGCTCACGCTAAAACGTTGAGGTAAAATAATTGCTGTTAGGTTCAATTTCATGATATCAGGATATCATAATAGCAGCTAGGAAATTGATAAGTCTGTGATTAATATTGAATGTGCCTCCCTGTGACATGCTGGAAAATCAATTAGCCCGGAATGAAATTTTACACAGCTACAATTGGGCATTCTAAATTTCCCAGTTCCTCAGTTATCGAGTTCCATAAGTATAAAACTTAAAAGTGGTTTGCTTTAAAATCAGAAAAGAACCAATTCACCGTTGCTGTTGAGAAAAGTGTATGCCGGGCAAAACAAGTTGCATCTCGGTAGCCTGAAAGTTAACTGACAAAATAATTTGCCTGTGTTTAAATTAACAAATACACCAATACATCACTAACGTTTCATGTTTAACCGGAGAATTATGTTCGAAGGTGTAATAGCTGTTGAGTTTTATTCCTCAGTTATCGAGTTCCATGAGTATAAAACTTAAAAATGGTTTCTTTAAAATCAGAAAAGAACCAATTCACCGTTGCTGTTGAGAAAAGTGTATGCCAGGCAAAACAAGTTATATCTCGGTAGCCTGAAAGTTAAGAAATAATTTGCCTGTGTTTAAATTAACAAATACACCAATACATCACTAACGTTTCATGTTTAACCGGAAAATTAGGGAAGCAGATGTTCGAAGGTGTAATAGCTGTTGAGTTTTATTCCTCAGTTATCGAGTTCCATAAGTATAAAACTTAAAAATGGATTGCTTTAAAATCAGAAAAGAACCAATTCACCGTTGCTGTTGAGAAAAGTGTATGCCAGGCAAAACAAGTTGCATCTCGGCAGCCTGAAAGTTAGGAAATAATTTGCCTGTGTTTAAATTAACAAATACACCAATACATCACTAACGTTTCATGTTTAACCGGAGAATTAGGGAAGCAGATGTTCAAAGGTGTAATAGCTTTTGAGTTTTATTTCTCAGTTATCGAGTTCCATAAGTATAAAACTTAAAAATGGTTTGCTCTAAAATCAGAAAAGAACCAATTCACTGAATTCACCGTTGCTGTTGAGAAAAGTGTATGCCAGGCAAAACAAGTTGCATCTCGGTAGACTGAAAGTTAACTGACAAGATAATTTGCCTGTGTTTAAATTAACAAATATACCAATACATCACTAACGTTTCATGTTTAACCGGAGAATTAGGGAAGCAGATGTTCGAAGGTGTAATAGCTTTTGAGTTTTATTCCTCAGTTATCGAGTTGCATAAATATGAAACTTAAAAATTAGAAAATAACCAATTCACCGTTGCTGTTGAGAAAAGTGTATGCCAGGCAAAACAAGTTATATCTGGGCAGCCTGAAAGTTAGGAAATAATTTGCCCGTGTTTAAATTAACAAATACACCAATACATCACTAACGTTTCATGTTTAACCGGAGAATTATGTTCGAAGGTGTAATAGCTGTTGAGTTTTATTCCTCAGTTATCAAGTTCCATAAGTATAATAAAACTTAAAAATGGTTTGCTTTAAAATCAGAAAAGAACCAATTCACTGAATTCACCGTTGCTGTTGAGAAAAGTGTATGCCAGGCAAAACAAGTTGCATCTCGGTAGACTGAAAGTTAACTGACAAGATAATTTGCCTGTGTTTAAATTAACAAATATACCAATACATCACTAACGTTTCATGTTTAACCGGAGAATTAGGGAAGCAGATGTTCAAAGGTGTAATAGCTTTTGAGTTTTATTTCTCAGTTATCGAGTTCCATAAGTATAAAACTTAAAAATGGTTTGCTTTAAAATCAGAAAAGAACCAATTCACCGTTGCTGTTGAGAAAAGTGTATGCCAGGCAAAACAAGTTGCATCTCGGCAGCCTGAAAGTTAGGAAATAATTTGCCTGTGTTTAAATTAACAAATACACCAATACATCACTAACGTTTCATGTTTAACCGGAGAATTAGGGAAGCAGATGTTCAAAGGTGTAATAGCTTTTGAGTTTTATTTCTCAGTTATCGAGTTCCATAAGTATAAAACTTAAAAATGGTTTGCTCTAAAATCAGAAAAGAACCAATTCACTGAATTCACCGTTGCTGTTGAGAAAAGTGTATGCCAGGCAAAACAAGTTGCATCTCGGTAGACTGAAAGTTAACTGACAAGATAATTTGCCTGTGTTTAAATTAACAAATATACCAATACATCACTAACGTTTCATGTTTAACCGGAGAATTAGGGAAGCAGATGTTCAAAGGTGTAATAGCTTTTGAGTTTTATTTCTCAGTTATCGAGTTCCATAAGTATAAAACTTAAAAATGGTTTGCTTTAAAATCAGAAAAGAACCAATTCACCGTTGCTGTTGAGAAAAGTGTATGCCAGGCAAAACAAGTTGCATCTCGGCAGCCTGAAAGTTAGGAAATAATTTGCCTGTGTTTAAATTAACAAATACACCAATACATCACTAACGTTTCATGTTTAACCGGAGAATTAGGGAAGCAGATGTTCAAAGGTGTAATAGCTTTTGAGTTTTATTTCTCAGTTATCGAGTTCCATAAGTATA
>NC_090874.1:24732893-24735393 GCF_036669935.1 Montipora foliosa
ATAAGTTCGACATTTTTACCATCTCGGAGTCTTGGCTTGATGATTCTGTCACGGACCGTGAAGTTGAAATACCTGGTTATGACATTTACCGAGTCGATCGCCTAAACAAAAATGGCGGCGGCATTTGTGTTTATGTCCTCCAGTCCTTCAAGACTGAATTTTATAAAGACTTGTCGTATATTTTTGCTTCTGGCTTCCACCAACTTTGGCTAAAAATACAAATTAGGAACCTTAATTCCATCGTTATTTGCACCACCTATAGACCTCCAAACACTCCGTTATCATGCTTCGACACAGATCTTACTTCAAACTTTATTTCAATGTCATCGCTCAACTTTCCCATTTACATCTTGGGTGACCTCAATTGCAACCTTTTGAAAGGCGACAGCCGGGACGCACGAGCACTTGTTGATTTTTACCGCTCTTATAATTTATCTCAGTTGATTGACGCTCCCACGCGTATTACGGAGTCTTCAAAATCATTGCTGGATGTTATCCTTGCCTCACATGCAAATCAAGTTCAAAAGGCCGAAGTCATTCAGAGTTCGATCAGCGATCACGATTTGGTCTACGTTTTGTTATGTTTGAAAAAGCCACGCCCTAAGCCAACGTTTGTAACGACAAGAAGCTATAAACATTATAACGCTGACGCTTTCTTACACGATATTTCGCAAGTTCCTTGGTCTGTAATAGAGGCTTTTAGCGACGTAGATGATAAGCTGCATGCTTTTAACCTGTTGCTTAATGACATTTTTGATCAACATGCTTCTCTTAAGACCTTTAGAGTACGTGGGAAACCTAACCCTTGTGTAACTGACAATATCCTCGCGTAAGTCAAATAGTATGGTTTGCTTTCGAGATTCGAGTACTTCGACAAAAAAATGAAAACGATTGATATTTTGCTTTTCAACTCTTTAAAGGTATAAAAAACTTCAGGCATTAAAATCAATTCAATGGCTTTTTTAGTTTTCATGTAGCAACGCCATTATTATCGACAAATTTTGGTCTTAAAATCATCCACCGAAGGGCTCAAATCGGCTAAAATGAGTTTGCTCTCATAGTGAAGCAAAAATAAATATTTTTCAAAACAGAAATCAGTTTTAATATTTGGGTACCAAACCCTTTCCATCGGCAGAGTTTAAACGAAAATGATTTTTTGACGCGAAATCGATCGGACCGTTCTTAGCGACACTGCCTCTTAATCACATTTCATTTACCTGAAAATCGGAGACTGTGAAGAGCGGAGTGCAAATGAATATAAACAGCCATTTCAGGTTAGTTAAATATTCTGCTGGGTCTACCGGATAAAATCTACGCATTTCTACTGCCACCTGAAACCTACCAAAAGTTCGCGCAGAAGAGCCTACGCTCAAATAATTACTGTCGCGTTATATATTACACCCAAGTAAAATAATGAAAATAACTGTGGTGGTTTGAGCATGTTCGTCGTTGTAGTGTAGTGGTGAAGATACAGGACGTCTATTGATCTGGGGGATCCCAGTTCGAGTACTGGTAAGTGCATGGTACCGTTCTTTGTTCCCTTACTATGTTGTAAAATCTTGCGACTGAATGGTGTATGAATACAGAAAGCGGTAAGATGATATGAAATGTTGAGATGCGTAGGGCAGAGCTTGAGAAAAGGTATAGGTGTTGTCAATCCTTTTTGGGAGGTTAATAGCGGATCTCCGCGCGAAGGCGCGCGCGCGCGGAGCACCATAGTTAAGAAATTATGGTAACCCATCGATGTGAGAAAATTTGGTTTTATAGCCATGACGTCATCAACGTCCGTACGTACGTACGTCCGTACGTCAGACCGCCCCTTCATGTATGCCAATGTGACCAGTACACGTTACCATATCACGGGCGACACCGCGGCAAAATGAGTGCGCATGCTCCGCTTCGAACACATTTGATTCATTTGATTCGAGCGCTTGAGCTCTTTGTTTTTGAGTTTATTCGGCGGTGAAGGAAAAGTTCTATTGGACCTTTTGATGATCAAGATCTCACGCTCAACATGGACTCAACAGAAAAACTAAACAGTAGTTCCGAGTTGTTTCCAACGAGAAAGT
Organism: Montipora foliosa; assembly: GCF_036669935.1. Taxonomy (NCBI): domain Eukaryota; kingdom Metazoa; phylum Cnidaria; class Anthozoa; order Scleractinia; family Acroporidae; genus Montipora; species Montipora foliosa. The sequence continues at coordinate 24,734,963 of NC_090874.1, forward strand.
CAAAAGAGGTAAGCTTATTTTAGGCATGAAATATATTTATTTGTTTATGTCGTTTCCATGGAAGTTATCTTTGCCAAACCATGTTTGCTCGTGTTTCGGTCACACCGTTGAAGACCTAAAAGTTGTAAATTTTAAACTGATAACATTTTTCGTTTACTGTTTTTCACCTAAGGGCAATTCCTCTAAAAACGCGGAGGGTTTTCACACAACAGAAGTTTTAACCTCTGACATGAGAGCCATGGATTTTTCTGTGACCTGGTTCTTCACGGCAAGAGCAATGGTTTGTATGGTAGATGGTGATGCTCTTTCCTTTCCAGCTCTGTGTTGCTTTGCAGGACACACTAGGTTGTGGTATGATTAAATTTAACTGATCTCTAGATTTCTGTTGATTTCATTGAGCCAGTCATCTGACCTGAAGAAATCTTGTGGAA
>NC_090874.1:24740393-24792893 GCF_036669935.1 Montipora foliosa
TACCTTGCAGTGTGGGTAGATGATGATCCAAAACAAATCAGAATGGAAAAATCAGAAACAAACCTCTGCAGGCCTATGACAACTGCAATATCAGTACTGTGTTCTGAGCTATCAGCCAAGTCAGAACTAATCAGTTTGCGTTATTTTGTATCCCACCCATGCCATGGTGACTTGGCGGCTTTGCTTTGTTTTGCTTTTGCTTGTAAATTAACCATACCAAGTTCATCATCAAATGACAAGGTTTGTTAATGGAACAGGTTTTGATTAAACTTCAGCAATAATACAGCCACTCTCTTTTTGTGGCAAGGAACCTGAACCCAGTGACTGAGAGAATGAAAACAGCGCTTAGCCCATATCTGTATCTTCTTCTGCCATTGCTGTGGACTGGAGGTGGGTCCATAATGATATCTTTTGAAGTCACATTGTGACAATGTGACTTCATTTGACACTTACCTTACGGAGACTTATTTGCATATCTCCCAAAAGGTATTCCAGGTAAGGAGAATCGTGAGACTACTAGAACACGGTCTACCCTAACAGAGGAGAAAACAGCTCGGGCTGCACTTCCTACACTAAATCCAGAGGATATCTCAATCACAACGAATGGAAGATCGACGATAAATAAAGATCAAGGTACGTCGTGTTCCGTACTTTACTTTGTACGTTATGCTGCACAAAAATGTTATACATAGCGTATCTTTCCACATTCCAGACCCTGGAGGCTCTTCAAAAACCGGCGTTAATCTGCTAGATCAATTACCGGCAGTCTTACAAGGTAAAGATTTTTTTTCACAAAACTACCTTCTTGAATCAATGCAACGTCAAAACGTGGCCGCCTGTTTTGCTCAGTACTTTTGTCATTTTCTCTATCCTTTTCAGTTTAAGTCATGTTCTCAAAATACATCCAGCTTGCAAATATCAAATAATCGTTAGTAAAATTATCAACCAGCCGCCCCCGACCTTTAAAACTGTCATCCAAAATTTAGTTTATGTGATTAAAAGCATCATTTGGGAAGAGTGCTTTTCATGTCACTGTGATGCCACAATATAAACTACCCAATATCATTCTCATTCTCATTGTCAAAAAACAAGGTCAGTATCTCGCCCTAATTCACCGCATTCGACCAGGGGCCTGATCTGGAACTTCCAGATCCATTATATTTAGTGTTAACATTAATTTTAATTTTTTGCGAGAAGGAACTTTAAAATTTTTCTGGAACGACGCAGAAGGCTGCTATTTCATATTGAGTAAATAAGGCAAAATGGTGAGTGTTTTAGAAATTTAGTCTACCAAAAGAAATTCCACTTATACATGATGTTTAACAAAAACAGATCCAGTACTTGCCCACGTTCATTTTTACTTTAAGCTACCAGTTTCTTACCTAAGTTTGCCAATTCCAACTAAAGTACAAGCAGGAGTTCTAATTATATCCGGTATCTTACAACTAGACTAGTACGATGAGCTAGCCAGAATGATTGGCCGAGATTCGACACATACGTACAAACAAAATGGTGAAATTTTATTATAAGTATCTGCTTACAGATCAAAGCCTCCCAATTATTCTATCATGATCGCCTCGAAATATGTGATATGCTTCAGTGGGTTACGTTTTATATACTTGCAGGCCTAGGAAATGTGCCGATCCTTCTGTTCGTGGAATCTTTCGATCGTGGTTTTATATTTAGTCTGATTTGCCAACGTGTGCTCAATTTTTGCCTTAAATTTCGATGTTGAAAGCATTTGTGTCTTTTCGTACAACCAATCAAAATCCTCCATGCCCTTTTTGTCCCACTCCTCAACATATCCTATTGTTTCAGATCACTTAACGTTATGTAATGAACATCTGAGTTGGAACGTTTGGATTATAACTGGGATTTTTAGAATTATGACTGAGTTTTAAATAAGCCTGGTTTTAAACAGAAAGGTAAACTGACGCAGATCCCTTATTTGTGCCCTATGACCATGAACACATCCATGCACATTATTTTAAATACAAGAATTCTTAAATTTGGTTTCAACAAATGCTTTAGCGTCTCGCGCATGCATGTTACAGCTTCTTGTGTTCTAAATATTAATTTCAGAAGAGCAACATCTAACCGACAGTGCTCTGGATTATTCTAGCAAGCTGTCGCCATCGGACCAGCGCCTGATGAAACAATTTGACGCAGGTAAGCTTTTATTTAAGTTTCTCTTTCTTTGGCTGGGGGTGGTAATTTTATTCGCCACGCTACTGCAAAACTGTCATATTAAAATAATAGGAACTGAAATAGAATGGTGGTGAGAAAGCATTAAAAAGGGTTTTCTAGTTACAGAGCAAGGACAACTTGATCTTTTTTCACGTTTTGTTTAGTGCAGGATTAAAGCGGAATGTCGACGCACGATTTAGAGGGAATGATATCTTGTCATTTTTCATCCGTTGTCCTCCTGGAGGTGTCAATAGGTCGGTACTGGTCTATAGAGGCAGACTGAACCGGTAGACAGAAACAGTAAACGAACTTTCTCAGTAGCGCCTAGCATTTAAGAGGTGCCGTATAGTGGTATTGTCTACTGAATAAATAGTTATCCATTTAAAAATGAGCGATCACATCCAGTTGAGGTATCCACTGGATGGTACTGGATGGTGATTTATCCAGTTAGTGTTATCCACATTTAGAAAAACAACGATGAAGGTTGATGTGTTGTATTATGGGCTATTTTTAATCAAAGTGGGACAAACGTAACAAGTGACCAACTTTTATCCACAATTTAAAAACAGATACTGTCGGAAAACATGACGAATCATCGTCTGGAATAACATCAACGACGGAAGGAGTTCAAGTAGACCATGGTAAGAAGACGTCACCTGTCTGCATGCCTAATAAGACAACAAGGCTACATATGCACGATTCAATGTGTTTTATTGGTGTTGCATGCGACTTCAGAATATCTGTCAGTAGCCGAGAAGGCCTAGACTTTTGTCAACAAAACCACGGAAAGTACGGCACGGATTTTCGTTTTTTATTCAAAATAATTGACTAGCGAGGAGTCAATCAAATCATTACAAGGATAACCCTAATTTTTTCTCCTTTAGATGGTAATAGAAATAGTAGGAACTTCGTTGCACAGGTAGCCAGAGGTGAAATGGGGAGAACAGATGAATTCAACCCTGAGCGAGATTTTAAGCAAGACTCCAGTAAGAATCCACTTTACTTTTGCATGTGCATGCACAGATTACCATAACTGATTGGCAAAATAGCTGAAGGGGTTTATGACATCTTTAATGGTGCATAATGAGACTTCGGTGAACATCATATTGTTGCCTTCCACACGCTCCAGTTAAGCCGTGATCGCTTATATCACTTGAGAAGAAAAGACCAAAGAGGTTGTTCTCATTGATTTTATGGCGCATCTTGGAATTGTGTCGTTAACAAAGTCGATTTTAAATCAACTTGAATTGACAGTTTGCTGCGTCGATTGAGATGAATTTCAGCACGGTCTCTGATCTCCTGTAATTCAATGCTCTAAGGCTCTGAAAAAGAGATGTCTTGGCATTTTATGAAAGGGATAAGTCATATTAGCATAAGCAATTCATAAAAGCACCGAGAGCCCAATGAGTAGATTCCGAGCTCAACTCAGGACGGGATCATTCCCCACCCTGGAACCGATATTCTTTCGGTCAGTGTACCTCAAAGAAATCTAAATCCATAGTGATTGGAATCGTTTTTAACCATAGATCTCTAATTCGATTTCGCTTATTTCGGAAATGGCCAGAGACCTTTGTGATAAGTGCTTCACCAAAGAATAGCTCCCTCTGGTGCGTAAAATGATGTAAGGATAAACACTTTTTTGAGTAAAATCTCTTCTTGAAATGGCTACTTAGGAAATGATCTTCCCCGTCATTACTGAAAAACATTTCTTTTCGAAGGTACCCTTCGCAACGGAAGACTAGATAAGGATTTCTACAGTCAAATTAGTCAGATAGAGGGCGACCAGCCCCCACCATCTTACATCGGAAAAATCAGTGCCATGTACGACAACAATCCAATGCCTGAGTACAGTTACAAGGAACCAAACTACGGGTCATTTTCAGATTACAGTTCTGATAGTGGTGGGCAAGATAAGTACTATATAAACAATCCATTCTCAATGTCAAAAAGTCCTCTGGAAAGGCCAAAAAGTAAATTACAACAAGATGATCTTGACAGAGAACTATTTCAAGCCTTGTCCAAAAATCAACAGCCATCTTCATCCAATAACGGTGACATTTTTTCAACCATTGGAAAGGAAGTTTTCCTCAACTATTTAAAGCATCAAAATGATTCTCAGAAACAAAGTTTAGAGAATCTCAAGGAGGATTTCCTCAAGAAACTAACGGCAGGAAATTCGATTCCAAAGGATACTGGGACTGAAAACGCTCTAGTCAATAAATGGAAAACAACGACGTCTCCTGGGCCTTTCCACTTTCCAACATTACCCTCAAAAGGCAACCAATTGGCATCTGGAAAGATATTCTCGAGCGAGGAGCTTCCCACTGCCATCCGACAGACGACAGAATTATTCCACCTGCCTAAGGGAATCAGCCTAGGCATAAAGGGAAATGTCTTCCAAGAAGAGCAAAGCGCCTCATCTCGCATGATTACAGACGAACAGGCCCCAAGTGTTCGCCAACAGCCGTCATCGGTGACAGAACTTCAAAACAACTTGGGAAGCATCGGAAGGAATTTTGACAAAACAACATTGAATGACCGACTTCACCCAGAGGTTGAAGACTCCGTGAATGAAAACTTGGTTACCCTTAAAATTTCTGGTGCAGGAAAACCAGTAAGCTTCAAGGCTGGAACTAGTATTGATGGTTCTTTAGTACTTAAAATTCCAGGTAATGTTACATTAGTGGATTCCAACATGAACAAAGACGTTCTCGACGAAGCCGCCTCAAGTCATAAGGCAAATGAGAACTCTAAAACCGAAATGGCCAATATCGATCCTATGAACAGTTACCTAAGGCCTGCACAGGAGTTTACTAAGAAAGAAAACATGATAAAAGGCCATTCGGATAACCAGAATAAGGAAACGATGGGTTGGCAGATATTAGGAAAGACCAGGGGTAAGTTTAATCAAGATACAGCGGAACATAACTTTGCCAGTGAAACTTTTAAAGATAATCATGTGGTTATGTCGTCCTCAAGGCCAACCCAAGGTAGTGCATTGAATGGTCTTTTTATACTTCCCACAGCCGTTAATGAGTTGTCAGAATTGGCACCAACAAAATACCATGACTTAAGCCATGCTACATTTTCTGGAGTCGGAAAATCACCGCCGTCAGAGTTCTTTCCGCCTGTCTTAAAAATGCGGCAAAATGAGGAAAATAACAAGCTGTTCTCCTTAAAGAGTTTCCTGGTACCCTCAAAACTACTCAATGTTTCACCGGTAAACAGAGCAAGTCTCAGTGTTGGTCCAGACCACATCTTATCAAAGTCACCTGCAAACGGAAGAGTTAGCCAAGGTTAGCATTTTTTACTGTGAATTCTATTTTAGCTTCAGACAGCCGCCCTGTTTTTATTTTCCACAAGAAAAGAACGACCAATTCGATACTCTTTACATTCTGCAGACAATATAGTCTTTTAATTCTCTCCATTTTGACTTTGTGTAGCATTCTTTTTACCAATATTGTCCCGAAACCGGAAAACCTAGGATTCCAAAAGAACTAAAGAGCGTAGTAGAACACCTTCCTTTCGGCAAAAACATTTCAATCATTTGTTAAGATATATTTGGCTCTCGACACTCTCTTAAGGACGGTGCCTACTAATTCAAAGATATTTTTGCGCGGTTTACTGACTATGCGGGAAAGGCAGATCTTGAAAAGTGTTATTGAAATCCAAAAAGAAAATCGGGGGTAACCACGCATTTTTCGAAGATAATTAATCAACAATATTTGTAAAAAGCTTTAAAATACAAAGCAATGTACGGCGTTCTTTTCCAAATTCCGGCTTAATTATCTCTGAAAAATGCGTGGTTACCCCCAATTTTCTTTTTGGATACCAAGAGCACTTGCTAAGTTCTGCTTTCTCCGCATAGTTTTGAAACGCGCAAAAATATCCCTGTATTATTAAGCACCCCTGATACGAAATCCGAGTATCTCGAGATGCGCATAACGTATGCGCAATAACAATAGTAGGCACCGTCCCTAAATCGGCTGTGAACACTTTTCCTGTTTCTCAGAATCACAAGAAAACTATTGGTCTCCTTGCTCAGTAACATGCGGTCAAGGTGTTCAAGCAAGAGCTCGGTTGTGTGAGGGTGAACAATGCAAAGGATACAGGACAGAAAGCAAGGCTTGTTTCATGCAAACGTGTCCTGGTGAGACAATTCGCCCAAGAAAATAGGATGATAAATTCGTATCATAAAATGTACTATAAAACTGAAGAGGGAACCAATACGTCTGCAATTCTAGTAAACAACCCTAAATACTTTAAGTTGATAATTACATACAATGCAATGAAACTCCACATATATGATAAATGACTCAGGGCGGTAATAGACTTGAATTTCCTCGAAAGAAGCCATTTTCGAAGTTACAGAATTGTTAAATCCATCAAAGTTCGCTATGAGATATTTCCCATTGGTAACAGGCTGGGAAAATGGATGCATTCTTGGTCAACATCTCACTCCTAAATGTTGACTTTTAGACTTCCTTTACTTAGCAAATTATGGGATCAACGCTTCGTTCAAGGTAATTGACAAGAATGTTCATGCATGATTTAATTTTGTCTGTTTCCATGAACCAATTCTTACATCTAATGACAAAGATCTGTTACTATCCAGAGTATACTCCACGTGAAACATGAGCCAAGGCTATTCACAGGCCTTTAACTAGCATATTCATGGTTACGAGAGCAAATACTGCAATCTTTGCACGGACGGAAATTGTCGGATAGATACTTATCCACCGGGTAAGGTTATCTGGCCGTAAAACGTCAACTGAGGCCAGGTGGAGATTTAAAAAGTATGTGGGAAAATGCGTGCAAGTTCTAAACAACTATTTATTGTGGAATAAACAGCTCATTGCCTAGTTTGACACTCTAGACCTTAGTTTATCGACCTAGATTCGTTGAATCGAGATCATTAAATTAGGTTCGGCTGGCAATTGCCCAATTGTCTGACAAATTTCACTTTTGTAATTACTTGGTCTACATTACGTATTTTTCAGAGCAACTGGGAAGAGCTGGTCTACGTCTGCATAACAAATTCAGAGCGTGGCATGACAGTCCCCCGTTAAAGTGGTCGAACATTTTGGCTGCAAAGGCAAAGAAAATTGCACAGAAAATGGCTGGTAACTCTATCCCTTTAGCAGACTTGGAAGCGACTAATTCTGGTATAAACGTCGCAGCGCTGCATCGGGATTATGATATTGCCGCAGAAAAAGCTACAGCTCAATGGTATAGTGAGATAAAAAGCTACAACTTTGTGAATCCAAAGATAAGAGACTCAAATAAACACTTTACTCAGCTTATATGGCGGGGATCAAAAAGGATCGGTATTGGTGAAGCTAAGAGTGCCGACGGAAGGCATACATTTGTAGTGGCAGTATATGATCCTCCTGGGAACATAAAAAAGACAGAGAGAGCCAATGTCCGTCTGCCAAAATCACGAAATTAGAAGAACAATTTGTAAATAATTTAAATTCACTGATTCGAGATCACCATATTTTCTGGTTACTTTTTCCCAAGATGGCCTCATTTCGTTGCAAACCCTTTTATATTTTCCAAATTATTCATTTCAGCATCAATGCGTTTGCTTTTAAAACTAGACCTCAAATTTTGGTGCGATTTTTAATTTCGCCACGATAGTTGTTATTTCAATAATTTGAAACAAAGTAGCTGCGGCAATGTTGATGTGCCACACTTGCAAATACTTTTATTTCGCTCCCCATTAACCAATATCGCAACCGGTAGCGTGAATGAAAGCGTTCTGTAACAAATGTTTCGAGAAATTTGGTTGTACAAAACTGAGTTGATAAAAGTAAACGAGATGCTTCCGTGAAGCATACACTGGGTTGCCTGTGGTACGTGCTACAGAAAATCAGAAGGCACTGAATTGTGTGGTATTGAAATACAGCATTCCAGTCTCTGAAGAATAACAAATAAAAGAGAAGCGAGAAACATTGGCTTCTGGGCTGACATGTTGATAATTTTCAAGTTCCCTCACAACTTCTTTGCACCACAAGTGTGCCCTCTGAGCATCTGACAGCTTTGTAATACTAAACTTCACTGAAGTCAAGCCCTGTTCAGCGGGGTTAGTGTTAGGATGGGAGACCACAACAATAAACCCCTCATAAAAAACAGAAGCATCTGGCCGAAAATACTATTAACGCTAACAAATGCGAACTCAGCAAGGTACAGATTTTGTTAGCTTGCTGTATGCAAAACAAATATTGATGAAAAAGCAAATAACTATTGATACACAGTTTTTAGAAAGGAAGTTTTCGGGTCGATCGAGAATGAAATATTTACGACATGAAAACAACATTAATTTTGAACCGTGAATATAGAATATAAAAAGTTACGATCAGCGACAAACATTTTGGGAGATTTTTGCTACGTTCAAGTAAATTGCAAAATCGAAAGTGGCATGGCCGGAATTCAGCGGGCGCCGTGATTAAGTTACCGCGGCATGTTTACTTGCCAAACAGTGAAGCATGTGTGTCAAATGATGGCAAGATACCGGGTTTTTGTAAGTTTCTTTTTCTGTCAAGTGTTATAAAGTTTGACAATGAAATGAGCGAAGTCAAAACAAAGATCACAATCGCCCAACTCTTGTTTATGCAAAGTCAAAATTTACTCTCCAAGACGCGTACGACGTTATTTATCACCAGGTAATTCCATCATTTTGGAAATAGCAGCTTCTTTATTATTCATCTGCGTCACAAGTTTTCACTGATTTTGGGGCTCATTTTGTTGAAACTCAAGCACGCTTCCAACAGGCCTGTGAACCCTTCCTGCTTACAGAGCAATACTAAAAAACTTCTCCCATATCACATTTCAACCTTAAGCTCGAAAATTCAATACACAACATGATATTATAATTCACAAAGGCAGAAAATACCACAGAATCCTTTTCCAGCGAAAAATTTATTGAAACAAACAACATATTTGCTCTTAGAGGCGAAAACCTCTTCCTATTTCATTGCGTGCGTGAAGACAAGAAGCTCAATCGTGTCAAAATACCATGTACTTCAGGTTAATACAGCTCACTTTGATTTCGTCTCGACGGGCGATAGATTGTTGTCGAAGTCCAGTACTCGTAGCTTTTGAGATTCGTGCCTAGTTTATCCAACTGACGTTCCATTATTGAGCCCCATAAGGGTATATTTTGTTTAAGGTTCAACTAAAACGCCATTCGCGTTACATGACTTTCGACGCCATTGTAGGCTAAGTTAATGATTCTACTGTGTCCACCAGAGAAATCTACTCAGTTCCACTACCCTCTCGATCCTAAGAAAATACGCGCAGAAGGCTCTATGCACAAAGACACCACTTACCAGGGGAGTGACAGGCAAGACTTTTGCCGACACGGAAAAAAAGAAAATAAAGAAAAAAAGGAAAACAAACAAACTAAACGCAGACCTTGACTGGGTTTGCCATAGGCAACCCAGTAATAACCATCGAAGGGAGATTGCAGAGCTGAAGTTTCGAGTGATAGTTACATCGATCAAGCAGAAGAGAATTAAGGAAGGACGTTAAAGCACCCAGGCGATAGTCGAAGAAATAGTAATACTGTTTCCTCCTCAGATACTGCAGATAGCCAGATCTCATAAAATAAGAACAAAAAGTCAATTTTTATGGAAACTTGACAAACATGTATAAAAAACATTTATCAAACCATTGGTAATCAAAATTCGTATAGTGCTCCTACCCATACCACTCCCGATTGCCGCTTAATAGAAAAACTAACTCCTTTCGGGTACAAGATTTACTTCAAATTGCCTTGGCATAATCTTTTGAAGCCATTTTATGGTGTGGTAAGCAAAAGAAGAAGTTATTAGAGTTCTATAGTTGCCACTTCTTTGAAATTTGAAAAACGTTCTTGTTTTGAATATCGTCTTATTTGTTAAATGTGAAGGTTATAAGTGAAAGAAGCGCAGCTTTTTACAAGGTCATAAGGCCTTGGATTTTCCTACCAATGTGAAATCACTTGGTTATAAGTCTGCGAAGGTACCAGATAGCGAATTCCAATCAGCTTCATTTAACCTTGCAATTAACGATATCACATTAAATCAGCGAGAATTCAGCTAGAGGCACCCCACTGTACCGTCTTCTTTGTCGTCTCTGTCGCAAACGTGCTTACTAGACAAACAAAAAGAAATACAGATTACTTCATGGAAAATGCGCGCATACGATTTTTATTCACGATTTGAGTAGTATCAGAAAACGAACAAGTTAGTTTTCTGATACGAAGCAACAAGTGATTGAAAATCGTACAGAGCATTTTCCATGCTGTAATGTGTTTATTTCATAGGTACTGAGTTTTTTTCGTGGTAGTGTTTGATAGACAAATTTATTTCGCACAAATGGAGTGGGGCGATGAAAGCAATAAACAATGGTTTAAAATCGCCCAACCGACAATTTATTTAATAAAATTTACAACACTTACTGCGTTTCAGATATTCCAAAGTAGTCCAAAGTGAAGAGTGTTTTTAATTCGTCGCTTGTCAAAGCAACCGGCGCTTTGGGGTTTATTTCGCTTTCCTTGCTTCTTTAGTTGTTTTTGTGTGGACTAAAGAACCTCTCTGGTTTTCTCAAATACAAGGTCGTTTGTTATGATTGCGGAATACCCCTTTTTCTTCAGTTGTTGTTCCAAGCTAGCCACTAAACTTCGAAGGAAAGTCGGCTCGTATTCACTGCCGTCTTTAGTGCGGACGGAGATGATAAATTGGTTGATGTATTTAGTGTTCATTCCGCTCAACCGCTGGAATAACTTCCATTTTCCTGTCTTCGAGCCTCGTTTTCAAAAGTCGTTTAAGCAATGGTTCATCTCGTTCAGTTTTTTTGAGTGGCATCTCTATTTTCTTGTTCTAAAATAAATTCCTCAACTGAGCAAACAGACGCAAACCTTCCCTCGGCCATTTTTCAAAGCGCGCGCGGTTTTGTGCATTCATCACTAGTGAGGTTTCGTCGTTCGCGTTGCTAATTGAACGAACGATATTTCTTCTCAGTGAAATTTTGTCGTTGGTGTTCCTTATTGGCTACATTTAGAATCAGTACGAATTTTATTCACTATGATTTTCGTGGATAAATCGCAGTACCTATGAAATAAAAGAAGATTCCTATAAAATTTCGCTTTCCTACGAGGACCGGCACATCACGGTCAAGGTTCTTGCTTAATCTCGAAAATCTCGATGGATCGTTCACCTCACGTAATCAGTGACTACACAGTTCTGCACTAAAAGGAGGATTTATTTGTTATCCTAATATGGCCGCCGTCCACCATTTTGGCTGGTGTCACGTCATGCAGAGAAAATAAAACACATCGGGACGGTTATTTAACAAAAGACTGCAGTTTCAAATAATCATGTTACCTCCAGAGCGTTGAAGAATTGAGTTGTTGCTTCAAGGTTGATAAATGATTTTCTTCTTTGTTCTTGTCTCCCCAACACTGCTCTCGACAATGAACAGCCGATATACTGGGATCGGCTTAAATTAAACCGACTAAAGACACAGATTTGTTAAGCCAAAGCTGAAGTGTGCTTAAAACGATTTAGTTGTAGTATTCCACAGATATTCCAAGGGTCAGACAACTCTAAAAAATATGTCTGTAAGACAATACTTTATCTTGCTGACATTTTATAAAACGAGTTACTCCGGAATTGGACGAGTTCATCTCAATGAGGAAATCATGCGTTGTAGATGAATCAATTGATAACCTGCAACAGGAACATCAGTCGGTGACAAAGTCAAGGGACGTGAGATTCATGTCTTCAAAATTCCACATAAGGTTACCCGCCTTTGTGAAAATCTCTTTTCGAGATGTTACTCTGAAAAGCGTAATTAATGTCAAAAGCGATATTTCCAAAACAATTCGTTGAACTGAAATTCGGAGGCGGGAGGCGGAAGGCGGGAGCTTGTAACAAGCTCAATTAATTATTCATGGTTTCTCTGGCGAAGAAAAAGTAATTCATATAGTGGAAGACATCGCCATCACCAGAATGTTTCCCAAGCTATCTACAATGGGATAACGGAATCAATACTAATTATAATACCAAAGGTAAGTAAAATATTGTACAAACAGATATTTCATCCATTAAACCATGCAAGTAAGTATAGTTTTAATACTGGCTTCTCTTTATTTTCCCGCGGTAGATCGTTCAAGATGGCTCTTGTAACAGTGTCTGCCATGATTTTGCTAATGACTGGGCACAGCTGTCTTCATGGTAGGAAACATTGAACTCACGAGGTTTTACTGAAGTGAATGAAATATTTATTTCAGTAATAGTATTTTCTCCCGATTTTATAACATAATGGACAACCGCAAAAGGCCGGAAGTGTCTCACAATACCATAGTGTACAGGCATAATGGCAAACTAAATGCTATCATAACAACGTTTGAAATACACGAAGCTCTATCCTCTTTAAAACTCTTTCAATGCCAAAAGTGCTAATTATAGATTTTACTCTGTCTAAGGCCAGACAATTTTACTCTACAATGGTGCCCACCCTCGCGGGGCTTAAAAGGTTAAATAGCCTCGTGTGATCTTTTACAACTCAAGACCTACCCTTTATGATACTCTTAAAATGGTGATTCCGTCTTGACACTGATCGTCTGATACTAATTTCCGCGGGACCTTAGAATATAAGCCAAAACTTCTGAAATGAAGGTCACTTGAGTTAATAAATTGTATAAAGTATAACAAGGGGGCATGAGAGCACCCAGAAAATTGAGCAAAATAGTATTGGATTAGATCGGGCATGGTAACTGGATCTTCACGCTGTTTTCTAATGCAACGTTCGTTGAATAAGCCTTTCTTCTCTTTCTTAGTTACACCAAAGACAAGCAATGGAATCAAAGACTTCTATTTCTATGATCTCTTCACGGAAACAGGTGAAGACACTTCCGATGACCAGGAATACGATAATAACATACACCAGAAATCCTTAACTGATAGCAACAAGAAAGACGCAGATTACAGCCTTAAAAGCATGCCTGAATATCACATGGACACCAAAGCAGATTTTGAGGGAAATCAAGAAGCTATTGACTGGCTTATAAAAGATCCTAATGAATTTAACGTCAAGTCGTTTGTGGATAGTGATGAAATGGACGACGGAAACAGTTTAAAAGATCTCTCTCACATGCATGAAGAAGACGACAGTGATGGAGCGGGAAACGACGGTCATTCTTTACTAAATCGTCACAGCAACCACTGGGGTAATATAAATCATGGTATGTCAACAGTAGACACGAATACGCAACGAGTTAACCAAGCGTCGGAGTCTCTTTCAAATGAGATGAAGATTGAAAACGACAAGGAAAACAGAAACAGAGAAACATGGAGAGATCAAGTGGATAATGCTGACCCCGACGACTTCCCAGGTATTGAAAATATGAAAAAAAATAAAAAATCATGGGAAAATACTGGAGAGGATCTATACGACGGCCTTTATCATGAAACGCATATCCAAAATGGTTTAAAGAAAAGCTCCAGCGCAACTACTCTGAACAATCTCAACAGTAGGATACGAAATCAGGATGCAAAACTGATGGACGAAGTGGAAAGCTTTCAAAACACTGATAACTCCCTAAATTACGACGATTCTGATATTTTAGGTGACCTGGATGAACAAAGTGATCAAGGCGATTATTCTAAGGAAGAAACTCTACATTCGAACAAACAGAAAGCTGAGTATAGTGACGATGAAAGTGAAGGTGAACTTGAACGTGGAAATGACAGCTACCAAGATTACAGCAAGATTTCAAATTCAAATCCAGGAAAGAATAATCATCAGTACGATGAAGATCGTGGAAGTCAAAAATTTATAAATGAATACCCTCACACAAGCGCAACAAAATTTGATAAGGATAATGGTCGTGTAGGCAAAACTAACTCTGAAAGTGGCAAGGATCATGTCCAAAGCAAGAGTGAAAATGACGATTCAACTGACTCTTTCAAAGACATCAAGGAATTTAACGATGTTGAAGAAAGGAAACAGGATGAAGCTGCTGACAAAGGCACCAAAGAAAGCACGAAAGCTATTAACAGGGGACACAAGATTCCAAAAGTAAGGTACAAAGGTAAAAATAGCCATGACACGGGAAGGAAGGTTAAAAGCACCTATAAGCATAAAGCAGCAAACGAAGATAGTGATTATACAAGCAAAAGCATTAAAATTCAAAAAAAGGGAGATAAAAACAAAGAAATTAGGGAGAATGAAATCATTTCCATAAATAACAACGTTGACATTGGCAATGAAAATCGCCAGCAAGACCGAGAATACAACACGAAAGGTCACCACGAAAAGCACACAGCTTTGTACAACGAATCAACTGCAACCCTCCCTTCTAGTAAGGTGACTGGAAAACATCAAGAGAATCAAGAGGAAGGCTCATACAACAGTACTTTCTCACAAGACCATCAAATTACCTCCAAAAGCAAACACGGAAATCAGAATATTTCAAGCGATGTTATCGTAGACAATGGCAAAAGGGAAACAGGTGTTGAAGACGATATCAAAACTAAAGTCTCAGAGCAGAAATACAATGGAGAAGTTGCGATCGTTGAACAAGCTTTTCTTCCCCCTGAATCCAACGATAGCGATGAACAAAGTATGTTGTATAAAAAACTGAAAGAAATCGATTCAAAGTTAAAACGAATTTCACAAAAGAAACTGCGAGCTCTATCCGAAAGACCTCCGGTAGATGCAGGAATGAACGCACAGCTTCCAAGAGGAAAGAAGAACAGCAATGTTAGCTATGGAAATGCATCTACAGCAACTGGTGTCAGAAGAGATCAAGCAAACTATGCCCCTTCCACAAGCATTTACTCATCAGATGACCTCCTGAGGCTCCAAAGAATCGTGTCTTATTTGAGAGGAACGGCAATCACCAGATCCTCTCCCACAAAGGCCGCGCGATTTAGTCCAGCCAATCTGTCATTAAAAAGCCTTTACTATTATCCCATGCATCCAACACCTCAGGAGGAAAGTATTTCCATCACAGGAACAAAAGGTTAGATGATTCATGGCTACCATTGTTTCTAGCATGGGTGTAACGTTATCCGTGAGTATGTTTAAATAATTACTGACAAGAGAGTATAAAGGTAAGAGAGGTAATCCCTCATTTTAGCCCTGTTCCCATCGTAATCCCTCTTAAGTTATTTTTAGATCTCCTCCGAGATCCGGTTATTGCACGAGGGTAACTGATCGCCAATCATATGTCTTCATTTTAACGAAACGCGAATCACTGCGTGGGAATTCGCTCAGCGGTCAACATTGGTAGAAATGGGTACATATGATTGCCTATCAGTTAACCCTCGTGGGAATACCGGATCTCGCAGGAGATCTAAAAATAACTTAAGAGGGATTACGATGGGAATAGGGCCAATATGAGGGATTACTTCTCTCAACTTCAAAAGGCGGTCCTTTTTTGTAAGCAGGGAAATTATCAGGGGTAATTCCAAACAAGTTAAACCACACAATACTGCAGTGGCCGGGCGAACAGCACTGCAATATTAGTAAGATTGCACCCTGTTCGCAGCAATGTTTTTAATATTGCAGCAAACATTTTCAATTTTATTGGTTTATTGGTGCATATGTTACAGAATCGGTGTAATTTCAACTGACTGATTATAATCTTCGTTCCGCTTTTCCTCCAAGGCTTTTTCCCTTCATCCCCTCACTTTTCTTCTTTGTGTTTCGGTTCAACATCATTCTCAAACAGTTCGTCTTCATTTCCCTTGACTTCGATTTCAACTTTCTTAGGAAACGCTCCCTGCAAGATTTCACTTGCTTTTCGTTTAAGTGTTGTCGACGATATTTATATTTTTCTTACCTCATCAAATGATCGGTGACCTGCGGTTTGTACAATAACTTGTTCTGGTACACCGCTTTGGTACAACCGCGTGGCTCAACTTTGGCTAAGAGAATGATTTGTAAAATGCCCATCAATTCCTTATTTTTTCGTGATTTTCTTTATTACATTTTAGAAAGTTTCTCTTCCCAATTGCTTTTTTTATAATACCACACGTCCCCAGACTCAGTCTTTGAAACTCAAATTCCTGGCCATCCCTTAAAGCAAACTGAATGCCAAAACCCCAAACCAAGTATAGCAACGCAGCTCCGCGTTCTCGCTGACTCAAAAAAAAACAATTTCCTACAAATAGTTTTCTTATTCTTCCGTTATAAATTTAGTCTTTTTGACAACCATAACTACTTCTTTTGCAGCAATATCTTTCATTCAAAGCAGCAATATCTTTTCATTCAAAGCAGAATTTAAACTTCTAAATGAACAACCTTTGTTATCAATCAAAGTTACACAGTTTACCTTACATTACTCACGTAAAAATTTTTGAATGCTACCTATCATTTTCAGTCTTCACTGGATAATCTAGTCCGTCTTCTCTTCTGACTTTAGAAAAAAATCAGGCCAAGACAAAAGTACTCGTTACGAATTTTATTTAGGTTCTCGTTTATCAACCGCTTGCCACAATAAGTCTCTTTTAAGTACCCTCGTTTATCCCAACCCGCCACGCCTATTTTCAACGACTTGCCTTCTTGAAACGTCTCGCACTCGAGTGAGGATATTGACGTTCAAAATCTTTCCTTTTCTAAAGAAAGAGAAATACAAAAAAGAAAATAAGTTGTTCGCTTTAAAAATGGTCTTAATGAAATACAAAATTTAATTACCCTCAACGACAGTGGCACTCTTGGAACTCGAGCTTTGCGTTATGAAAATGAAAGATTCGTCTTCCGAAGAATCCTCCATCCAGCCTCAAGGCATGTATATCCAATCCAACCTACCCTTTATAATCAAAAACTCAAAATAACCAAATATAATATGTTTTATACTATGTAAATGTTGTTCTCATTGACCTTTTCGCCATTCAATTCAATAACACCGTTTTCACATGTAGGTGAAATACATGGTTGTCCCTCCCCCTCACAAGCCTGAATTTCTACCTCTAGTAGGCAATTCATGCCAGTTTCAAAGCTGCTGTACTTAAAAACGAATTTGGAAGCGACTGAAATCGCCGATATACATGCAATGCAGAGAGCGAACAAAAAGATGTTATGAGAGCCCTCAGCTGGCTGCAATATAACTCATATAACGCCGACTGCCTCAGTAATGATCTATTAACAAGAGGGTTTGGCAGGGGCTGCTCTTTACATGCTCCAAGAAACACCGACGTTTCGAATTTCAAGTTAGTTCACCATTGATAGCAAACTTACCATCAAACTAGTACGCAAATTTTGTGATGTCACTTGCTATCGTCCCGTCGTATGAAACTTTTTACTTGGTTGTAAGTTCCTGTGAATCTTCAAAACTTCCTCCCAACAAAATTAGTTCTTCCTTACTAATGTCACTGGCTGGCAAGTGAAGTTGCATGAAGGGGGTTAAAGGAGGAGGCTTCTTTCGAGGCCTATAAGGGCAAATCAAAGTCGCTGCTTTCCGGTAGTTTAAATATAAAAGTGCTAAGTTTAATAGACAAAACATGGGACTGGATTAAGTGGTACACATTGTTCTATAGATTCTACATTCAGCGAGTGGAACGACTGGTCAACATGCTCAGTGTCCTGTGGGAAAGGAATAACTGTAAGAGGACGTGTATGCCTTGTGTCGAAATGCTCTGAAAATGATTTGTTCCAGACAAAGCGCTGCAATCAGAGAATCTGTGCAGGTACATTATTCATTCTCAAGTAGATAAGCCCGCGCATTTCATCAAACAACTTGAACGGTCATTCCTCCTTACTAATTCTACGATCAGCTGACAGACAAAATCTTAAATCTATACTCCTAATATAATTTTACAGAGTACCTCCAAGTATTGTTCTCCTTTTTCGCTCCATGGCAATGAGTTATTTGGCTTTTAGCATGAGTCTATATTTGAAATAACATTTCAAACTGACTCCATTGTCTTTTTCTTGTGAAAACTCTAAGATGACTTGAAAAAAGAATCGCTACAAGAGCACAACAAGTTTAGACGCAAACACTTGTCGCCTCCGCTTCAGTGGTCAAATGCTTTGGCAAGAAAAGCTCAGCAGATTGCTGACACGCTGGCAACAAAGGACTTTCTCACTATAGATGATCTCCAAGAGCAGCAGGGAGAAAGTTTTGCACAAATAAAGCACACCAAAGAACATTTGGCTAAAAAAGCGATAGATAAATGGTACAGCGAGATTAACTCTTACAGCTTCTCATATCCACAAATAACTGGAAAGACAAGACATTTTGTGCAAATTGTATGGAAGGGAACAAAGGAGATGGGATTTGCCATCGCTAAAAATCCCACCGGAGACTACGC
Source organism: Montipora foliosa (assembly GCF_036669935.1). Classification (NCBI taxonomy): domain Eukaryota; kingdom Metazoa; phylum Cnidaria; class Anthozoa; order Scleractinia; family Acroporidae; genus Montipora; species Montipora foliosa. The sequence goes on from NC_090874.1 coordinate 24,758,885, forward strand.
GTTCGTAGTTGCACTTTACGCTCCTTCAATTGACAGTAAGAAACATCTAGGACAAAATGTTCTTCGTCCTGGAGTTCAAAATGATTTGTACTCAACATTCAAAAGAAGACACGCGGATGAATTTTTATAGTATTTCCAAAAAAACATGTTTAAAGTGGGACTTCGACAAGCTCTATGCTAGTTTATTTTAGAATTATGTAACGTTTGTATAACCATAAAGAAACGTCAAATTTATACCCTTGCCTTGTTAAAAAGGATCTTCGATAATTGAAAGCTAAGGAATGAAACTATTAGAACATGGAGGGCGTCCTTTTTTTTTGTCCGAAAGACAAATTATGGGTTTTTTGCAACAAAATCACGATCAAAGCTTCTTTTGTTTCCAAGTGCGAAGAGTGCGAAGTTAGGTCTCCTATAAAACATAGCTCAGTCATGACAAGCTATTCAGGAGACAGAGACAGATCAGATTCTCGTTGATGCAGGTAACAGAGAACAAAGTGATTTTATTCCTTGGCCATTCAGACTCCAACCAACCAGAACACGAAACAAATTGACTTGCGTTTCTCTTTAAATAGGTAAGTGCCCCTTTACGGGGATGAGATGATGCATAAACACCCCAATCACAAACCCACATTCGACGCTAAGTAAAAAGCCTCAGATTATTACAGCAATACTATCTTTTTCATAAAACATCATTTCGAGATTTCAAATTGAAAATTTCACTAGCTCCTCGACTGATCATAGTTAATTTCGCATATCAGTAATCTTCTACGGCGTTTAGTATTTCAAGTTGTCCATCGCGCAGGGAGAAGATACGTGTTTATATGTTAATTTTTTTTTGTAAGGCGAACAAAACTTGTAGGTGCTACAATAACGAAATTTGCATGCTTAGAATAGCAAACACAAATTCTTACAATGAATAGTTATGACAAACTTTAATAAAGTCAAGTTGCTAACTGTATAATAGGATGGAATAATAAAACTTTCTTATCAACCGTGTTAATGAGGTGAGAGAATTACCTTGCTGGCAAAAAATAGATATCATCGGTAATCCCTCATCTGTGAAGAACAACCTGCTTTTCAACTCTTGCCATGGAAATCAAGAGGTCGGCAGATAAGGCCCTTTACTGGCTATCCACTCGAGTATCTATCATTCCATGGACTCTTTCCACGACTATGGGTTGTCGATAAGCAGCGATGATGTAATTAAGCTTGGCCTTTCGGCAAAGCACTTTATGACAAATAAAATGGAGTTGTGGTGAAAAAAGGTAAAGTATTGTTATCTTTCATGCTTTCTGTAATGTTTTATGAACTATTTATGCTTCCGTGAATCACTGCAAAAATTTCATTCCACAAATGGCACTGAAAAAGAAAATACCTTTCTGCCATTGTTTAGAGCGAATGACTTTTAGCGGTGATCAATGTTCCTTTTTGACAACAACAGTCAGTTTCAAAAGGCTACTTCCGAATTCAATTCCGATTCTTGTCAAAGCGACTGCTTTGATATTTTAACATTTACATATGAACCAAAACCCCATCAGAAAGAAAGACTGCACTTAAATGTTCTGCTTATATTATACAAGGGCAACTAAGTGTTTCTAAGCAAGATAATTCAATTAACTATTTTATAGTGAACCATACGTTGTAATTGTCTATTTAAAATGGACATGTTTATTTTCACTCTGCGGGTTTCTAGGTTGCATGACAGGGCAAGAAAATGGGCGACAGTCACCTCGTGTTTAAAGCCACTGGATTTCTTATGCTTTTTACAGTCCTAGTCGCAAATGGTAAGTTTTGTTTGCAAATCGACGTTAGCTTGGTCTGTTAGTGCTAACGATTGGTTAACAGTATCAAAATCTATCCGTTGTCATGGTATTTGACTCTGGTGAGCGCTAATCATGCCTTGAGCAAACAGAATGATAAAAGCTGGTTATGAAAACTCCTAAGGGAAAATTTACCAATCCAGGCTAACTTGAGTTACTTGACTTAAGGCTTTAGGTTCCCTGTGGAACATAGGGCCGCGAATCCAGACTAAACAGTGACAAAATCTTGTTCAGTTCACTAGTTGCTACAACTGGTGGGTCTTAATTAGAGACAGAACGCAAACTACGGTGACAAACATGAGGCGAAACAAACGCATAACTGAACTAAATTTTCAGCTCTTGCTGATCACGTAATCTCAACTGGTCACAACCCAAAATGGGACCAATTTAAAATTCTAGCCACTGAGAGGTCCGACCGACATTGTTCCATAAAAGAAACTCTTTTTATTCGTGATCTTCAGCCATCCTTTAATGAATACGTTAGCAGCGAAAAGTTGTATCTTTATTAATAAGTTTTACTGTTGTATTAAGTACATGCATTTACAGTGTATATATTTTCTCTTTTGTTTTCATTGTTTCTTCTACATCTTTGTAAAGTATTGTATTACCTCCTTTTGTTACTATCAATATTACCTCACAAGCTACTCAAATTACTGTTATACATTTCAAACATTTTAGCTAACGGATTCTGAAGATGTACGTTGAGACATACGAAACGTTAAGTCACTAAAAATTTGTTTCAGTTATGCGCTTGTTTAGCCTCATGTTTTCTAACCAAGCTTCGTTGGCCATAGACGAAAAGTATCTGCGATTTGGTGGGTCTTAAGTAGCTTTAAGTCACAAAACCTTACTACTATGTACAAACATCTTGATCAGAAGAATATCTGCACCACATTTTGCTATTCAATAGTGTCAAATTTAAGCCTGTCGAGAAGCAGAAATTCCGGTTTTCTTCTCATGGCCTAAAAATATCAACATTTGATTAAAAAAGACTAATTAGTATCCTTAAAGCCAATGCTAGGTCGATTGCTTGACACGAAATACATTCCTTAATTCTTATTTGCATTCTTATTTCTGTTATTGTAGTTATTATCATCATTATCTCCACTGCCACACCGATAACTGTTATTAAGCCGGGTTATCTCGATGGGTGCAACGCAGCAACCAGTTGCCCGAGAATACCCGCGGTGCTACAGCCTATTCCTTTTAACACAATCTTCAGCGTTCCATTACCTTTCTTAAAATTCCTGCAGTGCCCAGGAGCTTTAGCTTCTGTAAGAGCTTTACAGGCGTACTCACACCAATGCAACTGTGGTAGCTCTCCAGTCTCTTTGGGACAGTCCCAAAGCCTCCATCACCAGAGCCAATACCTTTGCTCTAGCCTTCCACATTTTCCCTGCCTCTCTTACTGAATCTTTATATTCGTTTTCTTCTTCCTATCCCTCACAGTAGTGTCAACCGGGACCGCTATACGGGTCCGCAAATGATACCAGGACCGCAAATGATCCCGGAACGCAAATGATTCCCATTTTGGACCGCAAATGATCCCGAAAAAAAAGGAAGGGATGGCATGGAGGGTGAAATGGTCTGGATAGTGAACAGCGCTTATTTTTATTAAAAATCACCTTAAATTATGGCTCACAACAGGTTTCTGCCTCATTATAGTTTTCCAGGAAGACTGAATTTTGTTTCTTATCACGTTGTTATAGATTTGCCACATTTAATTATGGAATACAAACACCAAAACCTAACTTGGACAAAATCTAAACTGATTATGACCAAGGGTCCGTTTCTCGAACCTGCGATCAGAGTCTCTTTCGATCTTCCTAGAAAAATCGGTCTGCCACAGGCCTCGATTCAGGGGCATTTTGTGTTGAGCAGGCATGTGTTAAAATATGGTGTCAGTCACGCGTGACCAGTAACTGCAAAAGCACGAAACGAAAACCAAACAGTCGGGGTATTCGAAAAACTCTGGCAAACACACGCAGGGTTCGAGAAACGGGCCCCTGGTCACAATCAGTCAAGAATTGCGCCCAAGTTAGTTTTTTGATGATTATATCCGATAATCAAATGTGCAAATTTTCTGGAAAAAACTATAATGAGGCAGAAACCTGTTGTGAGCCATGATTTAAAGTGATTAATAAAAATAAGCGCTCCTTACATTAATTCTCTATCCAGACCATTCAATCCTCTATGCCATTCCTTAATCACTTCTTTTTTTTCGGGATCATTCGCGTTCCGAGATCATTTACGGTGCAGTATGGGGATCATTTGCGGTCCTGGTATCATTTGCGGACCCGTACAACCGCTACATCAATGATTTGGCACCTCTGCTCTTTCCTATTATTAAACAACCACCATATGTGGTCTCCTTGCATTTTTTGTTATCATGGTCGCTCTTTATTGTTATAGTCCCATATGGATCGTTTTCACGTGACGTCATCATTTTCTATAATCCAAAACTAAAGAGTCACGAAAGTTTTTATCCTCATCAGGCATAAGAGGCGGTAAATTTGTATCCATTTGCAATTTTAAAGCTCAATAGCGTGTTTCGTTTGGAAACCAGAGCAGTGAATTTCTGAGTTATAGCGGTGCGTGACACGAGGGCACGATCGAGTTAATTGAGAAATATATATTTATCTCATGGTTTTGAGCCTTTTTAGAATTTAAAGCATTATGAAAAGTGCTTAGGTAAATAGCCGTTTGTTCATTACAGATGATCACTCGCCTAGATAGCCAAAGTAAGTAACAGATGTTGACACTATTTTCCAGCCGCCACATTGGTGCACAACGGGTGTACACCAACATGGCGTTTTCATACTGGGCTCTGTAAATTTCTGCGAAACATTTCGACGAATATCTGAAGTTTGGGGAAATGTACAGGCCTAAAACTTGGAGAAGTGTCTTCTTCATTTATCTTCTACAACATCACGAATTCTTGACTTTTTCCACTGGATGGTTTTCGATTTATTTTTTTATTGCTTGACTGAAGAATCTTATGATTTGTACAAGGAACTCCGATTTCCAATCGTCGCTTCTACAGAAGTTCCATCTTTATTTCGGGTTTTTTCTTAGCACCAAGGTTCTCTGTCACTACGATAACCCCTGCAGACATGAGGTTGTTCGTTGCTGTGATATTTCTTCAACACAAGGCAGATTTACTTTCCAGATCTCCATATAATGTTCTTCCTAAACCGCTTAAGCGGCGCCCTAGTAGTCTTATTCTTTCACTTTCACTTTCACTTTCACCAACGCCCATAATCCTGCAGTATATTTCTCGCTCATCACAAAAGAACCCTGCTTCTTGTCAAGGTGTTTTAGATGGTGCCTTCGGTACTGATTCTCTACTGACTTGCTGCCTCCCAAGCCCTGCTGACGGTTTTCGATTAGTTTTTGCGCTAGCCTAATGTCTCTGGTTGCAGTCCTGTATTGATTTCGTTCCTCTCTCTTCCACTTATTTGTTCTTGAGCTAGTGCCAGTTACACCAGGCGCTACGATGCTGTCATCGCTAGTCTCCATAGCAACTTCCTATTGGCGATTAATAGTTACTTTTCTCCTAAATTTTATTTCAGCAAACATTATACGTTCCTTAATTTTGCGGACCTGGGGCCCGTGTCTCGAAAGTCCCGAAACTTTACGGGCCATTTTCGGGTGTCACAATTCCCTTTGTATCTTAAGAACGCTCTCAACATAACATTGCATTGCTGTTCTATAATTTTATACGCTGCACCTTCCTCCAGGGCGGTACCCAGCAAAGCCGTTTTTTGGACGAGTCCAACATCGACGATCGTTCGTAGTTTTCCGATCCATTTGTTAAATTCCTTTAATTTGTCAATGTCCCAAGCGCACCAGTGACTAATGTAATTAGTACAACGTTCTGCCTCCTCCACATTTTAACCATTTGTCTCCTAAAAAGTTCGTGGTGCTTCTCCATTTTCTCGTATTCTCTCTCAACAACACGACTCTCTCCAGATTATCCCTCATCGATTATCAAGCATCTCCCACTTTTCTTTTCTCACTGCAATATCTGCTCTTCTGGCTTCTATGACGTGGTCACATTGTAAGTCCCAAGGCAGTTTCATTCTCTATGTTCAAACCACTTTTCCTCCTTTGGTAGATTATACTATTCACATCCTTTCCAAAGCACTATCTTGGCTACGTTGTGTCTACCTTTATATTCAGTTTCTGAGATACCTTTTACCATTATTCTTACTATTATTTTTTATCACTATTAACTTTAGCAACGTGTTGAAACATTTTGTTAGACGTAATGCGCTTCCTAACTCCTTGAACATGGGAAAGTGACTCAAACGAAAATTCGAAGCTCATGGCCTTATATAATTATTTCTATCTATTTATGAAATACCTTATCTCATTTTTGCATTCGTATTTGCCCCTAATATTATTTCTTTAAAGTTTAACAAGTTCGACATAAAGTCAGCGAGACGGGACGTTATTCTTATCGTTAACCTTTCCTTTAAACAAAATCCAGTCACCCAAGTCACATTGTCACATGATCGTACCTCCGTTTGTTGAATCATCTGCTCTCTGCTCTGCAATGTTGTAAGATTTGGCGTGCGACAGCTAATATTTGCATTCTTGCAGATCGCAACATCACAAAGATGAAACAGTTATCAACCATTGCAAATGCAACAAAGAAGACGATAGATGCTTTGATAAATACTGGAGTTGTGATAAATCAAAAACCCCAGCTTGTGAGTCAGATGGCAGGAAAAGGAGACAGAAGAATTGAGGTTCAACGGCCGGTAGTAGAGGGTAATATACCTGCATCTAAATGTCAGACATTTTGTCAATTGTAGAGGTAGCATGTGGCAAGATTTCAAGCTGAGGCTTCTGTAAGGTCTTTCGCGTTCAAATGAGTTTCGAAGGAGAGCAGATGTTTCTTTTCCCCCCGGACTCGCCAGTCCACAAGAAGCCTCTGCTTCGAAGATATAACGAACTGATTGCGACAAATTGCAGTCAAAGCTGATCAAATGTAAAAATTGTCCATAAATAACGGCTTTTGCTTCGCCGAAACACAAAAAGAAGAAATACAGTAGTCGCAAATGACGTAAAACAAGAAAAAGAACCAAGAGACAATACAGATAAAGTTCATTATGATTCCTCAGCTTTGTTTCTGTATTGGTAAAACAGAGACCTGTGAGCTGAGACCTGTGACCTGAGACCTGTGTTTTGTACCTGCCCTGAAAATCATAACACCACAGTCTCACACGGTCATCACTTCTTTCCATCCCTCAAACTGACATTTCCCTTTTCAGTCAACTTATACGACGTACAGTCTACTTTAGACTTCAGATCTACTTCAACGAAACAAAGATTTTAAACAAGTTGAGAAGATTCACAATAGGCGAGGCAAAGAGTTGAACCCGGATCGATGGCTTCACCTTGCAGTTTCCGACATCCACTAGACTAACGAGACAACCTCCCGGAAAATCGAATTTTTTAGACTATTGAAATAGTAGTACCCAGCAAAACAATTCAAAGTTAACCGTCTTCAACGGGGTTTTTAGACCTAAATACTGTAGATCAGTGTGGCATAACTTAGAAACGCTATTTCTTGTTGACCTAAAGCTGTAATTCCACCTGTTTTCATTCTTTTTAGAGCGGTAAGCTAGTCAATATTAACATGGGATATTGCGTCGTGTAATTGTAAGGGATGGAAATTAGTGTTGACCGTCTCACACATAATTTGTTGGCGAAGACTTTTTTCGAAAGTAATTCCAACTTCCCAAAGCAAGTGAGTTTTCGGCTGATCGCATCGTAAGTTAACCGCGCACTTTACGAAGACCTCGTGATGGATTGCAGAGGCAGTTAAACCAAGAAATTGTGAACTCTGGTATTTTCCAAATCAAATTGGGTGCGAAGTGAATGCAATACTTTGAACATTCGATCATACACGCAAGAAGTTTTATTAAAATTCTGGGGGTGTGATCATTCTCCATTCCAAGCTCTGTGTCGTGTTTTAAATTTTTAAAAAGAGCTTGTATGGCGAGTTTTAGTCCATACAGACCGGAAGGATTAGTGAAATAAATAAGCACTGATGTTGCATTTACTTGTCTTTTGTCTCTTTGTAATCGTTGTTTGGTAGTCTAGTGCCATTTTGTCCACTAATTCGCGAGATATCCTCAACTGAAGACCTATCCCTAAGAGAGAATTTAGGAAACGCTCACCAGTCGATTGGCCAAGCGAACCAGGAAATCGAGCCACAAATGTAGTTAAAATCCTTCAATCCGCCTCGGCCAGCGACATGCTCGAAGATTGTATCAAACATCCATTTTGGGGAATAGTCTCGATCCACTCTGCGAAGGAAAATTTGCCACAAAATTTCAATTTTGCCCTCTGAAAATATCCTTGCGACGATCAGCCGTGGACCCATAACGGTCAATTCGTGACAAGTAACTGCTCCCTTAGTACAAATTTTTCCCTTCACCCCTTCCCGGACTTCAGGAACGTGAGGTTTCACCCAAAGAATTTTGCCAAATCCAGAGAGGTGTGGAGGGAAAGATTTGTACTAAGGGAGCAGTTATTTGTCACCAATTGGCCGTTTGGGTGCACGGCTGATCGTCACAAGGATGTTGACAGAGGGCGAAATTGAAATTTTACAAAGCTAGGTAGCTCTTTAAATTCAAAACATAACAAAGAGCTTGCACCACCTGTGCATTTACTTCTTCAAACGAACGAAAAGAGATGCAATTTTTCGGACGTAAAGTTGAGAGAGATTTCCTTAGCAATCAATGAACCACGCTACAAGAGCCGCAATACGAAAGTAATTGTAAACAAAAAGATTCTTTTCGGAAATCAAACTGTAGAGTTTTGTACATGAAATTTTAACCCCAATAACGCGCCAAAAATTTCACAGCTCGCGGCTAAGGAAGGAAAATTATAGCAGTTGTGAACTGAAGTTGTCGGATACTGGGCAAAATACTGTACAAAGGAGCATAAACACATCTCGTAATATACTTGAATCGCGTAAACTGCCGAGAATCACAACGAGACATTTTTTCAACCAAAGCAAATTTCAGTATCCGGTGCCATGCATGATGACAATTAGGAAACTCAAAATGCTGTATTTTTACAAACAAAAACCTTACAGAACTGGTAACTTGCAAAAATATTTGATTATAGGTCAACTTCAACCACGTATCGATTTCGGTTTTAGACTTTGATAACATCACTGTGACACAACACATTTTACATAAATGGACCGCCAATCGAAATACCAGCTGTCAATGTTTTCCCCTTTGCAGATGGTTCTGACGAAGGACGCGAATATGAAGAGATAGGTGATGATGCTCCAGCCACAGATATGTTGAGCGAAGTCAGAGGCAAAGAGAGACACAAAGAGGAGATATTTGACACGATGAAACAGTATAAAACTGACGATAAATATGACAATCAAGATGGCAGGCAACCAGGTGGGTTAGTTTTTGGTTCCCTACTCCGCTTTGGGAGGCGCAGTGGCCTCATGGTTAGTGTGCTTAACTCCGAATCGAGTGGTCCTGGTTCGGGTCCTGACCGGGGACATTGTGTTGTTTTCTTGGGCAAGACACTTTACTCCCACGGTGCCTCTCTCAACCCAGGTGTATAGTTAAATGGGTACCGGCGAAATGCTGGAGGTAACCCTGCGGGGGACTGGCATCCCATCCAGGGGGGAGTAAAAAAAAATACTCCTAGTCGCTTCATGCCACAGAAACCGGGATAAGCTCCGGCTCTGATGGCTCATAAACAGACTTTACTTCTCTTTTTTTTTCTTTTACTCTGCTCCGGGTACTCTGGTTTTTCCCCTGTCCTAAAAACCAACGTTTGATGTGATTTGAGTTTATTTCAATGTACAGTGTTCCCAATTAGAGCCTGAGCGCCAGAAGACTTGACACTTGAAAAACCTCCATCATCATCATCATCATTATTATTATAAGTGTAGGTTACAATCAGAAATGGAGTTTTTTTTAATTGTCATTTGACAGGGGTATTTTATGGTTTTCCCGTAAATATGACATCGGCATATACTACAACGGGAAAGTCCTCTGTTTGAAAATTTAGTAATTTACCACTCATCACTGAGTCAATTGTCTGAAGCCCGGTTACGTCGAAATGGCATCAAAGCATCGTTGACCGCTTTTAGTCCTAACTGAATATAGCCTAGTAACCACAGCACTAAAAAAATGGAAAAGGCAATTGAAATTTGTGTATTCGTAGAAGGGGTCATGTCTGAAATCAACAGGTGAGGTCTTGATCGAAGCATACCCACTTTCGAACCAGTTTTCCATTGCAACGGTTTAGTTTCTAGCCCATGTTACGAATCTCCAGAGCAGTGATCGAAACGTCATCGTTTCCGACTTCTTTTCTCTGCTTATGTCCCGTATCAACCAGTTACAATATGAAAATGAGTTCATAAATACTTCTACTTTGCAACAGTTTCTCAGGTTTTTGGGAAAGAAATAAACAAAGAAAAGAACAAAGGCTTGCTTGAGGCTGCTCTTTCCGATGACGATAAACAAACAGGGAACAATAACGATGACTCTATAGCGGAAGGTAAGTGCACTCAACAATGATTCATTGTGAATGTGAATATGCATGATACATCATTGGCGTGATTCCTTTTTCCACGTGTGAATTATATTTATACCTGTGGTTGGGAGTATATCACTGGACAAGAAAGTGGCAACTGAACAAACGAAATTGTGAAACACACTTAACACACTTCTGAGAACAAAACACTAATTACCTGTAGCGTCAAAACTTTTAAGTAAAAGCTAGGCCCGTGTTTTATTTACTTTGATGCGATTATGCAACAAGAGCTAACGTTAGGACAAGACGATTTACGACATAAAAGACAACTGTAGGCTTGCTTCCGGGTCGTGTCGCTATAAGCTAGATTTACAGCTGCAAATACGTTGAATTTTCTCATAGTAATAAGGAACAGCAGTTGCTGGAGTGATACCTCTGGTATTACTTAAATAGCTAAACTCAAAAGTAAAAGATTTGGGAAGCTTGCGTGAAAAAAAATGGTGCTTTGTTGTCTCAAAACAGACGCAGTTTTTCAAGAAGCACTCTTGGCTCACAATAGATTCAGAGCTTTTCACCACGTCCTTCCTCTTCAGTGGAATGCTACATTGGCCGAACAAGCTCAAAATACAGCTGAGTCAGTTGCTGGGGACCCATCTACATTTCAAGGAGAGCCGGACGGGGAAAACATTGCACAAATATGGCATGACCTCCAAAGAGCACCACTTAAGGCCACTACCATATGGTACGCCGAAAAAAAAACCTACAGCTTTTCTTACCCAGTGCTGAACGACAGTGTAAAACATTTCACGCAAATGATTTGGAAAGGCACAACTCAGTTAGGAATGGGAGCAGCGCCAAGCCCAAGCGGCAAGTACGTCATCGTCGTGGCACTGTATCGTCCTGTTGGAAATGACATTCACCGCCTCAGAGATAACGTACAGAAACCCGGGCCAGAGAAAGATGTGTACGCGACAATAAAGACAAAAATTTCCAAACCATACGATTACAGAATGGAAAAACAAAACAAATCATGAGGGATTCACATACTACAAGGTTGAAAACAACGATCGGTAAAAGGCAACACAATTTCAAAAAAAGTTAGAACATTAATAATAATAATATAGTAATAATAATAATAATAATAATAATAATGATAATAATAATAATAATAATAATAATTGTACTACTGAGTAATAGTAATAGTAATTGTGCTGCAGTCTAAACTTACAAGCGGTGCAAGAGTCGTTGAATACATTTGAACCTTTTTGTTACTGATCATATTCTGCAAATGAATGAGCAGGGGATCTAGGGGGAGGGTGTAGGGGGAGCCCCCGAACCCCCCTGGCTTTCAACTGGTATTCTGCCAAAAAAAAAAGTCTCCAGTCAGCTTACGCCATTCCTTAGTGGTGCACCCCCTCCTAAAAAAAATCCTGGACGCGCCCCTGATGAGGAAATGCTAATGGACAATCTATTTGTGTATGGAACAATACATTTTGCATTGAAAGTGATGGCAAAAATTAACCGAAGAGAATCCGAGTGCTTCTTTGCAGAATCAAACCTATCGCCTTCCTATTACTAGATCTTATACCCTTCGACTGAGCCATAAGACAATCGTGGAAGCAAGGACATTGAGCAAGGTTCTGGTGAAAATTGATCCGCTTCACTGCTATGACTCAAATTGTCGAAATGCTGCATTCTCCCCGTTGTTAAATGTTCACCCCGGTAAAGAAAAATGACTCGCGTGGACAATTTGAAGAAATTTCAGCCCAATTTCAGCCCAAGCAGTACAGCAAGATAATTGCGGTAACCTGGACCTACAATCAGTGAAAAATTCATTTGGGACACTTACATTCAAATGAAGCAATTTCTTACTTCTGGACTTTCACACCCCCCCCCCCCCCCCCTCCCCACCCCTTCATTCAATGTTTGACTGAAATGTAAGATTTTCCAAACAGCACGAACCGTCCTTACTGAACTAGCGTTCACACAACATTAAATGAGGGGGGGGGGGGGGGGGAAGGGAAAATCGTTGAATTAGTCCTAGAAATAAGATCAAGGAGGCTCGAAAGCGTTTTTCGTTGCTATAGTGTTTGCGAAACGATGAAAGATACCAAAGAAGGATATTTCACAGTGTAGGCAAAGTATTCATCTCTTTGCTACTCTATTGTTGGGTAATACGTAACCGCACTTATGACGTAATATTGGTTACCATGGCAACACAACAGGTCCACAAAAAGTCCCTCTACATTTCAGTTTTTAAAAATTATCTGCAAAACTAAGTGGGCGCCCTACCGTTTTCGTTTCTTTGCTGGAAATCTTCCTAAATTCTTTAACTTATTAGAGAGTATGACAAAACGTTATCCAGTAGAATTTAAGATACATCCAAAGGGGGTCTCATAGTATACAGAAAATTGTTCTAGATATCTTTCCCCGAAACGTTTTTATTTGAAGTGCCATCGTGAATGAAAACAATCAAGATAGGTCACTGCGCAAAATTTCGAGATAAAGACAAATGTTTTCCGGTCCGCGCGATTTTACGCCGTATTTTGACATCAGGTTTGTTGCGCGCGCTACTTTTGATAGAAATTTGATTCATTCAGCTGACGCGTGTTTATTAGTTATGGCGTGTGTAAGTTACGAGCGCGCGCAGCTAAAACCCCTTTCGAGCCTCCTTAGTAATAGAAGTTGTCGTAAGATTTTCTTTAAACTTTTCTCGATTGTTCCCTACATTATAGTGACTCGAAATGTGCAATTAAAAAAATAGGTCACCAAGCTCGTTTGGGAGATATAACTTGCTCAAGTTACTCATTTAATCATTGCGGCTTCATCTATCAAGGATCAAGGACAAGTTTGTTTCATCGGTTCACGATACCGTTTGCAGGAACAGGAAGCACAGCTTTGACGTGATTCTTGAAATAACAAAACAGGTGTATTTTATTGTTCAAAAGGAATAATTTAATTTTTGTTTTATGGTACAGGCACACTTTATGAAAAGGCACTGACTACAAATATTCCTCGGATGCGTGACCTCGAGGAGACAATTTTGTGTCCTCAAGTGATGGCTACGAATACTTTTTTCCCTGTAACGTTATCTGACGTAAATTTCTTTAAATTCTTTTAAAGCACAAAGAGCGGGAGTAAGAGAATAAATTTATGCCAAGAAAAAGAGAGAAGAGAAAACAGAAAGCAAACCGAGCTCGACCCCTCGACAAGACGTCTCCCCGATAGCGCGGTTTCACTTTCACTCTCGGGCTGGAATAATTATCACTTTAGCATCAGCAAGGCTTTCACTCGACAGTTTTTTGCGAGAGTCTAAAACGCTTTCCGTTCTGCTCTTTAGTGCTGTGCTCTGAAGTTGGCCATTCTTCTTTCTAGCGAGCTTTCCCTTACGAAAGACCGCCATTTTGAAATGTTTTTGGCCACGTTCGATATATCAGTATTCCGCATGGCTACGTGTCGTTATGGTTAAATTTAAACATCGTTTTGTTTAGGAACCTCCCTTGAGACTTGTGATACAAAGAAAATAAAGCTGAGCCGTGAAATTTGATCATAAAGCCTATTAGCCATGCCTGAATACGAACATGGCCAACGCTGTGTTACGCGCAGAACAGGATGCACAGTGCAATACTAGGGAATCACCTTAAGGTGGCTCCATATGGTTATTCCCTGTTCATTTGGCGCGCGATAGTATTCACTATCCCGGGGATTTTCGCATTCGTCTTAATCACATTTCTCTGAAGTCTATCGAAATAGACTTCTTAAAGACAGAACTACTCTTTTCAACCATCACTGTTAAATTAACGGAGTTTAACATGGAATAATAACTCTCTAAAGATAGCTTGCTTACAGCGATTTTTTTTTGTTTTTATTTTGATTTTCCTCCATTCCTTTTGGTGAAAATTTCCTAAACTTTGACATTACATGTGAGTCAAGAGGAATCTTCTGAAGGCCAAAAAAATAGGGTTTACAAAGGTGGTTTCGTCGCTTTTAGCGAATTTGTGTTTTTTACCTTTTTTCAATCGCACAGCATACGTCACAGAATTGGAATTTGCCAAGATCGCCATTTGAGCATGCGTGAAATTTCCGACCTCGTGCACTCGTTAAGTGCACTCGTGCGCGTACCTCTCTCTGAATGAGATCTAATGTTTACCTAAGCGAAAAAATAAATGGAATTTGGTCGAGAGCTCAACCTCGAGCTCTTCGCAAAAAGGGTCAAAGTTTGGAGGAGTATCCTCTTCACTTGGCCTACTAATATGGGAATCCCCCTTTGGCGATTTTTGCTTGTTTTCCGTAGCGTTCAAGACTCCAAGGACGGCTGTGTCCCTCGATCCATGGTTGTTAGAATCGGATAAGTTGTTTAGAACAGTGGGAAATGATTTTCTTTTAACTTGACCTTCTGTTGGACTCCAAAGAATTTTCAGCCTTCTCACGCATTGGTAAATACGGAGCCCTGTTAGTGCCACCCGGGTGTGCGTATACTTTTTATTTACTTCTGGTGAGACTTTTTTACTTTGGGCGTGACTCTTGTTTTTATTTGTGTCAGTGGCGCGACTTTTTTTATTTGGCGCGACTTTTTTTACTTGGCGCGACTTTTCTTAATTTGGCGCGACTTTTTTTATTTGGCGCGACTTTTTTTGTTTGGCGCGACTTTTTTTATATGGCGCGACTTTTTTTGTTTGGCGCGACTTTTATATCTGGCCAGGAGCCATAATCGGGGATGGAGACCGTAAGTATTGGGATCCGCGCGGAACCATGATATGGGACAATTTTTCTATTTTTAGAACAAATTGCGCCATCCTGACGTCATATATCTGCGCGGACTCACGCACAATTCGTGGGTTCTCGCGTGGATGTTGTCCTCTTGCGTAATCAAATGGCGTGATAATAAAATGGCGGGCGAAAGTTGCGATTTTGTACAGTGATGCCAGGGGATAACAGCTGTGAATAAATTGATATGGAAGTCGATAGCTCTGTTAAAAGAGCAAATGATTTAAATTTGGAAGAAGTCAGCTCAGCCACACAACAAAAGAGAGTGAAAACGGTGTTTAAGACACTCTGGGATGACACGAACAGTGAGAAACCCTTTCAGGTACGTGGTACGCAAGTCGATTAATTAAATTTGTTGCTTTTAGTTTAATTCACGGCATCGGTTTTCACGCTCTTTCCCGGGCTTTCTGGACTAAAATAAATTAATTAACACCCAATATACTTCAATTATGTGCAGGTTGGTAAGCTTAACCTTCGTGAACACATTCTTGCCAAGAGCAACGAATTAAGATCTCTTGAAGCCATCGCGTCAGATCTCCAGGATCCCAGAGTAGAGGCTCGTGTCGAGGTGGTGGAAAGAAGTGGAAAGCCATCCCTGGTTGTCGTCAAGAAACGGAAAGCCTCTCTCTCTGACGACGTGCCTTTTGACGACGTGAGACTCGTTGTTGATGCAAATGGTGAATATCGTTTGTTTGTGTACCACTTTGAGCTCGTAAGAAGGGGCACAATTAATATTAATCAGCCGGGACAACTGAGAAATGCAATAAACGAAGTCGTCGAGAATCGTCCTTGTCCTGGAGTGGACACTAGGATAACTGGCCAGCAGGATTATCTGTCCTCAGAAGTAGAAGAACAGACCCTTCCTTGGCACAGAGTTTTGTCAAGAAATTGCGCGCGATTGATAAAAAATGCCCAATGTGAGAGTGGAAGAAAGTGTCGATGTTGCTACAAAACAGAACAAAAACTGTCAGAACGCTTAAACCAAAAGAAGTCTCTGACTGAAGAAGACGTAAGGAGCAGACAATCTGTGTCATCCAAAGTTCGCTTCTCTTGCCTCAGTCCAAAGAGCCAAAGTAAGCGATTGAAAAATATGCGGCAATCAAGGAAAAACATGACAAAGCAGGTCAAACGGTACAGAAAGAAGTTCTCTGTTTTAATATCTGATACACATAGCTCTGACTTGGACAAATTGATGGAGCGAGTTGAATCTACACCCATGGGAAGAAAGGAATTTGAAAAATGTGTGGCAGAAGCTGATAGTTTACGACCCGGTGCAGGGCAAGTCTTGCGTGAGATATGGGATTCGGACAAAGTGAATTTCCGAAAAGATCAGGCAAAAAACGGTAAGTTTTAGAAGGTGTGTAATTTGATCTACATGCTTCAGGATACTCCGAAATGCAAAATTGTAAATTGGTCAGAAGATGATAAGAAATTAAGTAAGAGGAATTATCAGTAATTTTGCGTGATAATCAGTAACCAAATAACTTAAGGGGCTGTGTGAAGGATACGGGAAGAGAAAAGTTCACACTTTGGCACAAATATATCTGATCATCCCTGGTGTGTTTTATAAACTTCACTGTTCCAGACCACCACCCTCGCCCCCCTCCTCTCTTCCCCTGCATAGGGCTTTGTATTTCTCACTTAGGGTGTTCGGGCGAATGTCAGAGGAAAAGAGGAGAAATATAAATAATTTCTGTACTTTTTAAATGTGTTGTATCTTTCAAGAGGGTTAAATAGCTTGGGCCAGGCCACTGGTCCCCTTCAAGGGTTTAGTCACAATTTCTTACATACTTCCCTCTCCGTTTTATATGGAAGTCCTCTCAGGTGTTCAAGAACACTAATAATTTTATCAATAAGAAATGCTTTTAGTTACTCTACAGACATGTATGTACAATGCTTTTTCCTCTAGGCCCAATCCATCTCATGATCACAAGGGATTCTGTTACAAACTATTCTTGCATTAAATTTTGAAATCCTGTATTACCCAGATATTTAGATGTGTTGATTTAGTAATCAGGCAATTGCTTTGGTTTTGGTTATACCACAATTTGAGGTTAGCTGAGAAGTCTAATTGGTAAGTAAACTGGTTTGATTTTGGTTTTACGACACTCAGCTTAAAACTGTTCTATACACGTTCTATTAAAGGATATGGACATCGATCTAATCGTTGGACTCAGGCGACTTGGCGAGTGGCTCTTGCTATTTATGCACGCTGCCCGGTCCTGTTTGATGACCTCAAGAAGCTGGACATTCTCCAGCTTCCATGCAGGAGATCCTTGGAGAGGGTAATGGCAAAGAGAACAGTAGAGGAAGGTATCCATGAAGAAAGAATCATCGAGCAACTCACTTTGTTTAATCAATTTAAAACCACTGCAGTCCTTAGTGGAAGACCAGAGCCACTGGGAGTTGGAGAACTCTTGCTTGATGAGACAAAGGTGAATAGAGGGTATTCCCTTTGCTTATCATAACAGCCATATTGGTGTATCTGTATTTAAGTTTTACTATATCTTCCTTAATGTTTGGTACATCTACATGCATATACATGGCAATCATCAATGATGTTATTTGAATCATTATAGGGCTCATTGCAGATCATGAAGTAATATAACCTATTTAAATTTTAAATGTACCTGATAAGCTGAGTACAGCTCTCAATAAAAAGATCAAAGACCTCTTCAAGCTGTCACTTTGGTTATTCTTTTGTTATATTACTTACTATTGTTTTTCAGTAAAAACGAGACTTGTCATATTATATAAGGCAAGCTGACGTTGCCCTAAGTATAAACTATCACAAAGAGACCACTTGAACTGGTCTGCTGCCTAGAAGAAAGCGTAATTAAGTTTGTAAGATCATATTATTAAGCATCCTTAATTAATTAAGTACGCTTATCGACACTGTAAGTTTTCAGCTTGTCCCTCAAGCTTTGGTCGGCTGAAACGACTTTGCCCTCCTGAATCAGTTTTTTCTCTTCTTGAGCACTATAGAATTCCTTAAATCTGGTATTACATATTCTCTTTACCAGCTCTTGCCATATGGAGCAAGCCCTAATCTCTTCAAATGGTGCTGTGCATGCCCTTTTTGATGCTGCCAAAAATAACTCTTGTAGCTCCTCGTCTAAAGCAACCGATTGTTTTGTCAGCTTCATAAGGTTTTTTGGATATCTCTTCAGATTTTTTTCAGTCAACATTTCTCTTATTCTTTTATCTAACGTTAACAAAACAACAGTAAACTTACTATTGAAGAAAGTCAACTTTCCCTCGTCCAACCTTTTTAGACCCAATGGCAAAGATGTTTTCTCCTCTGCAGAACAGACCATTTCAGACATAATTTTAACTTCGGCTGCATAATTTTCCTTTGTCGCTTCTGAAACTCTCCTGGCTCCTTTCCGCCCATTAACAATCTTTTCTCTTCCTTTCCGTAGTTTGTGCAGCGCCGCCCCAGATACTCTAGCAACGTCCACAAAGTCGGAATCGACAACAGTGTCCGCGCCTTCACTTGCATTTGTTTGGGTTTTCCGTTTGTCAGTGTCAATCTTAATTTGCATGACTGCGCTGTGAAAATTTTCGTAAAGTGCCCAGTAGATGGTGTTAAGAACAACGGCAGCATGAAAGTTGACTTCGTCTGTTTCGTTCTCCTGCAACTGAATGGTGGTGACAATTATCTTTTTCATGTTTCTCCAGACTTCTGATTCCTCCACCGTCAACAACAATTGGGAACAAATAACTGAAAACGAAGCCCTTTTGTCACTGTTTTTCACCTTAGCGCTGGATATTTCGGTGAAAGCTTTAATTATTTTGGAGTAAATATCCCGACAAAGCTTCACAAACATTACCCTGATCGTGTCGCTATTGAGTAGGGTGGACACCATTTGCTTGCGAACTGGAAATATTGACAATGATTTTTCATTTCTTAATTCATTTTCGCAATGTGTTTGTGCACTCAAAACGTAAGACTTAAGAGTCTCCTCCAGCCTTTTTACGTCGTCGTTAGAAAGGTATTTTCCAGAACTCTTTTTCCTTTTCTCTTTACTGGACTCATTCCCCTGTTTGTTTCTGGCTTTTGGTACCTTTTTCCTCCTTACATCTTTCTGTCCTCTGCTAGGCGATTCCTCCCCAGACATGGCTGACGAATCATTTCCACTCGATAGGTCGGAAAAGTCACTCCACTCGTCTTCTGAATCATCCTCACTTTCATGTTCACTGTCAAGGTCAAGGAAGTTGTCAAGGAGGGCTTGGCTTAAATTTGGAAGCGATACTGCTGAGAGAAATCCTATATCTGCCTCATTCACGAAGGTAATATCGCCCGCCATTTTCCCTGCGCGACATCCGCGAAAATCCTCGCAGCAATGTACGTGCGTGTCGCGCACGCGATGGCGCAATTTGTTCTAAAAATAGAATAATTGTCCCATATCATGGAGCCAACCCCAATACTAGAAATGGCGCGCGCTTACGGTCTCCATCCCCGATTATGGCTCCTGATCTGGCGTGTCTTTTATACCGGCGCCTGGGTACGGACCTTATGTATCCCTTATTATAGTGTAATAAATATTGTAAGCAATAATCCTATAAACTCTTGTATACCCCTATATACCCTTGTATACCTCTATATACCCTCAAGAGAGGATGAGGTGAGAGAACAGATCCCCCTGCTCCATCATAGTTTTTTAAAAATCTATTTTTAGTTTAAGTTCTCGTTCCCAATGCCGTGCTTAACTAAAGTTTCTTTCCGTTATTACAACTGGCAAATCAGGTGCCTGTGTATGGGGGGGGGATCTGCTCGCTTACCTCATCCTCTTCATATCCTTGACTACCCTTGTAAACCCCTATATACCCTTGTAAATACTTGTATACCCTTGTATACTCCTATACTGCCTATATACCTTTGTGGACTCTATATACTCTTGAATACCTTTGTATACCCGCATAAAGCCTTGTATACTTTTGTGTGCCCTTGTATACCTTTAAGTGCATTTCTGGACATAAGTACCTATATATCCCTTACAAAAAGTTAAAAAGCGTTTGTAATTGTGTCCGTATATTTCAAATCGGTGTTTGTAGTAAAAGATGCTCTCTTGCTGGACCGATGTTTTTGATAGTGTCGCTAAGGTAGTTAGGTAATCCAGTGTGCCATACTGGGCATCCATATTCCATTATCGGACCTTCTAATAAAGCAGCAAAAAAATGACATGATAACTTCGGTTTTGAAGCCTGACTTTCGGAGAATTAGTAAGATACACAAGCTTTTGGATGCTTTCGTAGTTTTTTATCAATAACGCTCGAAACGTTGGCTTTCAAATTTCTCTATGGTGGTCAATATGAGATATCAACCCACTTGACAAACCCATTTCTGTACTACAGGACGAAACTAGGTGGTGGAAAGTAGTGAAACTACTTCCTGTGGCGTAACGAAGTCAAGCTGCCAATTATATTGTAGAGGAGAACGAGAGATCTTAAGTGGAATGGCAGTTGCCAACTACATAAATCACGCTTTTTCGGGGTATAGTGAGGTATGCAAGAGTACACAGAGGTATACAAGGGTATAGAATGCAAGGGTATATAGAGTATACAAAGGTATATGGGCAGTATAGGAGTATACAAGGGTATACAAGTGTTTACAAGGGTATATAGGGGTTTACAAGGGTAGTCGAGGATATGAAGAGGATGAGGTAAGCGAGCAGATCCCCCCCCCCCCCCTCCCCCATACACAGGCACCTGATTTGCCAGTTGTAATAACGGAAAGAAACTTTAGTTAAGCACGGCATTGGGAACGAGAACTTAAACTAAAAATAGATTTTTAAAAAACTATGATGGAGCAGGGGGATCCGTTCTCTCACCTCATCCTCTCTTGAGGGTATATAGAGGTATACAAGGGTATATAGGGGTATACAAGGGTTTATAGGATTATTGCTTACAATATTTATTACACTATAATAAGGGATACATAAGGTCCGTACCCAGGCGCCGGCATAAAAGACACGCCAGATAAAAAAGTCGCGCCAAACAAAAAAAGTGGCGCCAAATAAAAAAAGTCGCGCCAAATTAAGAAAAGTCGCGCCAAGTAAAAAAGTCGCGCCAAATAAAAAAAGTCGCGCCAGCTAAAAAAAAGTCGCGCCAAATAAAAAAAGTCGCGCCAAATAAAAAAAGTCGCGCCAAATTAAGAAAAGTCGCGCCAAGTAAAAAAAGTCGCGCCAGCTAAAAAAAAGTCGCGCCACTGACACAAATAAAAACAAGAGTCACGCCCAAAGTAAAAAAGTCTCGACAGAAAAAAATAAAAAGTATACGCACACCCGGGTGGCACTAACAGGGCTCCGTATACAACAACACTTCGAAAAGATGACACGTCCACATAATTTTGACAAGAAAAAAGAGTTTGCGAAGTTGGGAAGGCATGCTTGTTTACTTTCCGCGTGGGAGAGCCGCGCGTCGGTCGCGCGAGCTTTAAAGCTCACGCCATCACCCACTTTCTAGTAACCAGGTTGTGCGCGGTCAGGAAATTGTATGAGGCCACCTTAAAGCCGCGGCTACACGAGCGATTTTTGCTCGCGCTGGTGATGCGATTTTTTCAAATTTTGTTGCGTCGCCAGCGCGAGATAAAAATCGCACGTGTAGCCACCCTTGAACTGGCGACGCGACAGGTGAAAAAATCGCAAGAGTTGAAACTTTCGCGACAAAATCGCAGAGATAGCCACCCTGCAACTTTTTTCCCGCGCTTGCGACGCGACTAAAGAGTATTGAGCCAATGAAATTAAAGGACTAAAACGAGGTTCCGGTTTGAGCAAAAATAACATGGCGGACGAAGATAGAAGATTTAATGAGGAAGAAACCATTAAGTTAATTAGATTCCTAGAAAAAAACCCTGACTTGCTGAAGTCATCAAGTAAAAATGTCAGGCTGCAGTTGAAGGAGCAGCTACGCGACCATTTAGGTACGTTCCTCACGTTTTCACGAGAGTAATGTCTTGTCAGTTATGCAACACTGCAACTCTTGACCGTCTTCGTTTTTCACGTCTAGGTAATCTGTATTCAGTGCCCACGATCGAAAGAAAAATATACAATCTTCGCATGTGCATGAGAAGGATCGTAAAGAAGGAAGTAGACCAAAACGGTGACGGTGACAGCACCAAAAAAACGCCTTCAAAAGAATGGAAATTTTATAATGCCATGTTGTTCATGAAAAAGGATATAGAGGAAGATTTAGAAAAGGAGAAGACAAAAGGTGAGAAGGAGATGACGATTGAGGAGAAGGCGACCCTTATAGAGTTTTACAAAAATACATCACAGTTATGGGACACAAACCGAAAGGAATACCGTGACCGTGACCAGAGAAGAGCGTCAATGGAAAGGTTGTCGAAAGAGTTCGATGACAAGTATACCGTTAAAGACCTTGCAGAAACGTGGCACAAGTTATCAACCCACTTTCAACGTGAGTCAGTGAAGCAGGAGAGCTCACTCAAATCCGGTGCCGGGAAAGAAGACGTCTACGAGTCAGACTGGCCTTTTTTTACCTCCCTCGAAATTATTAAAGACAAAATAGAACCAGACGATGGCGTTTCCAACACGTTTAACCATGTTGCACCTGTGAACGAGAAAAGAACCCCT
This sequence comes from Montipora foliosa, assembly GCF_036669935.1. Lineage (NCBI taxonomy): Eukaryota > Metazoa > Cnidaria > Anthozoa > Scleractinia > Acroporidae > Montipora > Montipora foliosa. The sequence continues at coordinate 24,781,599 of NC_090874.1, forward strand.
TCAAAACGGAAGCGGGAAGAAGAAAAAGAAAATTCAATGGAAATTGCAAAAATAAAAGTGCTGGAGGCCCTTTTATCCAGGCTCAGCGACGACAAAGCAACAACCAGAGGAGGAATGAGTTGGAGAAGTGGCTATGAAGCTGGATTCCAAGTTGGCTTCCAGCAAGGTATGGCTTTTAGCCAGCTCCAAATCAAGCAAGTTCAACCCAGGCCTGCCTTCCAATCCCTTTATCCGTTGCAGCATGCAGCCCCTTTTTACTCTCCACTACCTACGTTCATCTCTCCGAATGTACCTCATGGGCAGCGGATGCTTGGGCAAACAACGCCAAGTACAAGCCAAGACGACCGACAGTACGTCACAATCATTGGCCACCATTGATCCTTCAGAAATTGATTGGAACTAGTAGCTTTTCTTCCCTGTTGTTAGCTGAAATGGCTTTACGTGCAAGAATTAAATGTCAGAGAACATACGAACTACTTGCGTGAACTTTAAAAGTTGAACCAAGGTAAACCTTTCAATTTATGCATTTTCTGTGTTTTATTTACACACCAAAGCCACTCCCATTCAGTGTTGTATGGCTTGGCACACAACACTGAAAAAAACTGCCATTTTCTGTTAGACCTTTCTGTCAATGTAATCACAGGATAGCTTGGCAAACAATATTGAACAAAATTGCCATTTTCTTTAAGATTTTTAAAGGTTGTTACACAGAGCTGTTTCAGATTAAGATAGTTTGGCCTGCAATAATACTGAACAAATTCAGCATATACATATTGTAAGTGACTTCTAAACATTTGTCTTTTCAGTATTAAAGGTATCTAGCCATTTCCAGAACAGGATAACTTGGTATACTACATGTGCACAATTTATGAATGAACATTGAAACTCTTCTTAATAGCAAATAGCCCATTTTAGATAAATTAATATTCACTCTTTCACCTTCAGGCTCGTGGGAAGGGAGCTCAAGAGTCAAAGTTTTCAAAGGAAAGTATGACAAAACTGGAATTTCAAGAGGGGTGGAGGGGTCTGATCCAAACAACCTTCTGTGGGAGGGGTTTAAGCATTTTCTGGAAGAACACAATAAATTGAAGAGTTAAGAGCATAACTGTCACATGTTAGGCCGTTTTTCGATTTCTCTTCGATTTGTCCGAATTTTTGCATGTGACCTGCAATTTGATCAAAAACATTGTCCTGCAAATTTTTTTTTTTGCTGATTTGTGTTTTGTTTTTGAGAAACAACGCATGCAAAAAAGCTGAGGTTTTCCTTGCATGCATTATTTCCCCAAAATGAAATGCAAATATAGTCAAAAAAAATACTGGACAATAATTTTTCATGGCATTGCAGATCACATGTAACAAGCCAAAAATTCGACATAAGATAGTTATGCTCTCTGAGCCCTTCAATTATAGACATTCCTTGATAAGTGTTATCATCAGTAAGAAACGGATGTCACTGTCATTCACTGATAAATTTAACTTTCCAGTATCTTCAGGTTCTAACAAACCTTTTCACTATAAACTCTGCCATTTGAAAATGGGGCAAATGTGGAACATACAGTGTTTGTATATGGGGATGTAATGTCAAATAAGTGCTCTAATATTTGAAACCTACACAAACTTTGAATGATGAGGGTAATATAGGGTCCAAGCATAGAGAGTGCATAATTATATTTTTTAATTCCCTGCCCACATTTTTCTGTAAACTCTGCATAGACTATATAGGAAGAACAATTTACGAATTTGCAGTGGAAAATCAAAAACAACAATATTACAAAATGTGCACACTTTTGAGTCTAGCTGTATTCCTCAAATTTAAGCACAGAAATGCTTGGACCCCTAACCTTCACCATTCAAAGCCATTATTTGGTATTGAATCCTCACATGTTATGCATGCTGTTTGGCACATTTTCAAAATGGTGATTTTAAGTCTCTGCATTTTGGGTGAAAAGGATCATCACAAAATGTGAGCACTCCTCCACTGCCAAGGTACTACGCCTTCCATCACAACATACTCCGAGAATTCCCTCCTGATTTCCTTGGCTTCTTGGGTGGCATTGTGGTGACCAAAATCTTCCAGATTCAACCATGAGTTGTCCCCAGTGTGACATCCATCATCTTCTGTAAGATCTTGTGGATGCTGAATCTGGCCAGCCTCTGTTTCAGAACGCAACCAGTTGTGAAGTGTTATTACTGCCAGGGTGATGGAAGTTGCCCGCCGAGGCTGCAGGAGAAGAGGCTTTCTGAACACTTTCCATCTGCTTGAGAGGATACCAAACGCATTTTCGGAGATCCTTCGACACCTGGAAAGACTATGATTAATCAAAGTGCCACTGTCGTTACTCGTGGATATGAAAGTTACCGCGATTGTTTAAAATTGGCAGGCTGAAGTTTTCTTTATGCATTAGCATTGATAGTTGGATAATTGTGTAACAGCACGGTGGGCTCTCATAAGCAACTAGATACCCAGAATAATGCATGTATGTGAGGTAATCCCCTTTGCTGGAATTCAACCCTGTGAAATAAGTATACTATTTCTCCGATAGGCATAAGATTACTCGTTAACACATCCTCTATAAAGAGCTGTAGCATGTGTTCAAAGTTCGTTGCACAGATGACAGAGTAATTTTGAATAAGGTCTGATTTTTGTTGCCAGATCATACATTCCTCCAACAAACCTTGCGAATATTTATCACTATATTTGATACTGTTACACTTAGAAACAGATTATCTGAACCATAACTGATCACAGCAAATGCATTTATATTCGGGGCCATGTGTTATCTTATCACGAAAAAGACTGAATCACTTTTGACATGGAATGTCTAATAGAGTCTTGACCTTGACAAATTTCAGTTTGGTTTAGCCTTAAGCTGTGCATAGCTTTCCTTAAATGGTTTTATGCTTTTCTGTTTAGGTCTCTGATATGTTCTGGATTGCTTTTATTTTCCTATTCCCTTGCTGCTTTAATATTTTCAGATCTGTTTTGGCGTTTTGCATTGTTTTTCTTTTCCCTGAACTCTTCAAGTGATTTTGTCTCTTCCACTTGATAGATTCTCTCATATAAGCTCTTTTTTGCCACTGCTTTGTAGAAATTATTAGTGACACTCACATCATTTTTGGCCATCGTTAATTAATCGATTATTACCAGGCTCTGAATAATTGTTGACATTGGTAACACCACTGATTTCATTTATAATAATCTAACTGAAGTGCTGAAACATAGTGTCTTCCATCTAGATGTCCAGTGTTCACAGTAGTTCCCTGTTGTCCACTTACAGGACTGATAACAGTTACTGGTGCCCACCCCTCAATGGATTCATTTATACGTATAGTAACATTTAATACATTGCAAACTGCTTGCACAATAAGTGCATCACACCATGTATGTTGCTGTCACAACAAATGCACAATAATTGCTCTGTAATGGGTCCAATAAATTTTTGACGGTTGTTTCTGATGGATTCAACTCCAGCAGCATGCACGTTCATGTGATAGGAAGGATCATTGTATAACTGGTGGGCAACAGAAGAAAAGAAGCATGAACTATCTGAGGTACATTCTAGTGCCTTCAATCCTTTTTGAGCTAATCGAGCCTGCAACAGTGCTATAGAAGGATTTCTCAGTATTGTATGTGCTGTATGTGTACTCGTTCCATGAGCAACAGGGCCTGGCCATGGTTTCGATTCAATGTCTCCCGATATCAATAGCTTTTCTCTTGATAGACAATAATTCTCATTTTGTTGGTTCAATTTTGTCGAATGCGTAGTAGCAGATTGATCTTGAAGACACAATAGAACTGACAAGTCTTTTTTGTGTTTAGCAGTCCTATGGATAATAAGGTATAAATGACGATTAGAATCTCCAACTCTCGAAGATTGTTATGTCTGAGTTGCGGTCTAGGTATAGAGATATAATATTTTCCAAAAGCAAGAGATAAACATTTTCTCAACTCAGACAACCGCGGTACGTCCTTATTTAAATAATGCACCATACACTTTCCAATTACCTTGTCTTTCTGAAACAAGCTCGACGTTTTCTTGTAAGGAATTAATCCTGGAAGGTTCTCTGTCCCTGGGAGCATGTACTGCCTCAGCCCTTGCTCTATCGCAGGAGATTAGTACGGATTTCTTATCAGTTTTCGTTACATAATCAGTGACCGAGTCTTTCGACAGTTCTTCATCATGCTGATGATCCACCACACAATTACTAGTGTCTGGAAGCATGGATTGCTTGGTTGCCTCACTGTTTTTCATGTCACGGATGTTGTTCAAGTTGTATTCACATGGCTTTGATGACTCATAGCTTGCAGAACTTCGTGATAGCTTTGATAAACATTGGTATACTTTGATAGCTTCGATGTTACTCTCCAAATGGCAGTCACCTTCCAAATGGAATTTATTTATCCCCCGTGAGCTTAGAGGATGAACAGGCACTGTCCTCTCACCATGTGTCTGTCGATTCCATTTCTACACGTATTAAAGTCTTCGCGTTGGTCAGTGAAAGGCGGTGCGCAACTAATTGCACCAATCTGTACTTGTTCAGAATATTTTGCTTCACCTTCGAAGAAAGCCATTTCTGCTTCTAAATGCAGCGGAAGGTGCTCAAACACTTAAGTATAACAGCGGCATACAGCAATGGCGGCGCACAACCACGCGAACAGGAAGTCACAGCTTTCTAAGCTGTGTTGTGATTATCCATCCTGATTGGCTTATTAGATCGAACTTCCGGTTACGCAGGAGTGACACATTTGCATAAAGAACCTCACCAAAACTCGTGGATATATCCACGAGTGAAAATGCGCTTCTCTTCTGTTAATCCTATTTGGGGATATGGCTTCATCAGGTAGGAGGTCAACCCAAATGCATCATCCCCCACAAAAACATGAGGGATGCTCTCGCTCCTGCCTGGTAATGGTTTAGGAGGGGGAATTCTTAATGGGTTGTTTTCATTCTCCAGTGCCTTTCGAAAACTGTTGCGCGACCAGTTGCCACCATCTGACATCCTGCCGTTCATCCCCACATCAACATTTAAGAACTCGTACTCAGGTCCAACAACAGCCATTAAAATTACGCTATCGTTCCCTTTGTAGTCATGATACCTATAGCACCAAGGATGTTAGGCAAGTTCCACCTTTCTTCAAATTTCCACGAAATTTGTTCCCACTCTCTTCTTGAATTTGGCGTTTTCACATAAATTGGGCCCATTTCCTCGTAGATTGCTATGCAGACCTCGGAGAATGCCTGTGAGATCGTCTCTCTCCCAAGCCTAAACTGGAAATGCAGGGAACGAAACGACTCACTAGTGGCCAAGAATCTTAAAGTAAGAGCACACATTTCTCCAGGTTTAATGCTTTCACGCATTGCCGCGTCTCTTTTCGCTAACCTTGGGGTCAAAGTGACTACCAAGACATGAAATTGCGTCTTCGTCACACGCAATAGCTCGTGAAACGCCGGGGTATTTATCTTCGACTGAAATTTCGCTTAAAAGTTGATGGTAGAATCCGCGTTCTTTCCTCCTTTCCAGCCACGAACGGACCCTCGTTGATCTTGTCTTTTCCTCTTTCTTCGTTTTTTTTTTTCGTAGAAGACAAATAAAGAAAAACAGCCGATAATATCATGTCCTTGTCCAAAAGGCAGTCCGCCATGTTTGTTTATACTGCCCAGGTCTCTTGAAGTATGCGATTCGCGCAGCCTTTAATTTGTCGCCAAAACTTGTCACTAGTGTAGCCACCTCGCGCGCAGTCGACGCGACAAAATTTGAAAAAAATCGCATAACCAGCGCGAGCAAAAAATCGCTCGTGTAGCCGCGGCTTAAGGGGGCTCGAAAGGGTTTTCAGCTGAGTGCGCGCGCGTAAGCCACACACACAATTCTAAAAGCTGATCGCGTCATCTCACGATTCAAAGTGAGTCACCAGAAATAAACAAATACCGCTAATTTTGCTCACCTTTCTTCTAATTTACTTACATATGGAATATAAACTGAGACATCTCCTATTCACGAAAACTACGAAAATTCTACACACACGGTTTAATGGTCAGTAGAATCCGTTTGTGTTGACCTGTAACTTCACTCGCCCGTTCACTCGAATGAGCGGGTGACGCATGCGTAAATGCCGATCTTGTAACCTCCTCATTTTTCCTGATTTTGCAACTTTACTCGTTTACATCTCTACTTCCCGACGACAATTTTTTTTTCATTTTTTGCATGTTAGTTTAGATTAACTTAAAACGTTCGTCTTTCAAATTTTAAAAAAAAACCGTAGGTGAAAAAAGAAATTAGCGACACATTTCAGTGCTTTTTAATTTTTTTCTTTTTTTTTTAATTTTCTTGTTTTCATTCTCTTGTCTTGTTAATTCGGATGATAGGGATCTTTCCTTCATATATGTTGGAAATTGGTAAAAAAAAATTAAGCAACCATAAAATCAAGGGACCAACTATCAGGAGCATTTTCCCGGCAAATATGACCAACGTGGTCAATAATCACTTCTCCAATATTCCACCACTCCCTCCAAAGCTTTTTGCCGGCCAAAGTTGTCACGTGATCCGTCGCGAAGACCACATTCGACATGGATGAAGCTCAAGGTAAGGTGTGAAAATCGTTGGCAGTTTTTTCAATAGTTAGAAGACTGAATTCTTTAAGTTGAGCGCGCGCGAAAACCACACTCGTCCGGCCTTAGCTGCTTGTGTCAGGCAATGAATCAAGATTTATACTGCAATGCCGCAAGAATTGCGAACCGGAACGAAAATTTGCTAGATTTGCAAGGAAAGGTTACGTTTATACAAACGTTGGCCGTGTAGCACTTATATTTTAAACAGAGTTAACTGAATAGAGTGTAATGTTAAGTGCTATTCAGTTAAGTACTATTCAGTTAACTTTGCTAGATTTGGTCAGCAATATCTCGAAAGTTACCTTAATGGCCCCTGATTTTTTTTATTAACATAAGATTAGCTATTTCGCATTATCAAAGAAACTAACTTTCAGTTTTGGAAATGGCAGCGAAATTCCCTGTTGAAGATGTTTCCTCCCTTAAACCATTCCATGTATTACCAGCACCTCCTGATGAGGGTGTGTCTATGAATTTAACCCCTCCCCCCTAAGAAAAGAAAGATCAAAGTGCAAATATCTCCCCCCTCTCTTGGAATAAGGATCATTTTTTCCAAAGATCAAAGAAACCAACTGACTTACCCCCTCAGAAATAACCCCTCCTTACCTCCTTTCTCCCCCTGAATTTTAAAACACCCTCAATTTGGGATGGGGGTGTGTGTGGCTAATAAATGGAATGGCCTTTTTAAATTGAGTTGTCATGGTCACCCCAACAGCATTTGTATGTTGAATTTCCTTTATTTCCTTTTTGGGAAGGCTCTGGAAAGTATGTGTTTGCATCCGAAGTTTTGTATTCTTTCTGCAGATGTATCAAGTGACGAGGAGTGTTCAGTAAGTTTACGTCAGTGCCCTTTTAGCCACACAATTATGAGAGAAGAATTGCACTGAGCACAGAGTTTTAATTATGGGGTCTTATAAACCCAAAAATGTAGCAGAGACAGAAATCGCCACTAGTTTTAACGAAACTTTCATATTGCCAAGATATTTTAATTATTTTCAGCATTCAGTTCATGTGTGTACAGTACCTACAGTAACTGTAACCAAGGATGTGTAACAATTTTGTTACTTTTACTGTAGACTAATTACCTGTAAAATTGGCTTGCACTTTCATTTTTGCATGAGTTACAGTCATCTATTTTGAAACATTGCCTTTACAGTCACTGCAGGTTAACAAGACAAAGAAGTGTAAATTATCACCATCAATGTTATCTTATGTAACATTTTCATAAAACAGTGTAATGTTATGTAGCAATGTTTTGAGAGTGGTCTTTTGCAGTACAGCCAAAAAACAACGATCTTTAGTTGTATGGTGTAAAAATTTAGTGGCTCTAAAAATTATTTGAACTCTTGTTTTTACTTACATTATCCCAAGAAGAAACAATGCATTCAAGTTAAAATTGTGCTGTTCATTTTGGTCACTGGCCTTGGTTGCTAAAAGAGTGGCCAACACAATCCATCAGCAAAACAATGTTTTGGTTCTCCAATGAACTGTTACAGATCACATTGCCATAGGCAAGCGAGATGTAGTGTTTGTTTGTCATAATCTTCAGATTTCACCAGGAGATTTATTTCTAACAAGTTTATTTAAATAATTATTGGAAAAATTTAATAAATATTACATTTCAACTGTTTGTGTTACAGGGATTGGTACAATGATGATGCTCAGACCCCTGTATACACAAGAGACAAAAATGTACGTACTCCAAAGGACACGCTAGAATTATTGCTGAACTTTGAAGACCAAAGCAAGATTTGTTCAGCACAGCTGTACTTTCATCGTGGATGTAACCAAGTTAAAAGATCCAAAAGACATCAAGTGTGATGACTTAGGGCCTGGAAGAATAATAGCCGCAAGTCTTTTAGTTTCTTTACAGATGACCAAGATGAAAAGCTACAAATTCGCAATATCAACCAAGGATGGAGAAAGCAGAGAATCCGAGGGCCTTGACATCCTGTATGTATTGCGACGAGAATATTACCAGCTCCGTAGCAGTCCAGACTTCCACAAGAGAATTGATACCATAATCAGTAAGTACAAGACTTGGTTGCTAAAGAATTGCCATGCCTTGATCACTATTTACATGATTAAGCAATTCTGCAAATATTTTCCTAAAGCCTATATATATTTCAAATTGAAAAGCAACAAACTGCTTAATGATGGTGTTTCCCTCTAAAAAGGGAGAAAATGGACTTAGAAATTTTGTTACTCTGTTACAAAATTGAATGTGCAATTTTTTTTTTACAGATGCTTTCTTTTTCAGAACCAGATGTCATATTATATATGTATTGTCTGGTGCAATATGCCTTTACTGGTGAAGAGCATTCTCTAGACCTCAAGCCACATGGAAATTGTAAGCAAACATGCAGAGGATTTGTTAGAACTCTAGAAAACACTAAAAAAAGAGCTTGTAAAGGCATCACTTGTATGAAAGCCTAAGGAAACAGTTCGCCAAGTACTAGGGGAAAATTGTAAACTATCAGAGGTACGAAGTGTAGGGACCCAGAGGCGGATCCAGGGGAGAGGTTGAGGGGGTTGCAACCCCCCCTTTGAGCAGCATTTGTTTGGTTTTTTCTTTGGTTCTTCCTAAGATAATAAAGAAAATTGTTTTTTTACGAAGTTGATTCACTTCCACCATTCGACCGCTTGTCAAGCTTTGAAAAGATAATGAACATTTCGCGACTTTTGTACTGGATATTACTTGTAAGACGGTCGTTTTAGGATCAGATATAACAGGCGAGATGAACAGGTGACATTCACTCAAAGTAAACGAGTGGGATTGGGACCAAGCGAATGTTTGAGTATTGCTGAAATGTGTTCAACGCTGGAAAATGAAGAAAATAACAGATTTTTATACAAAGAAATCAGGTAAGTTCGTGGTTCCTTTTAAAAAAAGTCATTTAATTTAATTCTTTTACAACAATAACTATTTTCAACAGTCAATAGCCTCGACATACCGTGCAATTCGTAAACAAAGTCAGGAGCCCATCTGGAGCGTGCAAATTCCATACAGCGTCTGTGAAACGGCGTTTTCACAAGTAGGTTTATTTTTAGACTAGCCCTTCCCGCGAATTAGGTCAAAAAACAAAGGCAGTTCCGGTTCGGTGACCCTATGACGTCAGCTTAATTTCTTGTAATTGGTCATCAGGCTCCTGTGGGAGTCTCATTAGCGGGAAATTCAATCTAAAAATAACCTTACTTGTGAAAACGCCGTTGCACGAAAATAGGTAAGTTGCACGCTCCGGGTGATGGGCTCTTGACAAAGTACGTTTTCCATCGCACCGCCATCTTGAACAGAAAATCATTTCTTTTGAATATAAACATTTTTCAGGTCCAGCGCAATCAAGGCCTGAACAATCCGCGAGTAATGAAGGTATTCAGGAAGGTAAGCAGAAATAACATTTCCATTAAACCGAAAAATATACATTAAAATTGATCATGTTATTAATTAATACTTCACTAAGTGAACTGTCATCATAAACACAGAAAGCAGCTGTTCTGCTCCTCCTAACAAGCTAACAAAACGCAGCATCTCAGACGATCACGCTGAAGTGTCCGAGATCGAAGGTAGAATATTCTTATTTTCATTTATCTGAATGGTGAACTTATTTTGCTGATCCAACCGACCAGTATTAGGAAAGAGTAAATTCAAATGATACAATAAGTCCAGGGAATTCCATGTAAGACTGACTGGTATTAATTTCGTTTTGTACACAGCTTTGCCTGATGAAGTATTGGTCGAGGTGTTTAAAAACTTCTGCCTTAAAGAATTCTTAAAACATTGTGCCTGGTCTCAAGAAGGTGGAGGCACATTGTAAACGATAATAACATTCTGTGGAGTTGCTTCCTTCTTGATGAGTGGCACATAAGATATTTAACTGAAGAAAACTTTATTAACATCATGTCACACTCCAGTGGGTCCAGATATTTTTCCATAGGATATATCGAAATGAGAACATCAGAAAGGAGGCTGGAAACATTACTAGAAAATAGACTAGGATTTTCTAAACATCTGAGATATTTGGATTTAAGTGGGCAAGCAATATCATCCCTTCCTATTGACTGAGTCCTTTCCTCTTGAAACCTTGATCCTTAATGACTGTCACAAAATAAATACCTGTCGTTGTACTGCAGTTTTAATGCAAATAAAAAATCTTAGAATATTATCACTGAACAGAGTAGGATTCACTGCCAATCAAGTGGCAACCATTACAGCCTTTTCATGCTCACTGAATGTTCTGTGCCTGGTTGGTGTAAGCCTTACAAGAAAAGACATGACTGATTTTGCAAAAATTGAATCACCTTCAGTTTTTAGAAATATCTTGCAGTTCTGACGATGAAGAACATATTCATGCTCTAGGGGAAGAATATGACGTTAGTTTTGTTTGTCGCTGAGAGTAAAAATATGCTATATATGAAGGCCTAAGAGTGTTGTGTTATAGAAAATAGTGTGTAATGACATATACTGAAGGTCTAACCAAGATATTTTTCATGTGATCTGTATGGCACAATATCAGCGGCCTATGGCATTTGTTTCTTTGTGTGTATGACAATTTCAAATTCTGTCAGTTGAAATTTTGTGAAATAAAAAGTATGCTTGTTCAATTTTATTGAGGTTATTTGAATTACTTAAAGGACTAACTTATTAAGGGTTATGAATGTACAGACAATTTTTTTTTTTTTGTAAATTTTA
>NC_090874.1:24800393-24832893 GCF_036669935.1 Montipora foliosa
TATTGTTGGCCTTGTACTCTAAGGCCCTTTGTTATAAATTGTAACGTAATTACTTGCCCAAGTTTTGCTACATCCCAGAGATTTGCATCTGCATAATAAGGGAATTACAGCACAATTGTGTGCAAAGATAGATGGGAAAGATATATGGTTCACAGCCTTCAAGAACATGCAAAAATTGCTTCTCAAGGTCAATTCAACCATGCAAGCAAAATGTCATGAAATCACGAAAGCTCTTCTTGGTACACAAAAAATTTCTCTTCACTATGATACGAAGTCACGTTTCATAAAAGACATTATCAATTGCATGTAGCACAATAAAAATGCACCACAAAAGTATTGTGTTGATTTATACCTAAAGCAATATTTTTAATGGCCAATACAAAATTCAACATCAACAAAAAAAGTTGGTTTACTTAACCCATCAAGTAATAGTTAGTTTTTGACAGTTACTGTTTCATCGTTGTTGACCTTGTACTTGTACACATGTTCCTGTTATTTACTGTTCTTGAACACTTCAGTGTTTGACTTATGTAAGTAATTGCGTTTATTTTCAATAAAATTTAATTCCATTTAAAGAGCGTCTTCTTTGTGTCCACGCCATTTGGGCGTTCAGTTAAGTTTTGGCTTTACCATCTCCCTCTAAGACCTACATTTCCAAATTCCTATTCCATTAGCCACTTGAGAAAGAACTACTTTCTGGATGTTCTACCTCTAAAATACAAAAATAACTATTTCTTTATTTCAATTTCGACCAGGTTTACTCTGTTGACAGTAGTCCTAACAACAACAATAATATAAATAATAACAATAATAGTAATAGTATTAACGAAAACAACTAATTGTAAATAAATAAAAATCAGGAATCCACAGCCCAGTGCTTTCCCTCGTCTCTCCCACGCTATGCTCATGTCTGTTCCATCTCGCAACAGACGACCGCCCGCACTTCCTAACTATTGGTTACTGCTTGGTTTGGTGGCATCCTGACTCCGTCTTCTTTATTAAGAGCGCTCAGCAAAAAACTTACAAATCTACTCTTCCTGGCGCTTGGAATGAAAAACATATTTCTGAAACATTTCACGAGGCCATTAACCACTTTGAAGTTTCTTTTGAAGTCAGAGGCAACAAAATTAACAATATGACTATGGCAGGTAATGTGAACACACAGAGGGAACAGACAAGATAGTGTGTCATTAAAGGCCTTTTTTATGTATCCGGCATTGTCAGAATTGAACACAAGTACATTGTTGAAATCAATGTCATAGTCAGTGACAGTTCTCACCATAGCTTGGGAAACAGTTTTATTATTGGTCGCGGTCAAAAAGTGCGAATCTAATAAATATGCCACAGTGTTTCCACAACGAGAAAGATCGTCAACGTCCAGCAAAACTGCCATTATGTCAAGGACGTACCTTCCTTCTTCGTCACAGAGCTCGTCAGCGATTAACGGGACTTTCTTGCCTTCGACCCTGTTTTTGAGCTCAGCTTTTTCGATCTGATAGACATCAAACAGATAATAATCGCGAAGCTGAAAAGGAATAGCGCCTCCGTTAACCACAGTAAGGAGCTGCTTTATCACTAATATCAGGTATTTCGTCTGTTTTATGCGGAAAATATCAGAATTATGTGGAAGATGCGGATTTCAGGGAATTATACGGATCCGCATCGCCGCATCCTCTCAGATGCCATGGAATGAGGTTGAATAGAAAGAAATTCTTGATGCAACATTTGATGCAGAATTCCATGAAATGCTTGACACAATGGGCCAGGATTAGGTAGCAAAATACCCTTCAGGATTAGCAACAAGGCAAAAGTGTTGGTTGAAAATGCCCTTGCACCCGTTAGAAGACTGGTAACCAGGTAGCCCAGGTAAGTTTTACACTAATCAGTCGGAAAGAAGCAACTTCCTGGTCCAAAGGTTTGTGCAAGAGGAGACTGAAAACAAGAAAGTAGATGAGTTTGTACTCTGTAAAGAAATTGAGCTATTGATTGAAAGGCAAACTACTGACATTGAACTCCCAGTGACAAACCGTGGACCATACCAGATTTGTGAAAAATTCAGTTTTCTTCTCATTCCCGAAGACAGGTGGGTGAAGATGAATCCAAAACAAGTTCGAACTCAGTTTCAAAGGTGCACTCTATTTCTTTGTCAGCGAGTAATAAAAAAGAGAGCTTGACTACAAAGGCAGACAGGCGTCAGCAGACACAATTGGAAAGGATGGTACTTGAAAAGGAGTAGATTGGATTCCTGGTGATTTCTTGAAGGTGATGACTGCCAAAGCAGAGAGAACATTAAAGACTAGGGACAACGTGGTCATTGTTCCCGGATCAAAAAATACAATGGTGGTCCCTAGCCAGTCTTGCCCTAAAAGCCCAAGGCTTGTAACACAGCAGCCCTCTGGGAGAATTACTTGTTCATGTCCTCAGTATGCAAGCATGAGTATGTGTTCCCATACTCTAGTTTATACTCATTTTTTTTTATCTTTTCCCGTCTTATTTAAAATGATTAAAATGACAACGGACAAGAAAAATTTGGGTGAACTTATCCACTCTTGCTGGACATGGAATGCCAGCAGGTCGAGGAAGAAAGGGTGAAAAACCAGCACGAAAACGTAAAAGGACAGTCAAACCAGGTGATTCCCAGTCCTGCACAAGGACTTTGCAACCCCTTGCCTCTTATATCCAATCAGTTGATCAGAATCCACAGTCCTCCTCAATGAACACCGCTGCTTGTGTCCATCTCTCTGAATTACATGTACAATTACAACAGTCATCTTGTAGTGCCTTCTCGCAATGTTCTAGCAACACAAATTCTCCTTTTGAACGATTTTCTAAGGATGACAGGGAAATCATTTGTGTTAATTTTACCCCTTTAGTCTTTTAGTGCCAGTGTTTTTGGAGCCACTCAATTCTCTAACGGCACAAACACATCAAGCAATACTGTTCAAGAAGTGCATCGCTCAAAAATGTCCCATTTATTTTCCAGAAATACAGGTCATGGAATATCTCCTCTTATGCCAGTTGCTCAGTTTTCGAGGTGCACAAGTGATTCAGTTTTTACCAATGCTGTTATGAATCAAGGGTAGTCTGTAAATGGCTGGGAAGAACATTCATTCCTGTTAACAAGAGAGAATTGTTCAATTCAACAGTCTTCAACTCCTTTTGCTGAAATGAATTTTACACCAAGCCCAATGAATGGAATAGTAGCAATGCAGTGGCATTCAGGTATGTCACTGCATCGTTTTGAGTTAAGAATACTGCCAAAAAATGTTCAGAAATGTTATGGATGTGGAAAGAAATTTGTTGAGAAATACAGGAGACCTCCTTATGACATCATTATAAGACATGTAGACAGTCGTGTAAGAGGAAAGGATACATTGGGACATATCATTCTAAGTTATGATTTTTCACCAACATGCTATCATCTGTATAGTACTCATGTTGAGAGGAAGTATCCACTTTTCAATAAAGTTGTTTTTACCTCCAACAGGCTTTTTGTTGAATTGTTCATGGAGCAAATTGAGTTCGTCCAAAAGGGCAACCTCATCCTACAGTTTCCTGATTAGCCATAATTAAAGGTGCCCTAACCATTTTCATGATTTTGAGAAAGACTTGGTATACATAACACGAAAGTTACCTTACCCACCATTCCCTTTTTTAGTAATTACTCTCAAGCAATTACAAGTATATAGTGCTACATGTGCCTGTTCGCAGAAAAATAAAGTTTGTAGGGAAATATTTCATTTCAACCTGAGGATGGTGATGAAATACAGGGTTGTTTTACTTCATGTATTCAAGTAAAAAGGAAATAGGCAAAGTTGAAACTTTGTAAGAACTCTGTGAATGATTTCTGTCTAACCTTTCCCATATGTTGCCATGACAAGAAGTCTCAGTTTCAATGCTGGTATACAAGTGGAACAAGATAAAAAACCAAATCTAAAGATTGTATAGGTAATGTTACACTTGTTTGTTGAGTGACCTGCTTTGTACAAACGAGCAAGGGCAGTTGACCTTATATTTTGTATTGCCAAATTCATGGTTTTTATGATATAAATGCGAAGTGGTCGGCATAAGAACTTTCGCAAACCAAGTTACAAAACACACAAACTTAATGCTTGATAAAGGTAACTAGAGTCACCTTACATATTATGTAAGCTTCTTGAGTTTGCTTTAAGAAGGATAACTGATAATGTATCTTCGGATTATTATCATGTTGCAGTTACAGTTGTGTTTTTTATTACTCGTCTCTAGAGATAGAATATTCGAATATAAAGTTGATGTAGTTGGTACAACCTCGTTCCCAGGGTCTCTTTGTCGATGAGACCCTGGTAGTTGGTACAGTTCTGTATGCAGCTGTTCAGTTCGGGAAAAGTGCATGCATCAATCTTGAAAGGTATTGTGGGAAGTGTTCAATTCACGGCTTTTTCAGGGGAAAGAAAGGAAATGCCATGAAACACCACAGGCGGTTGTTTGCTTGTAACAAAAAATAGTTCTTCAAGGTTTAGTCACTAAAATAAGATGATCATATCCCAGAATACCCTTTCGCGATTGTCGAGTGCACTCTCAAAACAGTTGTAAACATTCATGTTCGATTGATAGATAAGTTGAACATAGCATGGAAGCGAACGTGTTACAGAAGCATTGATAAATCTCGAAAACGTACCTTCTCTTTCTGGGGTGAGGCTAAAGTTTCTGCAAACGTTCTATTTCATGGTAAGAGGGTTGTTTGGACTTGAATTGAACTGTTTGGAAATTCGAGAGACTCACAGAACTCGAATGTACGGATACCAATCAGCGGCATTTGCATGCCTGTTAGCTTTTTCATGTTAGTTACCATGAAATTGGTAATACTCTCTTTGTTGCCTGTTTCAAGCCATGGAGTTAAAAGACCGTTCATTATTTATCGGAGGGAGGGGGGGGGGGGTGGGGGGAAAGACTGGGTGAAAAATTCCAAAAAAATCTTTTTTTTTCAAGGCCACCCTCAATAAAGCAAACAAAAATTTAGGACCCCTCTATTCTAGTGGGGAATTATTTCAGTGCGATTACGATGAACAGATTAATGGAGTAAGACCGAATGAAAATTTTTGTAATAGTCGAATATGAAATGCACTGTTTTTTTTTTTTTTTTTTTTTTTTTTTTTTTTTTTTTTTTTTGGCGGGGCACTGCCGTGGCGGAAGAGGAAAGAAACACTCACGAGGTTGAGGGAGGAAGGAATAGAATCTGGACGATTTTCTTTGGAACAAAGTAATGATTTTAAATGTAATAATTCAATTGCCATGTTTTCGAGCAGGAGCAATGAAGACATCGTTATCCTCTTCAGCCTCTGAATATCATCATCGGTTTTTTTTTCTTTTCGTGATTTTATATTGAAATTGAACGTGTAATTTAAAGGGGCTAGGTCACGCTATTTCAGGTAAATTTGTTTAATTTTGTTACTTATGAGCTCTAAACGTCAAATTGGCAGAGCAAGAGCCTTTCATTTGCAAAATCACGGCCTCATAACAACTGAGAATAATTTTCCAGCTTCGTAAGTGACATTTTGATATAGACTGATATAAATTTGAAAAAAGGTGGGCCGACGTTTTTCAAATTTACCCAAATTCAATCCATTTCTATCCTCTCCAGTTTTGTCCATCCATGTCCCTTCTTGGCTTCCCTGTGTTTAGCTAGAGTTCTGCTATAGTTTGGAACAGTTATTTTGATATTTTAGTTAATTCTATGACCATTCGATCAGTGCTGAAATTGCCTAAAAATGCGTGACCTAGTCCCTTTAAGTTGCAAGAATTTATTCAGTTGAAACAACATTTTCATGTTTACTCTTGTTCAGTTAATCTTTATTCCTTCTCGACTTTCATCGCTCCTTGCATGTAAGGCTTTCCTTACGCGAGCATGTTCTTGCCTGTGCATGTAGTTGAGAGGCTTATGCTTTCAAAAAACGAGCGCGTGTAACCCAACTTAACAGAGCGCAATGCTCATTCTAACTGCCTTTGAGAGGCCCAAAGTGGCTATGATGTTTGACCATGCTGGTCTGGTCTGTACACCCTTGCGTTTCTCCTTTCTCTGCATTTATAAAACCATTGATACCTTTGAAGTTAAAACATCTACGAGCCTTTGGCAACTTGAAAGCACTTTTTACTTACCCGACAAGTGCCCTTTGGCGCGTTTACTTAACTGCGATCGAAGGGATTTAATTTTTTTTAATCTTTGCGTTCGCATCGATCAGAGCGTATGTTTTCCATATGATCACGCAAGCGACTTCCGTCAGCTTATTGTTATTTTTCCGATCGCCAAGATCGTTGCTAACATGAAAAGCACGGTCTATAACAAATAGTCTGAGAAAAATTCTACTTGCAGATAATGTAGGTGACCTGGTGACAATTTTGACGGCAGGTGGAGCAAAAAAGCCAGTGGAATAAAAAAACCAACGAAGATTGGACTTTGAGTTGTAGTCGCGCTTCCCGCCTTCGAGTTCGCAGAAAATCTAGATGAACGATGAAAAGGGGAAAACATAAAAAGTTACAAAAAAAATAAATTCAAAAAGGCACCCCGGCCCCGCTTTTTGGCTTCTACCAATATTCTCTCCGGTTTTGGTCGCCTTGCTCTTTCTTTCAAATGAAGTAGAGATGCTTCACTCAGGTAATCAATGTGAAATAATACTGAACGCAGTTAAAAAAGACGAAGGAAGAGATTAATTTGTAAAGTTTGTTGAAACGTATCACGATCAATGAAATCTCGGAGTTACAGCGAGACGTATGTACAAGGTGAAGGTAGGGAAAAAAGAGCGCAAGCGGGGAAAAGATGAAATAGGACTGGATAAACCTAATTTCACGACAACAGTTGTTGGGATGTGTCAGAATTTTGAATTTAATTTATTTAAAAAATTAATACATAAGATCATAGTAATTATAAAAATGAAATTTTTAAAAGCAATCATCCGTTAATTTTCAAGACACTGTTATTGTTATTGTTGTTAAAAACGTCGAGGTGCCGTACTTTTGTAAAATAAAAGTTCGATTATTTTCTTTCTGTTTTCTGTACCCGCGACAATTTACGCGCGACCCGCGCCAATTAGGTTATTTCAATGTGTCCATAATTATAGTTTAATTAATGGCTTTGGTCCCGCGCGTTTCCCACACTTCAGTGGTTGGGTACCTGAAGTAGTAATCGCAAGGTCGTAGGTTCACTTCCTGGACTTTTTCCGAGTACACTCGAGTCATCATCGGAATAATACATCTCTTGACAATACTTTAGCTGTGATCAAAGTGATGGAGATAATGATCTGTAGAATTTGCTTGTTCAATGAAAATGAAGACATTGGTTCAAACTGCTTGTCAGGACCAGAATGAGTGAGTTGCCAATAAGATTACCTTTTTTTAATATACGTATATCAATTTGCGACAAATGAAGGCTTTCTTGGGCTTGCAGGTATGAAACGAACTCTGTGAAACGCCGTCAGCTGTAGTTTATAATTTCGGCTCCTTTAAAGCTCCAACAATGTTTTTGGAAAGCCTAACATAAGTAGGTTTGTGAAGTTGTTTCTTCTCGCTTCCTGTTTTTTTGCGAGAAAATTACGTTCAAAGTTGGGCTTTTCCCGCTTTTTCGGCCTTTTCAGTGCGGGCTCAAAAACTAAATCAGCAGCCTGCTGTGACGTATGATATGGGGAACAGAAGCAGCGCCACTAATTAGTTTGAATAAGAAACGTCTTTAACGAGGTTGCCGTTGTCTTTGGTAAATTTCCTTACCGCATTAGAAGTGGGATCACGCTAAAGATCCAATCAACTGCAAAGTGCACATAAGCGATGAAGCACAACAACCTTTGATTAGATTATTTAATAAAAAGCTTTATAACATTCTAAGTAACTGTGGAATTGATACACGATTTGTAATCAAGGTAATCAAATACATGAAGCAGTCATTTAAGGACTGATTCTCACCAGCCATGCAACCATAAGCATAAGAACAGTTATGCGCATGAAAGGACATCCTCGACATTTGCATAAACATAGGAAGAATATTGCCATGCTGATGTCACTGTTATTTTAAGTGAGGACATGGTACCATAAGCATAAGAACAAGACTGCCAGCCAATCAGTAAACACTCTGTCCTATAGATCCCTCCCTCAGGAAATTCCACAGTTAACTCGTCCCCGAATTTGACCGTGTGTTTTGGGAGGGAATGGCCACAAAAATACGCTCTGCGCATAAGTATATTCTCTATCGTTATGTCGCGGCTATCCGCCCTAGCAAACGCATTGGCTTCTTTCGCTAAGGGTTATGAGGCTTATCCTTGGGCTTGGGCTTGGGCTTGGGCTTGGGCTTGGACTTCGGCTTTGGCTTTCGTCGTTAGTCAGGACCAGGATTAAATAAAATCATCCAGAATTGAACAGGAAACTATTTCTCGCCGTTCTTTTCTGCTTGATAGATCTGCTTGCGCACTTTGATCACCACGCTCACTGGAGTGCGATTCCACGGAGACCGTGGAAAATGTATCGGGAACAACAGCAGTTGAATCGGGTGACAGGTTTCCTCTCTCAGCCCTTTCGTGTAGTGTATTTTTCTCCAATAAGTATGTTGGGTTTTCTCTAAAACAATGATCAAACAAACAAGGATGTTTGCAGGTTTCTATGAATAACTGTCTAACAATAAACCATACTGGTCATATCATGCAAAACTACATTTTTTTTTTTAATCGAGGAAAGTGGCTTACGAAGTACATGCAATAGTGAAAATATCAACAGCTGAACAAAAAAAGCATGTTTTGCTGATATCTGAGAGGTCATGGGTTCAAAGCCCACTAAGCCACAGTTTTTCAGGCTTTCCATTTGTTGCTGCTCATGTAATGTTCAGTTTATAACTACGATAATATAAAACCTAACAATTTTTAAGGTACACCAGAAGGGATATATATAACCACAGGAGGGAAACAGATTTGCAAATAAACATGGGTGGAGGTGTGCCGCCCTCTTCTTGAAACCCTGACCCTATTTCATACCAAAGTCTACGATATTTTCCTACCCAATTTCAGACCGGACCAAACATTTGATACTATATTTCAGACCTATTTCAGCTGTTACACGGTTGGTGTAACAATTTGAGAGAGGTCTGGTTGATCGCCTAATGATGAAGAAGTCAGCTTCTTCTAAAAAACACATAACCAATTCAAGACTTGAATGAACAAACCATACCCTATTTCAGACGAAAATGGTGAAAATCGATACCCTATTTCAGACTAAAACGGCTAAAAAACCATGCCCTTTGGGCCCACACATACCTACATAGCTCACATAAGGGAGTACCTCGGGGGGTTTCGCCTCTGTCGCATGTATTATACACTAAGTAAACATGGTTGATTTTGGTATCCTCTCTAGAAAGGTAACGTTATGTAACGAAGGAGCAGGCACTTCCTGTCATTTCCGCCATAGCATAATTTGTCCAAATTATACAACGTCAACAACTTCGGATAGAAACGAATATCTTTAAATAGTGACGATATTTTGAAGTGAAATAACTTTTTCCTTGGTATTGCCGTCGTTGCACTTGAGGCAAAAGCAGTTAAAGCCTTATACCCTGACACAAATTAACTAAACAGACTATAGGCGTCTCTCAAGGTATAGAAATAGACTAAAGAATGGTTTCTCTTGCAGCACCTTGAGAATCTTTGATACGGTCGCTTCAGTGTATCAGAAGTCTTCTTGTCTCTGTACTGATTTTCTTGTGTTAATTGTCCCTTGCCTTGATCAGCGATGCCAGGTTGGTTATTACCCAAAGAGCACTGATACTATACAGTAGAATAAAAAATAGAAAACAAAGATCATTACAAAGACACGGCAAAGGGCTACCACTAATCATAGATGCTGATCAGGGTGATTCAACTGTCTAACCTCCTCAAGTATTTCCTCGGCCGTTTGAAGTAATTCCTCTGGACTTAAACAATAAAGCGTATTCTCCGTGACTCTCTTAGTTTTCATCCTGCAATAAACAATGCGATGTCAGACCTTCTGATTTATGACTAAATTCAACAACTCTTACTATTTCACCATGTACGTACCTTTTGGTGCGTAACTTGGTTGGCGGTAAATCATTCCCTGCCTTGCTCCCTCTACCGCTGGCATCGACTAAGACGGACTAAAGAAAAAGGCAATTGCGCAAGGATTACCTATACGGTCAATATAGAACTGAATAGCCCCTCCGTCGTGCTTCTGACACGAGCTTCGAGCTTTGGGGTTTAGTAGGGAGCGATTGTTTCGATGTTCGAAGGAAAAGTTCTCAGTCCCAGCGGACCTCAACAAACCTTTCCACTGTACTTAATCTCGGAAAACGTCCTAAATATATTTTGTTGTTTTACAACCTTTTTCTTGGAAGCTCACCTTCTTATTCGCTTTGAAAGACGGAAAGTGGCCATAGTCTTATCCATTCCTTTTCCTTGCGCGGACATAGATCAAGTTACAACTAGTTTTTCAACTTTTTGGGAGCCTCTAAAACAGTGATTTTGCAGGGGACAGTTTAGCAAACAACATAATTAGTTTTAGTAGAGTATCATCGCCGGAGAGAAAAGGTTTTTTTGACGTGAAAGACAACGCGCAAATATAACGCCTTGTGAGCCCCAATGGTATATATAGTTTTTTTCAAAATAAAAAGATAATTTTGCCTTGTTTCGCTCGTAACCTATAAGATTTGATTCACGACTTTATACTTTCACTTACTTTTACCACCTTCTCTTCCAAATGCCTTAACTTCCCTTTGTCAGAAGAACTAGACAAGTTGATATTAACATCCTTTACCTGCCAATAAGCAATAAAACGCTTTTAAATCGTCATCCCCGGAGTCTTTATCTGCTCTGTTGAGTAATGACCTCATGTTCAAATCCTATCAAATCTGGTACCTTTTCTCTGTGCATGCACCACATCCAGAAACTGAGTAATACCATCGCTCTTTTTTTTAGTTCCATTACTCTTCATGGGTATTAATTATATTTCTATTCAGTAAAAAATACTTCTTCGTTTGCGATTGGCTGACCCTTACCCAACGTTGTTAGATAATGAAAATGGACCTGGTAAGTAGTTGTAACACCTCTCGTGAGCTGAGCTGGATATTTTGGTATTAGTATCATCCAACTAGTGGACTAATGCAATTCCTTCATTTTAATTTATTTGATTTAAGCTAAACCTTTTGTACAATTGGATGCGACACGACACGCTTTGCAGAACCTGACCAGACTTCACTTGAGTTCCACAAACTAGGTCACATTTATTTGTTCATTCTATAAGACCTCATATCACACCTCTTATTCGTTTAAGAATTAGAGGGTCAATTAAGTAAATTTTAAATAAATAAAAAAGGTCTCTCTACACTGCCCCTTGCTGTAGAAAGAGGTTTCAAGAGAATTATCCACTTCTATTAGATACTGATGAAACACCAGGATTTCTCCTTTTACTAAAAAATCTTATCTTCACCGCGCGCAGTGAACATATCATTTTTATGTTTCACATATGAGAATATAGGTGTCGTCATGGTAAGGAACACGATTAGCCAATAAAACGCGAGCTTCCTCTTCATTGTAAGATAATTTTGTGCTCTAACATAATTCTTCTCTCCTACATTAACATTTTCATTACAAATTTTACATTACCATGATTTGTTTTTCATAACTTTCATATCTTGTTTCATGTTACACAACATACGTGTTTTAGCGGTTGGTGACCACTTTTTCATCATTTCGAAAATGAGTGAAACAAGTTGTTTAAAATCTAGACATTTCATCAATATCTATAAAATAAACAGAACATTTTTGTCGAGTGTGACTCGAAACCGCTGTATTACGCGTGTTGTTTTTCAGAGATTTCCGCTGTCTCGTCTTACTGTGACCGTACTTTTCGTAATTACGCAACTTTCAGTTGCTTGGCAAATACAAAGGGAAAAGGCCTCTCTGACTATTCTTACTGGGAATTGAGACATGAGGATATTACGTGGCCGCTTGGGGATACGAATTTTACCTTCGAGTGCTGAAAGTATCTCTCATGAGTGAGCGAAGCGAACCAGTGAGAGATACTTTCAGCACCAGAAGATAAAATTCGTATCACCGCGCGGCCACGTAATATCCTCATGTCTCAATTCCCAGTAAGAATAGTCAGAGAGGCCTTCTTCCTTTGTATTTGCCAAGCAACTGAAAGTTGCGTAATTACGAAAAGTACGGTCACAGTAAGACGAGACAGCGGAAATCTCTGAAAAACAACACGCGTAATACAGCGGTTTCGAGTCACACTCGACAAAAATGTCAAACAGCATGCGTTTTGATTATCGGTGATTGTGTTCGACAGTCGCATTGGTCTCCATAGCCCTTGCCCCTCAACCAAGTGAATACAAGAGAGAGGCCTGACAGGAAATCAGTTGAAAGACAAAGTCACGAATAGTAAGACTCTTTGTGAAGTCGGACTCACATTTTCTTCATTCTTGCACCACAATAGTAAGCCAACCGAGTGTTTACATTTGCCATGTTGACCGGCTGGATCTGCGCATGAGCAACTGGTTCGGACAATACCTATCATCAAAACAGTACCAAATTATTTATAGCGGAGCTCCGGAGCACCATGGGTAAGAAAATACGGTAACCCATCTGTGCGAGAAAATTTGGTTTTGGTGACCGTACGACCGTAACGTCCGTCCAGCCCTTCAATGTGACCAGTATCACCTGACCATATCGAGGCAATACTCCAGCTAGTTTACAGCGTACATCTTTGATATTGGACATTCACGTTATGGTCAATTGACACCTGTCAAAACAAGGAATCCGCCGCCCAGTGACCATACCGCGGGCTCAATTTTAGAGTTAATCGAGGTCAGCTTTTTTTAAGTTGACCGCTGACGCACTGGTTTTCTCTTGGATCGCAGGCTCTAGCCTGGCTAACTGCTATACATTTTTTGCGCGCTTTCTGTGGCTCGACGCGGCTACACGGCCGTACTACGTCAACTAAGGCCCTGTCCGCACGCATCCGGATATTTTTGAATCCGCAACTTTTTCTTTCCGGATTCAAAAATATTTCCATCCACACGTAGCGTATTCAAATCGAATTGACCATATTCGTATTCTCAGTAAAGGACTGGAACTAGCTTGCAATGGAGGCTAATGCGGGGAATTCTTTTCAAATGCAAATACTTTTTAATATATTTCCCCGCATTAGCCTCCATTGCAAGCTAGTTCCAGTCCAATACTGAGAATACGAATATGGTCTATTTGCCCGTCCACACGTATCCGAAACGTATCCGGGTTCACTATAGTGCTCAGGACTCCTAAAGGAAACAGACATCTTGAGAATTGATTTCACGGCAAGGAACTGGGCTCGTTCTTGTTACGTCATCCGGATAAAAAAATATCAAGATTTGGCGTCCACACGGTTCTGGATTCATATCGGATTAAAAAAATATCCACTCTGAAGAGCGTATTCAAAAAGTTCCGGATTCGCCAGCGAATTCGCCGGATACTTGGGGACGGAAGGCGCATCCGGAAAGAAAAAGTTGTGGATTCAAAAATATCCGGATTAAGTGTGGACGGGGCCTAAAGCCCTTAACAGCCGACACTTTTCGTGTGCATGGCTGTGGTCAGGACCACACTGGTGGCTACGTATTTCTTCAAGTCAAGCATCGGAAGGATATAAAGTTAAAGCTTAGTGTTCATTTTTAGTTTGTTTAGAGCTGCTTTTTGGCATGTCTTCAGAAGATTTTTAATTTTGATAAGGTCGCATGATGCCTGGACCACCTATGACAGAAGAACAGAAACAAAAGAACAGAGAAAGAGAAAGAGAACAACAAAACAGTATACCAGTGATAGCTCAAACTTGGTAAAGGTAAAGGTACATCTTATTTACCGTCGAAAGTTCCTTTACTCGAACTCTCTAGAGAGTATTCTCCCAGGAAGCTGACGTTGCGCTCATTTTACCCCCCTCTTTCCATCAGTTCTCCGTTTTAAGGGTATTTAAAGCTACTTAGGCTACACTGAAAGGAAAGAAGTCGAAACAAGGATGTGAGATCCCGGGATCGAGCTCGGGACCTTAAGCCTCGAGCACCAAGGACGCGCACTAACCGACTGTGCCACCCTTGCTCCTTGGTGGAACTTGGTGGAAGAAGTTACTCCACAAATTCTTTTCTTGGAAACTAAACCGTTAACATTTGTTATTTTTACGGATGCGTTATTTCAAGTGGATTCGTACTTTTGAAAAGTGGCTTTCCTTTGTTCAGGAACGAAACTCGAATTTTTATTCCCAAAACTAACAATCACCTCTACTCTTTTTTGGACATAAAGATATAGTTCATTTGTTTGTTTGTTTTGCTCTACAATGCGAGCGAACAAGTGTTTTTTCTCCGTTTGCATACACTGTACCTGTTTTTCGATTTGCCTCGACAGTAACAAGAAAATTTTGACCTTATGTTATAAACCAGTAATCGCAATGAGTTTTCGTAAAATTAAGGAGAAATATCACTAGCTTGTGTTTCAGAAGTTTACTTCAAGCATGTACAGGTAATTTGCTCGAGGTCTTGTTTGAAGTTCGTCCTTTCTTGGTTGCCGTATTTTGCCGATTCTTGCTCCAAGCAAAGCTAGCGTGTTTCCATGAAATACGTCAAAATGTGAATGATCTCGTGAAATAGAGTACACCAATACAACTTTTTTTTGACCTTGATCTGACAAAAAATTTCCTAACACCGATCTGTCACATCTCGAGCTAGTACGTCTGCGATTTCTAATTTTAGCGTGATTCCTATTCTCTGGCCTTTGCAGCTTTTGACAGTTGACTCTGAAATGGCTTTTTTTCCTTTTCCGTTCTTTTGCTGAGGATTTGCTCGTTTTCTTTTAGGACTCATGCGATACTAGTTGGGCAATGAATTTTTCTAAAGAAGAAAGCGAAGAAAATGATTTAATTAAGTAACCAAAAACACCAAAACGTCGACAATTCGAAAACCTTTTATTTTCACTAACCCTACAGCCAGTAAGAAAAAAAAAACAGCCCGGGAGCTTGGCTAAATCTATATATTATGGAATGCCGAATGTTACAATCTTGACTACTGCCTTAAGACGGGCGTCAAGGTCACTGAAATAGACGGTCGCTTTCGAGTTGATGAAAATCTAGATACAGCCACATCTGCATACGTGATGTATTGCTGATGGAATGATGCCAGAAAAAAGTACATTAGGTCCCTCGTTGAAGCTACTGGGCAGTGAAGAAGAAGGCCACCAAAATGTTACATTTTGAGCAATTTATATTTTGCTCTTTCCTAGTTTCACGCAAAGCGCGCACCTAACGTTGAACATTTGTTAGGTGTCTTCATGATGTTAATCACGCGACTAAATGTATCAACAACGTTGGCCAACATTATCAACCGAGTCAGGTGTCTTACCTTTATCACTGAGCACCACAGTAACATCGTACAGCTGACCTTGGGAACCTAAACCTGTTTCAAAGTAAAACCAAACGACAATAGCAGTTGCAGGCGGTTCAGAAGGAGCTATAACAAAAGTACAAAACATTTGCTTCGACATGAAATTGTTGGACAAATCAAGAGCTTTTTAGCAGATCGCTAAACATTATTGAAAGTGTAAAATATGTTGGAACCTTGTTAAAGAAGTGTTGAAAAGGTTTTCAATAGGGTTAAACTTTAATTCAACGTCCTTCAACGTTTCCTTTGTTCTGAGAAACACTACCTTCAACAGTTCTTGAGTACGTATGCTCACTACATTTTCTAAATGTAACTGTGAGATCCGATAAATTTTTAGTTTGTCAGGTATAATGTTCTCAGTCTCTAATTCCTGGGTCGGGCCATCAATGATACAACTTTGGGGTGCAAGGATGGCGCAGTGGTAAGAGCACTCGCCTCCCACCAATGTGGCCCGGGTTCGATTCCCAGACTCGGCGTCAGATGTGGGATGAGTTTAATTTGTTGCTTCTCTACTCTGCACCGAGAGGTTTTCTCCGGGTACTCCGGTTTCCCCTTTTCCTCAAAAACCAACATTTGACTTGATTTGCGTTAATTGTTAATTTCACTTTACAGTTCCCCAATTAGTGCTCCTGGTGAGCGCTAGAACGACTGGACACTTAAATAAAGTTCCTTTCCTTTTCCTTGCCCCTAGAATTGTTACAGGAGTGGTTCATATACACAAATGACACATGACAATAAATTTCAAAAAAGACTGAGTTACCAAATACTGAACATTACAGAAGGAAACTGGCCACACTCTTTCTTCCGTGGATTATGCTTCAGTGAACTGTACAGCGAGCATTATTTTCCTTCGTATGAACCAGAAGGAAAAAAAAAGACCGTCGTGACAGCTATCGTTAGTTGCACTACAGCAAAAAGCCGCTTTTACTTACATTTGGCAGAAAAGAGGAAGCCATCCTGCTCCACAGAAGTTGCAACACTTCGTATTAGTTTAACACAAGCCTCCCCTCGTTTGAAATGCCCTGCACTTTGAGCAAGGCCGTGAATATCCTCCCGTGTTACGTGCTTTATGAAATGACGTGGACTGATACGGCCAGAAGAAACTATAAGTTAGAGGAGAATTACACCAGTCAAATTCATCGTATATGTGTAACATAGATTAACACTGACTGAATACCCAGAATGTCAATGTTGCTCCTTGACTGAGAAAACTGGATTCCACTTTTAGTAAATACATCCCTGGGCCCGGTTGTTCAAAAGCCGATTAAGAATTAAGAATTAACCGCGGTGCCGTTTCGACAGTTCCACGGTCATTTTAAAGTTTAAGTTCATGGATAAAAAATTCCGCATATATACAATTTCTGAAACAATGGAATGAAAGGTAAAAAGCTAAATATTCACATAGGAACAATAAAAATAACAGAATGCGAAAATGAAGTGCAAATAAGAGGTGAAGAGAATGAAAACTATTAAAAGTGTTAAAGACTGGTTTACACTGCGAAATAAGCATGAACATAACGAAGTTCACACAGGTTACATAACCATTTAACATAAGCATAAAGAGAAGTGACATACGCAAGCGCAGTTAGCTCCAGAAAAAACTCGCGCTGGAGAATGGGACGAGCAGCGTTTCCAAAATGACGGACGAAGAAAAAATTATCCTCCTACTATTACTCCTTCTTCTTTATAGAAGACGACGGCGACAAGAAAGATAACAAGAAAACAGACTGAAGAGGTCCTGTTGGGTATTTTCTAAGGGATACTGTCCGAAAGAGGAAAGAACAAGGAGACTCGTGAACTGCGACCAGCGAACTGAGAATTCTATTTCTGGCGATTTGTCGCAAAGGCAGGGATAATTGCGAACCGCCCCAGCAAGTTTCTCGTAAAAAAATAGTACCTTCGGACGCCGTCTTAGGCACTATTAACTTGAATATCCGTTGACATCAAAAACAGCTGACACCTCGGTCTTATGATTGCACCCGGTTTACACAGTTATAAACGTGACATAAGCACAAGCATAACAAAATGGCAACGATTCCTTTTTCTTATGCTTATGCTTATGCTTATGCTTATGCTTATGTCACTCCTGGTTAACACAGCTTTTGCTTATGCGTGTTTACGCTTCAGCTTTTCTCGAAGAACTTAAAAGAATGACCAACGAGCCATTAGCTGTACGACAATCCTTAGTTTTTAGATGACTTTAGATGACCTAGGCTAGTTAATAATGGCCATAATGGACTCCCTTAGAGTGAGTCCTCATTTCTCACACAAAGATCTTTGTGTTATATTTCTAAAAGGTGAATGACAATTGTTTATACCCCGGTTAAAGAAATAGAGAGATTTTTTTGATGGTGACTCAGGGAAACTTAGAAAATATCGGAGTGCTCCTTTTCAGGAGTCGAACGAAAAGTATCAGTTACAGTAACCAGCGGATGCCGAAAACTTCGGCACTAAACTCACTTGACGATTGATCCATCGTTCTGTCGTCAGAGGGTTTATCATGATCTGGTAAACATTTAGCAGCTTCAGAATCGTTGGTGGTAAGATAATGGATATCGAGCTCTCTTTGTCTTGTGCTCGTCTTCTGATAACTTGGAAGACTGCCTCTGTCGCTAAAGAGGTCTTCTGAGGCTGGTTCTGTTGGTATTGCATAATGCTGGTAACGAGTGTTGTAACTGTTAATGGAAAGAACCATTTCAAGTCTATTATATGCCAAACAGTAACTTCAACTTCAATCTTCACTGCAAAAAGGATGCATGTCAACCCCCCATCCACCTCTGCGGACCAGGAATCGCATCCTAAGTTCGTATGTGGGCTGAGTTTCATTCGATCTCAATCTTACTTCCAGGGTTTTTCTCAGGGCACTCCCGTTTTCCTCCCTCAGAAAATCGACTCCCAGCCTATTCTATCTGGATGTGGTGCTGTGCTCCAAAGTCATAAATGGGTCGTGTTCAGGGGCCGAGCGGCTAGCCGGTCCAACCTCGTTGAGCTGCTCCCTTAGCAATTCACTCTCCGACTGCGAGAAAGGCCGATTACCAGGTCAGATATTATCATCATCATCATCATCATCATCATCATCATTATTATTATTATTATTCCTTCTTGCGACCAGTTTTAACAAAATCTTAGTTTATTGAAACAGGCCATTAAGCTGAGCTGACTAAAAAATAATAATAACCTTTGAAAGGTCTCCATATCCTGAAAACAGACCCCATGGTAAAGTTGATCATTTGTCACTGTGACATCTCGTGTATCAGACGAATGGTGGCTTGACATAATTCGATGAAATAGAGGAACGCAAGCTGCAGGCCTGTGGTTGCAGCCAGACCAAACAAACAGTGCATTCTTCACGCACTCGGGAAGTTGTGTGGTTAATCCACAGAGCACGGCATTTATCTAAAAGAAGCATGGCACAAGTCGAAAAGAGTGTTAGATATTCAAAGCAAGCAAAACAAAACACAAATGCTCAAAATACAGCCAGCAAAAGAAATCAATAATTAACCATTGTAAATGCCACTACGTCTTCACTTCGTCTTGGCTTTGATTTAATCAGAATATGTGAAAACACCGAAAAGCATGCATTTTCAACTTGAATGCTGAAAAGAAAGGTAACGAAACTCCCGTTTACCACCAGGAATTTGTAGACACATGTAGAAATTTACTTGTTCGAGTGAAAAGATGATTTTGTAGTGAAAGAAAGTGGATGGTCGTTGACGTCACCTATTGTCATTAATGTGCCAATCAGAGCCTCATTGGCTGTCGAAACAAAGGGTATTTTGTTCCTGTGGTTGGCACATTTGAATAACAAATTAAAAGCCATGTTTGTAAACAGATATTATCCCTTTAGGAAGAAACAGGATTTGGCGTGTACAAAATGGAGCAACTAAAAAATTTGAGTTTCACCTAAGACTTTAAGACGCGTTCTTTCCAAATTTACTTCTTAAAGTGAGCATATGTTATGTAGGTATTCAATATTACAAGGGCAGTCGAGGGAGGGGGGTTTGAGCTGGCAAATAACAGGGTCTAGTACAGTGCAGACCAGAAATATGCGTCCTACGCAGACGCAAAACGCACGCGCGTTTTTTGCGCACACTCGATTTTAAATGCGCGTTTCCAAACGCGCATTTGATGCGCGTTTTTTCTTTTGTTATGCAAACTCGTATCGTAGATGTGATGTTCATTGTTCCACGAAACAATAGACAGACGATAAAATGAATATTTAATTTCTGTGATCAACTTACCAGAACATTTGAATTGAAGAGCGGTGTCAACTGATCATTGTGAGTTTTCGAAACGAACCTACAAAGTTTTAAATTCTTTCGACATTCGCTGAATGAAAAATAATAAAACTCTGTTGTCATCCTGCAGCTGACCACTGATAGTTAAGTTATTTTGACCTTTCTGTTGCCGAAACTGCAGTTTGGATCGTTGTCATAGGAAATGCCAGACAACGGAGAAAATAATTATGTAGACGTAGCTTCTGACCTTTCCGCCAATTCTTCGCAATAAAAGTGCTTTGCCGAAAATTTGTCGAGCTTAAGAATTTCGGGAAAAAAAGAAAACAGCGCTACTGAGGAGTTTTTGTAACATCCCAAGTTTTTCGCGAACGTCAAATACTGAGAATGGCGCCACAGAAGTCGTCATGAGATAACTGCTTTGAGGCTCCGACAAGTAAACATTTGGTTCCAGGCTCTCAAACAAAAGAAGACGACATTAGGGCCGGCGTTTTTTGTCACACAGGGTTTCACTCCGTATGCTTCCAGCCAACCCTGCGTTAATTCTCCTCCGTAAAGCTTAACTAAAGAAAGAAATTGGCGCAGAAGATATCTTAAAGGGGAGATTTTTCAACTCCGAGCGCATTCCAATGAATCTTGCTGAAGTAATACAGCTTCAATTCGCAAAAGGACACAATGCCGAGACGCCTTTTGAATGTCACGCACGCATTACAAAAATTATTAAACAATATTCGAGAAAGAACCGGTATTACAGATGGCGTAAGTAAGTTTTGTTTGCGAATGAATATACTCCTTATTTCGTTGATTTTACTGCATTTCACTCCGCCGTTCGTCCAAGTCTTGCTCTTAGCGATATTTGTTGTTGATCGACTAACTTTACTGACCGTCGATTTCTGTTGGCAAAACCGATGTCTTTCAAATTGAAAATAGTCCTGTTTTACGTTTTAATCACAGGAAAATATTTATTCCCCTCATTATGTCATTTGTTGATGCAGCGAGAAGTGAAAGTAATTTTCAAATGTCTGAAATTAAATGTGAAGCGGAAGCGAGTGCATTGTTGACTCGAATTTCACTTGGAAGCACGCGTTATTTGAAATCAAACACTTCACTGTTGACATAGCCATTGTCTTGCGCTAAAACTAACAATAAAACTTAAACAATGAAAAGACAATGGGCCAACTCATACATACTAATTATCTTTGGTGAATGCGCGTTTTTGATGCGCGTGTTACAAACGCAGACGCGTGTGCGCATTTTCGTATGCTCGTTTCACACGCGTTTTTTGGGACGCATATTTCTGGTCTGCACTGTAAGTTTAGGGAATAGGGAGCAGAATAGATTCATTTCAGCTGTGACGTGTGTATCACCAAATCTGTTCTAATGATTATTTGAAAGCAGTGGGATTTGGATTAAAAAAAGATCAGCTATAGCTTCGCTTCTAACATGTTTTCATTCGGTTCATTATGACTCTGACTCTCACGGCTACTAATAGCTGTTACTACGGTTGAGCCTACGTCTCAATGGTTTTAGTTTCAGAAGGCGCTTTCGGGTCAAAAAAATAATTTTTTTATCGAAGGACTGTGTAATTTATTGATTCTCGACTGTTTCCTTCCCTCTTTTTCCGAGTAGTTTGAGGTTTGTCTGGCTTAGTGTGTGCCGTATATGCTTTTACTGTAACTTAGGAGTCAATTTTTTTTTTGTTTGGAACTGTAAATATGCAAAATAATACGGTTCAGCCCCGTCGAGTAAAAATAGCAGCGTGAGGGCTAGATATAATTAATAAGTAACTTTAAAAGGAAAACAACGAATTATTTGAGTACAAGAAACGTGACTTTTCAAAATGCTGAAAAACTATCAGTGTTTAACGGAAGTAACAACCCCAAATATGCAAAACTATCGAGGCCAGCTTCCATTCAACAACTGTAGTTTCCCTTCTTCTGAGAAAAACATAAATTCTGAATAGGAACTCATTCCTTTTTTTTTTTTCGCATTTCACGCGCTAAAATCTCTTACGCTTCTCTATATCTGATCGAATGTTGACCCGAAGGTCTCGCTTCCACGCTCTCTGAAACGAAAACCGCTGAAACGTGGGCTCAACGGTCATAATAGCTATTAGTATAATTTGCAGCGGTAAATACAAGAAGTTAGTGTCATATTCTTGGGTTTCACTCACGTGATCAACAGCCATGTTTTTCAACGAAAACAAAAGAAGACTTTAGCATAATAATAGCTTTCAATTCCCGGAGGATTGGATCGGGACACCAACATGGCCGCCATTTCATTGTTTGGGGACACCAACATGGCGGCCGTGAAGTGTGCTAAGCTAATCAAGCACTTTTCGTGCCTTTTTATCTTGTTTTAGCCCGTTGTTTTGCACTTTCTTGATATTCACCGCTGAAAATTACACTAAAACAATCATTCGCCTCAGGCTCGGTAAATATTTACCAATATTCACTTCGCCTTCGGCGAATAATTCTTAATTACTTTCCTGGATTGCTTCACCCCATTTTACAGGTAAAAAACATTCCGAACCGAAAGTGGGTCAAATTACAGATGCATGCATTGTAATGTAAAGTTTATGGAATTGTTTTGAAAACTCCCTAATAGACAACATTTTGTTTTCCCAATACAGATCATGTGATAATACTTAGGAGGCTTGGTCCTTTGTTTTGTTCATTAAAAAGAGTGTCTGCAGGCATATTCATGCTTGCATGCCCTCATTTTAATGAACAAAACAAAAGACCAAACCTCCTGAGTATTATCACATGATCTGTATTGGGAAAACCAAATGTACAAGCCGAAAAGGTCTCTTATGTACCTATAGCAATCGAACGCCAAGAGAAAGTGAAGGTACGATATTTACCATTTGTGGATTGTTGAGGAGTTTATCCGCCTATTGAAAGGTAAAAAAAAATTGTCATCTCAAAAAAGCATAATATAAAACCTCAATCACGTGGATTGCGATTGTCAAAAAGAAAAAGAATGGTCAAGGATTCTTCAACATCTCTTACTCATTGCAAGAGGTGATGAACATGTTTGGAATCGATGGGACAAAATTCCCGAAATCATTTAACTGGCCATGACCTAATCTTCCTTCTTATATTTTTCAACTAAATTTACAAGATCCAAACAGCGAAACGGCAGTTTTTCATAACTTTGAAATCCCTTTTGTCGCGATAGACTCCTTTCCGCACAATAAAGACCCGAGGGATCAAATTGTGTCCATCATCAAAAATCACATGTTCTCCAATGTTCGTCACGACTTGTACACAGGGAAGAACCTGAAGAAGATAAGGCAATAGTGTGCCTAAACAAATTGCATACGTACTATACATGACGTACAGAGTCGAGAAATAAAATATAGCAAGGTCATTGGTACTTTGAAGAATTCTTCTCTTGAAGATTTCGACTACATGTGATACGCATTCCGCATGTTGACAGGCACTTAAAGACTAAGTTTTTGAAGCCAAGATGTATAGCTAGGATGAATATTAATTCACCTTAATACATTTGATTCCTGCTGCCAAAGCTGCTTTGTGGTGATCGTCACGAGTCCACACAAAATGCGTTGCCTAGAGACAGAAAATTAATATCAATTACTTCCGAAGTTGCATAAAACTGTGAATCTTTGGGAGAAAATAGTTAAGAACCGAACAGCCAAAACAAGCAGATCAATCCCTTAGCTCCTAATTCTGCTTGTAAACGGTCAGTCAGAGACATTCTTTTTTCCTATTCATTTTTTGTGAGAAAAGTGGAGAACACTAAGACTACGTGTCAAATACAGTGGATGCACTGCCGCTCCATTTTATTCCACGTCGCCTGTTTTATATTCGGCTTTGGTACTATAGCAAATCCTCCGCCATGGTCAAACTCAGTTGGGTCGCCCAAAAACATCGACCAACTATATGGGATACTGGATGCCTCCCTGAAGACCTACCAACCTTCATGCAGAGCCGCGATGGATGGCGTGATAGAGCAATGAATATCCTGATATAACTTGAATAAAGTGTTTTGATCGTTTTCTGATGGGGCTATGCTGAGAATTCGAAATTCACTCTGCATCCCATGGGAAGATGCAAAAGTAGGAAAATATGGCCTTTGAACTTAACATTCAACATAAAAATACTGTTGCAATTCACCTTTAAGCATGTCTTTGAACATGAATCACCTCGAGACTCTGAGACTCGTACATATCCTTATTCTATTTCTAGTCAGCCTCAGCCACGTCATTTTCATTAAATCAGATTTTTTAACATCTTCCTTCATACCCAACTATCTACCTACGTAAGTACTCATCTACATGTACAGTACTTAGTTATCTGTCCGTTTGTCTGTCTACACAAGGAAAATAACAAAATCCTTCTAACAGACAAAGCTTTAGTGTTTACCCTGTGTGACAGATCAATGCTGTGAAGTCTCTGAAGCCAAGCAAACAGTCCTGGATTAGGTGGTCTATCAAAATTCCATGGAAATGTGCACACATGCACAAAGAACACAGGAATTGATGTCTACAATTAGAACAAAAGACATATCTGTTTTGCGGATATTACACTGTAGGTAAAAGAAAGGCAAGCTGCTCATGCAATATTTGGAATACTAGGAACCTTAAGATCTACGACGGCGATGACCACGAAAACGTCACCTCAATATATAACTTGCACTATCGTACGTCCTTCGCGATTATTCCATCTCGTTCACGTCCTACAATGTGGACCAAGTATCTTATGAAGTAAACTGGTACGAGCGGTTTCAGAGAAAAAAATATAGACTTAAGAGTTTACATTTGTAAGCTCATGTTGTCGTCAAAACCTTAAATTTGGTGATTTCATATGAAATATTCCCGTTTAAAGCAATGATATTAATGTTTTGCCGCGCTGTTATTGTCCTTGCCGTAACCGTCGTCGTTTCGTAAACTCCTTAATGGCAAGATGACCGTACAGGTGCCTATTCATCAAAAACAACAGATTTTGGGTCGAAAATAGGGGAAATTCCACTTGTATCTTTCTAAACTTGTTTCTAAAGTTATGTGATGTGTGAAAAATGGTAACTTACTTGTTCAAAACGTTTTGTACTCACTTTTTTCAGTGTTCTGTGATTCTATTTCACAGCCCATACTGGTTTTCTGTCTCTCCTGTGTGGCGCGAGGCCGTTTTGGGATCACGAACACGGCATACAGAGGGCTAATAATCGTTCCAGCTTTCGGACAAAGAACGAAACTTAATTCTGACCCCTTAAACAGCCCTGTGGGTGTTCTTGTGATTCGTTCTCCTTCTTATCATGCATTTTCAATTGACTGAGTGTCTGCTTGGGATCGACATCTTTCTCAAAAGCAGTGCCAGATTCATTGGTCTCTAATGATGATTGAATACAACTTCCTATTTTCCATTTACACCAATCATAATGAAGATGAGGGAGTTGCTTCGTGGAGCGCAATTAGACGATTAAGTTAGTAAATGCAATCTTAAATGCGCAACTAAGAAATTATCCCGCTAGCTCGATCACATAGAATAAAATGTAATCCAGAGATTTTAGAGAAGACACCAAGGCTGGATTAAGAGGTGAAGGAAAAACGGAAAATGCCGCCGGGTAAGTTTCATTTAAAGTGTCCATCACTTCAACAAACTTTCCCACTTTAACCTCTATCATGTGGTATAATTATATTCAACACGATTGGGTATATGCATTGTTCTGACAGACAATTGAGAAAATACGGTATACTATATCAATAATTTATACTGCATGTATAAAAAAGTAGGGACCTGTACGGACATCGGAATACCTTGCAAGAACTATAAGAAACAATAATTATTTGTAAACTGCTTGCAGTCCCTTCTCAGTCAGTCGAGCCTCCCTCTTTAGTCACGCCCGCGAGCCGACGGGAGAATGGAGAGAGAGTGTCTACCTCGGCTCTTCGGCTCGCTTGCGTGACTAAAGAGGACGATTCGACTGAAACTGAACTGAAACTGAAAAACTTTATTTAAACATGTGACATTGATGAGCCTAAAAAAGACTCGACTGACTTTGAAGGGACTGCTAGCAGTGTATAAAGTGATGATGGCAAGCCAAATTGGAGTACAATTGTCATTGGGCTCTGGAAGAGTTAGTCAGTTACCCGCAAACTGTTAATTTAAAAATTCTTGAAAGGAATGAAGTTAATTACCAACGCATAATTTTTCTGGAATCTTTACGCTAGAACGTTGACAAGAACTCTGTCAATGAAAAAAAATGATTTCCCAAGGGAAGGCATAATTAAGTGCCGCTCTTAAGATCTATTAAGAGCCGAAATATAAAGCAGTACTTTTTTTTTTTTAATAATTAAATTTATTGTCCCCCGCGAAGAAGAACCAGACTTTCGGTTCGAAAATTTTGGGAGCACTATCTTAAATCTTTTAGATTAGTTTTAAATTAGATTAGTTTTAATTGACAAAATGTCAACTTAAGAAGACACTAATTCAACAAACGTACCTCTTTGGTCCATTCCCTGACAACTCGTTTCATTCCATCCACACATGCACATTTCCCACCTGTGAAGTATTACATGTATATGTGGAGGAGAAAAGAAATCAATACAAAATCAATGTGCCTTTCATTTAGTATGGTGCTCTCGTGTAACAACTTAAGAGTAAATTGAAACTGAGGTTAAAGGTGCTAGAACATATCAAATGCCCTTATTTCTCCTTGTAATTTTAACTTTGACGTTTGCAATTTTGCCGACATCACCATCACTAATCATACAACAATGTAAGGTCCATTGCATTTCTTACATGACTAATTACTTTTGCCACTTAGATTTAAAGTGGAAGTATGATAACAAATCACTACCTTTTTTTCCTTTAGACTTTGGAAGTGTGTTTGCTTAACACCTGCCTGGAAAATGTTTGAGCTTTAATTTTTCCCCAAAGGATGTTTCCTAGAGTACGTTTTGGCTTTCATGCAGGGTCCGCTATTACTCACGTTCAGAACTGACCGACAGGACCTCAATATAGCTTAAAATTTCAGAGTGTAAATGCAGTATGCAAAACAAAAGTTTAAAAGTCTGAATACCCTAAACTCTCATCCTGCATATTAATTCATATTAAATAGGAAAATTCCAGTTAAAATAAACAAGTGTCTTTTGTAAATTAAGGCTTAAAACTTGGGTCACTTATTGTTTAGTTAACATGGTTTTGAAATCCAAAGAAAAAAATATTTGATTTTTTTTATCATAGTACCACTTTAAAGTGCTCCTAAACTCAAATGCTTTTCGTCCACAATATTAATCACCCCACCAAAAGCAAACATCTTTTACTGGTCATTCTTACCTCAAAATTTCAATTTTTATCTGTTGGGCAAGACACACAAATTTATCAAAATTAAACTACAGTGTAGCTGTAATTTGGACCCACGACCGTGATGTGAGAGGCATGGGTCTATTCTTGATTTTACGTCACAAACTGCTTTGCACTGCAAAATGTCTTTGAAAACAGGAATGCAAAGCAGTTTGTGACGTAAAAAGTCAAGAATAGACCCATGCCTCTCACATCACGGTTGTGGGTCCAAATCACAACTAGTTCTGTGAAGTATACGTCACCTGCACAGCACAGAAAAAGCGAAATTCTGGGTAACAATGTTGACAAAAATTGTTTGCTTTGGATGGGGAGATTTCTATTAGGAATGAAATATATTAACACGATGTAAACGTTTAGGTGCACTTTAATTGATTCCAAGAAATACTGAAATTAAGATTAAGATTATACATTAACTGTTACTGAAACTCTGTTATTGTATCTTTCTTATTTATTGATTGCAGTCTTACCACCACACACTTGTTTTTCATTCAGTCGAAATAAAATGACTCTTCCACAAGGATTATTGCAACTCCAGTTATTTATGACATCAATGGCCTTTTTGTGCACATTAGATTGTCTATCCTCTTCATCTTCAAAAAGGCCTTCCCATTGAAGTATGAGAGCTGGGATAACAAACTACATTGTATGAAAAGACAAAACAAAGTGATTAAAAATTCTACACCATTGGTCCACCATAATAAGTCAACAGTAATAGACAACAGTTATTGTCAAATCAGTAACTGGCATACAGGTTAAATTATGTACTGAATATTTTATAACCTCGAGTCTTTCATGTTCAGTAATAATAATTATTATTCAGTCTTTCATTACTCCCAGGAGGGAGGTCATCATTTCCATCCCCAGTCAGACCAATCATGCCTTTGTTAATAATAATTTTCTTGTAGTCTGTGATATCTACAATGGTTAGACTACCAAAACAAAAGGGCAACAAAACAAGGGCTGGCCCAATCTCACATTACTTGTACATCAACTAAAAATAATTCAATTTCTTTCCAAAGATGGTGTTAAGCCCTGTGGCCAACAACTCCAAACATTGTTGGGTGTTACATACATGTTGCATCTGTTTGCACACCCTGTTGCATGTTGTTGGGAGTTGTTGCACGAAGCTTGCACTTGGTCAAACTTTTGAGCCAACAACTTCCAACCATTCTTTTGTTCTGTGATTGCCAAAGCATAGTGCAACAATTTTGGGTCCAAATTTTGCACAGCTCTTCCAACATTGTTGGGGCCACGCATGTGCATTACATATGGTCTCCATGGAGATAGCAATGAATTAACATGTTGAAACAAGAGAGCACCCAAATTTTGTAAGTTTACAAAGTCTTGTGATGTATCATTCCCATAATACAATGCACCTCCTTACATTGTTGGAAGTTGCTGCATCCGTTTGCAGGGGCTTTACAGTTTTTATCAATACATGTAGAATTGTGACTGTAAGGTTTTCCTAAGCAACTGGATTTTCTCACATTGTTGCAATCTACTGTACAGTACAATGTAATTTGAATTTTCCTTGACATCATCAAAGTAAGTACGTCATTCCTATGTAATGTACATGTGTATGCTCCAAGCACCAAGGTTATGTGCACCCTACAACCTTTTGAGTAAAATTGGTCTAAAGCAAGAACGACTCTGGTCAGCATAAAGGATACCTTGTAAGGTGTGTCACAAACCAGCTGAACCTCAACTTGAACAATATCATGGAAGCCTTCTTCCTCGTCAGGTGCCTCTGAAAATTACGGTAATGTATTTTGACACATACCTGACATACATGTATTGTCAATTTCGAACAACTGGGGCCTGGAGGACAAAACAATAAGATTGTTTTGCATTCATTTCTCTCAGTGGAGAGAACAACCATTGTTTTGTCCTCCAGATGGGAATTACTGAAATGGATCTATACAATGTACTAGTCTTGTAGAATAAACTGATGGTTTCCGGCTAGATTACAGTGTACATGTACATGTATTTGATATGGGATATTCATGTTACGGTCAAGCGGCCGGAGCTTATCCCAGATTCCGTAGCATGAAGCGACTGAGACTATCATTACTACCCCCCTGGATGGGATGCTACTTGTCAAAAACCTGTCTGCCATTACTCAAATCGCCAACTGGTAGGTCTGCTATTATTTGTATCAGCGGTCTTCTTGTGACGTCATCCAATCAAGACAACACAACAACGCCATATCAAACCTTCAATATGGCGATGAATTTGTCTCCTTCGAATTCTCCTTATTCTTTGTCTGAAAGCGAGTTAGACAACGACTTTGAAACAGAAGAACACACAGTACAGCAAGCTGTTGATCTTCCTCCTCACAACGAAGAACTGCAGCGCCTACGGAGGAAGAGGCCGACGAGTACCATGCAACAATAAAAGCAACAACAAGAACTAGAACAACAATTTTAACAACAATTTTATAGCCATTACGAGTTTCCTTTAAGGAACTGATAGAACTAAAACTAAACTACAGGATGTGCTGTACTTGAAGGACCGCAAAAAACATGAATCACTAAAACGGGCCTGGCATACAGGATTTCAAAGCGTCACGCTTTAGTTTTGAAGCAGAGAAAAAACGTAAACCAAGGAAATTATAAATGGTAGTTTACTTAGCCAAGAACAAGTCTTATATAAGTCTTAGATAAGTCTTATATAAGTACCGAAAGATGATGCTTGGAAACTATGCACAGGTAAAACCCACGAAATAACATGGAAAACCCTCACCATTCGACGGCCACGGCTTGAAGTAGACAGCTCTTTAGGGCCGATTTACACGGTACAATTTTTGTCGCATGCAACAAGCTCACGACTTACGATTGTCGCAGCATTTTAAAACGTTACAAATTTTTTCTGACGTACACAACAATCGTAAATCATGTCGTGGGCATGTCGTAAGTCGCATGGGACAAAAATCGTTCCGTGTAAATCGGCCCTTATCCTTTTTCTTCCATATTATCGGGACTGAAGATGGCTGGAGGCGTTTCATCGCACCTCCGACATGAATCGTTCCAGCGAAACAATCCTCCGTGAAGTGTTCCGAGCAAATGTCAAAACGGCCTGTGGGATTGAAGTTTGCCTGGTGAGCAGAGGCAAATCTTTTCCATTGAACTCTTATAAAACTTGGGTTAACAGGGAAATTGTATATCGAAATTCCCGCTTTAGGGTTGGAAGGATTGCTGCAACCCTGCACAACGCAAAGACTAGACGGCATAATCTTTTCCAAGGCAAGCGTAGACAAAAACACACCACGAAGGATAAAACATGAACCTCGCACTCCTCTTCAGCGAGGTTGACCAGCAGAGTTATTTTCATAGAGTTACGACATTAGAGTTAAGTTTCCAAAATCCTGAATTCAAGATTTTGAAAGGCCTAAATCCTGAATTCAGAAATACAGAAAGTATCCTAAACATGCATAAAAGCTAACCTTAGGCCTAAGGTTAGCTTTTATGAATGTTGGCTGAGGATTTTGGAAACTTAACTCTACCTCTACGACATACTGTAACTCTATGAAAATAACTCTAAGTTAGAATAGCTGGCCCCCTCTTCGGCATACTAAAGTAGCCACGTTTGTTTTGATGTCTTGATTGGATGACATCACATCCTTCGCGACCCAACTCTCTCTTTTGAACACAGCCATTTTTGAATTGAGTAATGGCAGGCAATCATATCGAGAATTCGTAGTTCAAAAAGTCCGACTTCTCGTCAGAGTCATGGCTTAAAATTTGGCATGGTAGGTACATGTACTTATAATACATACTTTTGAAATATAAAAAGAAAAGGTAAGGTAACTTTTTGATCATAGTACCACTTTAAGCTACAATAGTTTAAGTTATTGTAAGAATAAATAACCCCGGAATAAATAACCACTTTTAGGCTTGGCTAAATCTACAGTATATATGATGGTAACCCATCTGTGTGAGAAAATTTGGCTTTAGTCACGCATGACCAATTACGACCGTAGACACGTCCACCCCTCCATGTATGCCAATGTGACCATAATGCTGGCTCAAGTTTAGAGCTCATTGAGGCAGCCATACTCCAGCTAGTTTACAACATACTCTTTGATATTGGACATCCATGTTATGATCAATTGACAGCTATCAAAACAAGGTATCCACTGACCAGTATCACATGACCATATCATGGGCTCAACATTAGAGCTCATCAAGGTCAGCTGTTTTTTTTTTTAAGTTGACTGCTGACCAGGTACTGGGTTTCCATTGGATCGCAGGCTCAAGCTATCGTAAGAATAAAATAACCCGGGAGTTCTGATTTTAGGCTGGGCTAAATCTATAGTCGACATTACTGTATAATGATTTAAGCATTGAAATAAAAATGGTCATTGCACGTTGCTTTCCAATCTTGTGTCCGCAACTACTTTGCATATACATGGACACAATGAGCAAATACTCTTTGAGAGTACATGTATGTAACTCACCTGAAATTGCTTTCTCAAACCATTGTTCCACATCCATTGCAGTTTCTTTAAATGGAGCATTAAGAGACATGCATTCAAACTGATGGGCAAGTTCCCATTCCCTTGCCCATTGACAAATAAACGAACCATCAGCAGCAGAGACACGAAAATTTACCGCCCTGTATGTACAATGCGGTATCTGTAAAACAATACATGTAGTAAGCAGTACATGTAAATGGAATAAGTTCATTGCTCACAAAGATGACAATAAAATTAATCTTGACAAAAGTAATTTGATTTCCTTCCTTTGCCTCCCAAGGAATGTACCCACTCAGCTCTTCATAGGGAAGTCAGTGGTGTACTGTAAAATTGAACAAGACTGTCTGGAGCTGCACAAGAGCATTTAGCTCTAGTAGAATTTTCTGAACACTTCTAATATTAAAGATTGCATCAAGTTCTGCAAAATGTACCTTATTTTTGAGAATATTAAAGTAAGAACGTCTGGTTTTCTTGTTGCTGTTGTCATCATCTACAACCACACTTTTCCCCTAAATGATAACAATCACAACAATGTCATCAAACTTAAATAATTAACAGTGCGGCCATGGGCTGAGGATGGTTTTTGCTCTGCACGTTGTTTATTTATTTATTTTTGGTTTTGTCGGTGACCAGACCCAAACTTCCACTCAGCCATGTAGCCAGTGGGGCTTGGAATCACGCAACTTATGATGTTTATTTGCCAAAAGCTGTTAAAACGTTAATGTCCTTAAAATTTTATGAATATTCTTCTACTATCTCTTAGGAAGACGTCTTGAATAAGATCGTGATTGTTTTGAACTTTTATTTCACCAGGAGCAACAGTCATTGACCTAACTAATTTTTTTCAGACTGAGTATTTTTTGTATTCTTAGACACTTGAGAGAAGTGAATTGTCGTGCTGTTTTTAATTATTGATTGCAGAAGCGAGTTCAGAAATCGGGTTGGGGGGGGAAATGAAATATTTGCAAGCCAAGCAAAGAACACGTCAGGACTTGCGAGGATTACATGTAAGTCATTGGTAGGGAAATAACCACTGTAC
>NC_090874.1:24837893-24847893 GCF_036669935.1 Montipora foliosa
TAAGGTTGAGAGAAAGATCGCTCATTTAAACCAACTGCAAAGTACAAATTTTCTTTACAGTCTGTCTTTAGTTGGGATGTAAGCTTACAAACAAAAATTGACATGAAACAAATGTCGGTTTTCGTTTTGTCAATTGGAAGAAAATTCTAAATTTGTCCGCTAGTGGTCAGGACCTTAACTTTTTTCTGAAAAGAGATTTGTTGCAAGCATTTGCTCTGAATGACAGGCGACCAAGGCTGACCAAGACAACGATTGTCTCAAGACGTACGACAATCACGGCAAAAGTTTCACACCAGAACTGGTGCAAAGTTTCACAGCAAAAGCCATGGTCGTGTGTCGTCAGACAATCACCGCAAAAGTCTCACACTAGAACTGGTGCAAAGTTTCACAGCAAAAGCCATGGTCGTGTGTCGTCAGACAATCACCGCAAAAGTTTCACACCAGAACTGGTGCAAAGTTTCACAGCAAAAGCCATGGTCGTGTGTCGTCAGACAATCACCGCAAAAGTTTCACACCAGAACTGGTGCAAAGTTTCACAGCAAAAGCCATGGTCGTGTGTCGTCAGACAATCACCGCAAAAGTCTCACACTAGAACTGGTGCAAAGTTTCACAGCAAAAGCCATGGTCGTGTGTCGTCAGACAATCACCGCAAAAGTTTCACACCAGAACTGGTGCAAAGTTTCACAGCAAAAGCCATGGTCGTGTGTCGTCAGAC
Source organism: Montipora foliosa (assembly GCF_036669935.1). NCBI lineage: Eukaryota > Metazoa > Cnidaria > Anthozoa > Scleractinia > Acroporidae > Montipora > Montipora foliosa. The sequence goes on from NC_090874.1 coordinate 24,838,609, forward strand.
AATCACCGCAAAAGTTTCACACCAGAACTGGTGCAAAGTTTCACAGCAAAAGCCATGGTCGTGTGTCGTCAGACAATCACCGCAAAAGTTTCACACCAGAACTGGTGCAAAGTTTCACATCAAAAGCCATGGTCGTGTGTCGTCAGACAATCACCGCAAAAGTTTCACACCAGAACTGGTGCAAAGTTAATAATAATAATAATATTATTATTATTATTATTACTATTATTATTTATTTATATGGCGCAAATTCAACTATACAATTTTCAAGTGCGCCTCATGTATATGAGCTGTGTATAATACTATTGAATAATAACAATATGAAAATCGAATCCAATTTTAAATATAAAATTAAACCAACGAACTTAACGTATCTGTATAAAATGAATTATATCAAAGCTTTTATTCGTACGCTTGAATAAAAAGTACAGTCTTAAAACTCACTTCTTTTACTGTCAGCTGTGGTTTTTGCAAAGCCAAATTGTACAAAACTGTGCTATGGTCGGAGAGATAACAGTCCACAATAGGTGTGTTCAGGACTAGACACTCTGACTCACGGGTGATAATTAAGTCCAGAGTATGACTCAGTCGGTGTGTAGTTGTATTTACATGCTGAGTTAACGCCATAGACTCAAGGAGATCCAGAAACCTTATAGCATTTGCATCATCTGGGACATCAACGTGAATGTTAAAATCTCCAGTTATCAATAGGGGTTCGTTCGACATCACAATAGTCTCCAGGTATTCAGTAACCTCACGTAGAAAAGTTGACACCGTAACGGGGTTTTCCTCGGAATATGGTGGTCGAAAGATTGTGTTGTCCGATCTGACAATATACTCTCCAAATTCAAATGAGGTTTCAGCCCCTGAAGCGACTTTATTCGTAGTTAAACCCGTGCGTACTACCAGAGCAACACCATCGCCATCTCTGTAAGGACGTGGCCAGTCATGAAACTTTTATCTATTAGGTCCCAGTTGTTCAACAGGTGGATAATGCTATCCACCGGATAAATGGCAATCCATTGGATAGCGCAAGTGGTTTCGCTATTACTTATCCACTGGACAGTGATTTACCCGGCAGATAGTGCTGCTCCATTGTTTGAACAACTGTGGCCAGGTGTGTGATTCAACCCTGACAGCGTCATCATCGATATCCTTAGACAACCATGTTTCAGTAAGTGCGCATAGATCGACTGCATCTTCACATAAAATAAAATAGTTCTGAAAAACAGCCGTCTTATTCCGGTTGACCGACAGTTCCAAGTACGTGCTTTTAGTGGCCTATGCTTAGATTGTAATTCTCTGCTTTTATCATAAATACTAGCATTTATATCGATGGGGTTCAGTTATTTTTAGCCTTGGATGATTGGTCAGGATGGCGTGAAGTTATCCGCACCGGAGGATGTTGTCTATTGTTATGCCGATACCCATTTAATTGATGTCCATTTGGTGCAGTTCCTGGGTTAAGCTTGAACACTAGATCGCCTTCTAGCAATGCATGGAATGAAGACACGGTGTTATGATAGTATACGCACGGGCATCTGAACCGCTTAATTCTGGATCGTGGATGAATTTTGCAGATTGATGGTCACTTACGTAACACACATTGTTCTCGGATTGAATAAACTTTGGTTTAAGTGCAGCATTCCATATCCAGTAGCAGTAATTAGGACGGTATTGTTCGTTATGCAAATTGCGTCTCTAGTAATGTTTGACAAGAAGGCGAATTAGATTTTTTCCTTAAACAGGACGTCTTGAGCACCAAAACTTGCCTTACCGCACCCTCCCCCTCCCTTCCCCCTTCCTTTCCCCCCCCCCCCCCATAGACTCAGACATGATTTCCAGGATCATTTTTGGAAAAAGGCATGATAAAGACGAGAAATTAGCGTGTCTGCTCATTACAACACCTAAACATACGTGTACACCTTGAAAAAAGGTGATCACATGCACCTTTGTGGTTGCCTTGCACGTGATCAATTTCTTCCTTTTAACAGAACATCAAGACCCCTTGGTCCATAGAAGTCAGAGACTACGAAATTTAAGTGTTTTGACTATCGGTTGTCCTTTATTTCTCGCTGAGAATTCGAAATTCAGATTTTTATATAAAAATAGGCACGCACTGCGTACGTGTGGTACTGCAGTAACTTGATACAGTGCTTTATTCCGTAACTGTCAACTAATCTATGTTCTGTTTTCCAGGAGATTCAAGTTGTCTTTGCGTAATATGTATCCCTAATAGTACACAATATTGTTTTGGTGCTGTAAATCATTATAGTGCTATGGTAAATGTCATAGGTACATAGCCCCCTGAGAAGACATGTAGTTACTTGTAAAATACCAAACCCAGATTCTTTGATTGAACTCACGTGATAAGACGGCCCTCTTGGTGCCAAAACAATAGAAAATGTAGTTTAAGTTTTGCATAATAATAGAGTCAAATTCCCGAAAGACTTTTTCGCTATTGTTCCTTCCACAATTGCAACATGGCCGCCGTGACGTCAGGTGCAATCAAAGACTTGAGAAAGATTGAAGAAAATAGAAGGGAATCAAGTAGGCAGACATGAAATTTGCTTTAACTTCTTTTTCAGAGAAAATTTAATTAAGCGTGTACTCTGCGCGTCTGACAGCTTTTCACGACAAACGTTTACTGAAGTTAAGCCTGTCAGGCGTGGTTAGTACCTTGATGGGAGAGCTCAAAATATACCACGTGGTGTCAGACCGAAAATTCTATTTTAACGCTCAAAAATGCGAACTAAGCAAGGTACAGATTTTGCTTGCCTCCTTTATGCAAAACGAATATTCATACAAAAGTAACTAAATGTCGATACACAGTTTTAGGAAGATCAAAAGGAAGTTTTCAAGGAATTGTCGATCGAGAGTAAAAAAATTGTAATCAGCAACAAAATTTGCGACATGAAAACAACATAAATTTCGTGCCGCGTACATAGAAAGTTACCATCAACGAAAAACAGTCATAAGTCATAAGTCGTTGGAACACCCACCCCTTCATAGCGCAATGCACCAAAACTAACTGTTCAGTGCGTTTTAGTTTCTAAACAGCATTGAAAGGTAGGAGAGGGAAGGATGCTCGATTAATTCCGTCAGTGTACCAACAAAGTGTCACTGATTGTAGTTACCTTGTGTGTTTAAGCCTAAGACGTAAAAGACCTTAAAACGGGACAAGACATTTCGAAATAACTCAAGTTGTGAACCAAAGGGACACTGCTGGTAAGATGTCTGGGCTACCCCTCAAATAATCTACATGATCCCCCACTTGAAAAACTTAACTGGAACGCTACAGTTCAGTACTACCCAATTCAGTGCATGCCTTCTGTTTTTTTGTAACACGTACCAAAGGCTACCCAGTTTACGCTCATGGGGCGTCTAGTTTAAGAAGGCCCGAGGTGGAAAAACGAGGTTAAACATAGCATACACACTGTCCTACTTCTGCTAAGGCCCACGTTTGCTTCAAAGTTTCCGGAAAGAGCAAGACCTGCGGACGTCCAGCTCTTGCTCACCTCTACTTAGCTCAGTGTTTCACTGGTTTTGTAGTTTACTCTGTTTTCTGCTTAGACGTAAGTTTGTACCTGTGCTTCACGCCCAGTTCAAGTGGGCAGTGTCACCGTGGAATCGGAGTTCACATCCTAAACTATTGCGATTGCGATTGCGTAATCTTGCGACTCAATTTTCTTGCAAACTTGGGACAAGTGCATTAGCGTGGGAGAGTGGAGAGATGTATTTGATAAGCGAACCAATTGACTAAGCGGTCACTTTCTAAAGCCTGCGAAATCCTTTAATTCACTGTTTAATTAATTTTAGCAGTAAGTGGAGTCTCCACCGCTCTTTATTGACTTGCGACCATTGGATTAGACCCGCCGCGTTGTCGATGCATGGCAAGTGAGGACCGGGCTTAAATTTAAGGCTTGACTGCAGTTTTCAGAGAGAGTTCCTTAAAACGGTTACTAAAACGAAACAAATTTGAGTTGCCTCAGTTTAATTGTCTACTTTGTATACAATAGAGAGCAGAATTAAACGAAATATGCTGAAATTGCAGTCAGGAATTTGCATAATGAATATAAGAAATGTTGGACACTGACTTATTTGAACGTGAAACGACCTTCTCAAAAAACTTGGTAAAGACGTTTCGACCGAAAACCTTTGGTCATCCTCGGTTTCAATTTGACTAAAACGCGACAGCTTCTTTCAACGGTTCATATTTGCGTATGTGCGTGAACACGTGATCTCTGCGCGAGACGATGAACATTATGCAAGTGAAACATAAATGTCAGGAATTTCTATATGTTCATTCCCCGCATTCTGGTCTCTCTTTGAATGCCAAGCCTCCAGGAAAAGTCTCTTGTGATAGTCAACTGCCTTGTCGACTTTTGTGGCGTGGTCAAAGTCCATATTATGGCCAAATTGGTTTGCGTGTTGCGAAATTTTAGAATTGCCGTCGCAAACACGGACAGCTCTTCTATGATCACTAAGCCTTGTGGCAAGAGCTCTATCCGTTTGGCCATAATATGCGAAATCGCAATCAAGGCAGTTTACTTTATATACAATACATCGAGACTGAAACAGGGTTGGTTTGTCCTTTGGTCTTAAAAAGATTGTGCCTAAAGTGCTGAGTGGTTTAAAACCAACTTTGACTCCGTTGTTGCGTAGCACTCTCGACACTAGGCTGATTTAGCAACAGAACGGGAACGTCAGTGGCGACGTCGCGCGCAGCAAAACTACCAATGAGAATTTAGAATAGAGAAGAAAAGAGTGGATTCTACTCTATTCTGAATTCTCATTGGTGTTTTTTCTGCGCGCGCTGTCGCCACTGACGTTCCCGTTCTGTTGCTAAATCAGCCTACTCTTACTGTTACGCCTTTCACGTAGGGTAGGACAACAAATGGTGTTGTTACTTCATTTGTAGTGTTGTTAGTGTTGGAGTCGCGATGCCTGGCTTTGCGTGCGGAGTCACATTTCTTGATAAATTGCAAGGGATAGTTGTTGTTCATCAAGACTTTCATAACATGTTGCTTTTCTTTGGGTTTCCCTCTATTTGTTAACGGGATTTTCTCCGCTCTATCAAGGAGTGTATTAACTACTGATCTTTTGTGTTGTGCTGGATGATGAGAGTAGAAATCAAGATATTTATCAGTGTGTGTCGGCTTTCGGTACACGTTGACCTGTATGCGACCGTTTGCCCTAACTGTTGTAGTGTCTAAAAAGGAGAGACCGTTGTCGCTTTCCACCTCACTAGTAAATTGTATATGTGGGTTAATAGAGTTGAGGTGGGCATGGAACTCCTGCACGTACTCCTTTGGCAGACAAACGTGGCTGTCATCGACGTACCTATACCACCATCTTGGAGGATGGGCGGCCGTGGAAATTGCTCTTTCCTCTACAAACTCAACTGTGATTGTATAGCTCAACTTTGAGATCAAACTGGGTCCCTTTTGTGACCAAAGTAGGTAGATTTGTGACCGTAGTTGGTCGACTTGAGAATGCCTGAAGGTGCCGTAAAATAGAGACCGCATTTCTTTGCGAAAAGTAGCAAGACCGGAGAGAATCATTCCTTAATAGTAGTAGTGCTTCAAAACATGCGGGGTTTGTTCCTTCAGTCTCTCACAAAAATTGGATCAAAACGAAAACAAACAACTGAAAATATTACACTTAACCTACTTCATTCATTAAAGCAACACTCATTTAGTAATGTAGCAGCTCTCGTAACCTGCTATTGTTTGGCATTGTAAGCAGCTTCTACTGTCTTAAGTGTGTGTTATGTTTCAACTGTTTAGTCTTTTCTTTTGGCTTGGGTAACGAGCAAGACACAATATACGTTACTAGAGCTGCTACATGGCTCCACTCATTGCTAACGTTTCTCAAACAAGAGAACAAAACAACTGAAGTCAAATAAGCAAAACAATTAAAGTAAATAAACATCAGTGAAAACACTGCCGACTGAAAAGAAAAACAACATTTAGAAGACAGGAGACTCAAGGACCTTCATTTATTGACAAAACCTCTAACAGACTTTACTGCGAGATACAGAACAAGTGTTAAAATTAAGTAAAACGCTCTGCTTTTTTATGCAACATACCTGAAATAATATTATAATTTATCAATAAATCGTCTATATTTACAGCCGGAAACTCTCAATTCGCATAAAACGTACGAAAAAGTCCTTTAAATTCTAAATTCTTTCCTGAGTTCCATCCTAAAACGCTACCAAAATATGGGAAATCAAAAGGTGCGGGTAAATGGAGAGAATCAAACTGTGCGTGCATCCAGTTCCTTTGGGAAAAAAAATGCTACACCAAGATTGCTTTTTATTAAAATTCAACTTTCCCTACTAGATAGAAGTTAATCTTAACCCAGAAAATATATTTTGCCAAAACACTAGGTGTCACCTTGACGATACTGTGACCATGAGAAGAGCAGATTTTCTTCACTACAATCAGTTTAGCACCAACGTTCCGTTTTTTCCGTCAACTTAGTTAAGAGCACAAATTTGAGGACAGAATGAGGTCAGAATGAGGTCAGCCGAACTAGCTCAATTTTCCAAGTTGAGCCTTTTTAAACAATTCACTGGCAGTAAATATTATGGAGTCGATGATGCCCGCAACAGTAAATGTACCTCCGACGATTGCACAGACCTAAAAATTAAAAAAACAGATCGATTTTACATGGTCACCTGCACTTACTCTTATGTCCAAGCAAAGTGACGCTCTTATTTGAAGGAACGGCACCACAACGTTGTATAATTGGCAATATTGTGGTACCAAATGAAACAAGAATTATTGCTAAACAAGATACCGTCATTATTGTGACGTAATATGTCACCGTGGCAACGGGCAAGCCCTGTAAAAACACCCTTTATTTTGTCTGAAGTTGCTTATATCTCAAAAACAAACACGGTGAGCCCCATTTTTTATTTCTGAAACGTAATCAGAAGGGCAAGATGAAACTTTCGGCAAAGTTTAAAAAAATTATGTCAAGTGGATTAAAAGCCACCTTAATTTTGTGATTTCTTTAAGGTGGCTCTGAATCCTCTACACAGAATTTTTTTAAACTTTGCCGAAAGTTTCATCGTGGCCTTCTAATCAATTTTCAGCAATAAAAAGGGGGGTCACCGAGTTCGTTTTGAGATATGAGCAACTAAATCCAAAATATTGGGTGTTTTTGCTGGGCTTTCCCGTTGCCAAGGTAACTTATTATATCACAATAATGATCACATCTTGTTACGTGATACAGTGTTGTAGCGTCATTCGATCTAAACAGAGAGTCTTCTAAGTGTTGAAACCCTTTCGAGCCTCCTTAAAGGAAACCTCCAGCCCGAGTCCAAGAACTTGGTACAATGAACTTTTGCCCGTCTACCGCAATAAGCTGGAGGAGAACATGAATAAAACGAATTTCCTTTTAAATGCATATGTTTATTAACACACGTACAGAGTCCCTTCTCATATCAATCCATCTCCGTAAATTTGGTCCCCAAGCTTACAAACACTGGTTCAGAGCTGGGGTTTTTTGAGTTTTAAAATGTCTTTATTTGGATAGCTCGTGCATTTTCCCCCGCGTGCATCTTCGATCTTATTCCTAGGCAACGAACACCGCAGATCTGAAGGGAAGAGATGATTTTCTTCCATGGTGACTCAAGGATAACCTCTGCAGTTCCTTTACCCTATACCTTCATTTCAAGCAGAACAAACCCTTATAATACAGCTGTTAATGAAACTTCATAAACATACCGTTGTGATAAAGTGATAAAGCGGCTTTCTTCTCTCAACGTATTTGACTGTAATAGGACTAAGATCATAACGAAACCAAATAGCTGAAAATGAACCAATAAAACAGGCACTGGAATTGATCATTAACAAAAAGCGGTTCTGGTTTATGCCAAAAGAATATGTTACGTCCTTGAAAAATGTATCAGGTTAAAACAAAAAAGTACTGCAGTTACTTTTTTTTGCCATAGAGGTCGATAATCGTGCGTCACATAATTGTTGCCCCTGTTCAAAATGATGAACCTCCGTATAGCAACGAATTCCGGTTCTTTCACAGTGCATTCTGGTCTTAAATACGGTGCATTGTGGTAGAAAGCTACCAATGCGAAAAACCAGATTTTCCATAGATATGTTTGCCATGATTTTTGGGCGTGGTCTCAATGAGTTTTTATTGCTGCGGAGGGGAACATTTAAAAGAATTTTGGTTTTCAGATTTCTAAATCACTCAACAGCCACTTGAAATGGTCTCTGCTTAGTACATGTACAACCACCACGAATAATAAACTATTCTAAGGGTGATACCCGCTGTGAATTACTTCCACATTGGCGGAGTACATACGAACATATAGAGGCACGCGCGCATACATTAAAGTAAAATGCAATAACATACCAGGTAAAATCCGACCACCGTGTCCGTATGAGACATAATCCTATGGCAATAATAATAATAATAATAATAATTTATTCACTTAATATAGCGCCTTTTAACGCTAAAATGATCAAAAGCGCTTTACATAAATTTAAAAATATATATAAAAATACAATAACTATGAAGGATTATAAGAAATATCAATAAAACCAAATACTGAAAATACAAAATTGACCAGGCTCCAGTGCCATTGTTGCTAAGAATTACTTGTTGGCCTCATCCTGGCCCGGGTTTCGCGAAGCATGATTAGCGCTAACCAGCGATAAATACCATGGAAACCTATAGGTAAGCATCATCAGGCTTGAAACTCACATATAGCTAGGTATCATCAGCTTAACAATGACCCTCGGGGAGATGACGTTCGATAACCTTGAACAGCGTAAAAGTATGCGTAACGAATAGTAGAGGACCTAAACAGAACCCATACTAATCGAATTGTTAAATATCGTTCCCAAATTCTTTACGTTAACCGAAGGGTCAATCGTATGATCACCTACATGAAGTACTGATGGACTAAATTTAACTGCTGACGAGTTCCAATACCTAAAAATTCAGTTTTATCATCATTGAGTAACACCCGTCCTTCAATAGGCCAATTCCTTATATCCTTAACGCAATCCTCCATTGCGCGAATGGCCTCATCCTGGCCCGGGTTTCGCGAACGTCGATGCAGCCTATAACAAGTGTTGTTGGCATAGGATCCAGAAACCATGAGTTTTTGGGCGTGGTTTCAATGAGTTTTTGGGCATCAGATTGACTAAGTATATTAAACAACATCACGAACGCGCTCGTTTGCAATGCAGAGAGGAGGGGTCGAAACTATGTTGTCGAGTTTGGTCTGTACAGTGTCAATCTTTTTCA
>NC_090874.1:24860393-24892893 GCF_036669935.1 Montipora foliosa
AGTTTGGACGCTCCTGTCTGGTGACTTCCTTTTATATTATGCTAACAAGATTTTCTGTTTTTCCTGTTCATAAGCAGCAGGTTCTGCTCCACTTGTTTTCCCTTTTGCCAGAGGTGGCAAAACACCTTGTACCTAACACCACATTAGAGCGGTTTTCAATTGACTGTCGAAAGTAATTAGATAATTACTTTGGTTTATGATTTCTTCACGCGGTGATTGGTTCAAAGTTCTCGCGCCATTTTTCAACCAATCAGAAGTAAAACCAAAACTAATCGTGGCTAACGCGTGCACATTTTCCTGCACTTTGTGTCGGCTATGTGTAATCACTTCGAGTTTTGATTGGTTTGCCAAATTGCCTCATTCCTTTTTAATTGGCCAAAGTAATTACTTTGGTTTTGGTTTTACGACACTCAATTGAAACTCGCTCTATCAGCTGAGATCACAAGTCACCCTTTGCTCTTTGCTAACCGACTTGCTGACAACCATGCCAGCAGTGAGATACATGAAAATTGAGCCAGCAGTTGTTACATGGAAAATACCGCATGGTCAAAGATGGCACCCAAACTGAGGATTTCATTTCTGAGGAAAGCTGCATGTTTATTCCTTATTTTCTGGAAGTTTCCATTGAACGAAAAGCCATCAGAACGAAAGTACATTCTAAATTATATAACATTTGATGGCATTCATGAAAAGACATCTATTAAAACTTCACTCGCCCAACAGATGACCTTTCGAGTTATTATACTCGTCCGGGGCGGTTTTTAGTCATCTGGGACGACGGGACGACTGCAAATGTGGATCCCTGCATGGTACAGGAATACAGTACTGTTGTTCCTCATGTTCAGACACACAGTTTTGTAGATTCAGTCCTTGTACACTGTAAATAGTACAGTTTTTTGAAAGAACTGTAACTGGTTTGAGCTACCTTAAAATAGCACGCCACACAAAGTAGAATGTAAAATTTGTCCATGTACATGTATGTACCTCACAGAGCAACAGTCGTAGACTAAGGGTAAATTTAACCTGTATATTTAGGGAACTTGACAATACATGCCATCATCCCAAAATTCAGTGGCTGTGCTTTCATGTTGCACACATTAAATGTAGTGTTAGCATTTGATTTTGCAACACTTGCAAAATCAAAATTTAAGGAAAACTAAAAATTCTTGTTTGTCATACATGTACATGTACATGTACTTACATCAAAAACAAAGCTCAATTTTTGTAAATACATGTACATCAGTAAATTACAAAACGTACTCCTTGGAATGGCTGTATTTGAAGTCAATGGCAATTTACATAAAGTTTAGGATCACTTGGCCATGCCTCAGGGTTTCAAAGCTGCTAAAACACTTGCACTCATTAATCCTCATCATTTGAACAAACTTACAGCGCTGACATTTTTTCCATTTTTCATGTCTGAAGTACAATGTACTGGTGATTTTGTCATGCGCAGTGACTGTTAAACAAACCATTCAGAGTAAATGAAAGAGTACATGTACATAGCTAACAAGTTCTGTGTACTTACGTTCACATCTCATTCTTGGTAAAGTGAGATTAACTTTAACGTCTAGTCGGTCATTTTCCGTTGGATTATCTACAAACAGCTCACTAACACTGAAAAGATTGATGTAAATGTAGTGAATTTTGAGAAATTCTATTCACAAGGTCTCGTGTTGCAAAAACAAAATGCCTCACAGTCACATTGAACCATTAAAACCAAGGAGGTTATGTATTTGCTACATGTACTTAGTTTTTTCTTCTTTCCTTTCCTGCAACATTTTATTTTACTTATAATGAATTATGGTGGAAAGTGTTAATTATTAACTTAACTTACACTAAACAAGGAACTTCTCAAAAGAGAGAGAATTTTCAGGCTTCATGACAATGAGCAGCAACGAGGAATTAACCTTTTGCCAATTCTAATAAAAGCAATGCTAATAAATTATCTCTCTATTCACATAAGATATCGTATGAGCCTCTGAGGCATTTTTACTTTGAGATTTTTTTCACTAGAAGTGAAGTCATTTAAATTTGACGTTCTTACTTTAAAGAAACTGGTATCAAGGTGGGTGGTAGATCAACAACAATAAAAAACCCTTCTACTTACAGATCTGTTGTTATAAAGCTGTAGAATTCTGATAACAACAGGAACACTATGAACAGGGCACTGCATATAGAGACTGTAGGAATTTAAAAGCATAATAATGGTTATATCATTTGAATGTGACTAATCTATACCTTATTCCAAAATGGCCACCATTTTACAGGGCTCGAAAAAAAACCCCGTCCGGTCGTGCGGGACATGTAGATTTTCCCCTCGGGCAAGTACCTATCTCCCCTTACTTGCCCCATGGGCAAGAGCCCAGGCAAGCCGTTCGCCAACTAAATTTTTGATAATGATAATTTTGAGAAGAAAGGGCTCAAGGATAATCAAGTGTTTAGATGAAGCTTGACGAAAATTACAATTTATAGCCTTGTTTTGTTGATTTTGTGATGCGCTCTCACGGCTCAGAAGTGGTTGCCTAGCAGGCGTAATCTGTCCCGATCCAGGATTAGAAATAGCCGCGTTGGGCACAACAATGCTCTGTTTATTTCTTAAAATTTTAGCAATTTTCTGCAAGCAGTGTCGCCATACAAAAATTAACTCAACAACGATATATCAAAGTGCCCTGGGTAAACAAAATTTGAGAGTTACTTGCCCAACCAGCAAGGTGAAATTAAAATATTTTTCGAGCAATGCATTTTAGTATTCTTTTGTTTGCTCGCAAATTAGCCCTGGATGCCTTGTTCAAGGTTAAATAATTTAAGATGAGGCAACAACGCCTAATTTGCAAGGAAACAAAAGAATACTAAAATGGCAGCCATTTTGGGATAAGCTGTATTCAATCTTCTTTGCATTATTTTTAAAAACTGTACATGTTTCCCAAAAATACATGTACTGTATGAGCAAAAAATAATGTTGGGTGGGAAACATTTAAATTAATTAACCTTATGAATAAATTCTTTTCACAAAAAATATTACAGAGGGGTAATAATGTACATATTAATTGCCATTTTTATACTAGGTACGCATTATTCGCCTCAGAGGAGCTTGGACAAACTTTTTTTCTGCATCTGTTACGTTCATCTGATTGGTACAAAGATGGACACAAGACACACTATGTGCCTTGGCAAAATATCCAGGCACTTTAGTATGTCTCCAAAGACTCACCAAACTGGATAGTTTGTCCAGGCACATTACTGTATGCCATCTTTATACTAGACTAATTTAACAGATGCAGCATTATTACTGATAACAGAATTTTAGTCCATTGACACCTCAATAGATTCTCACTCCCAGGGGTCAATGGGTAAATGGAGGGACATACATGTAGTTCTTGACTGCTTAATTAACTCACTGACATCTCAAATGCCCTAGAATGCCCCGAGTTGACGTCAAGTAAAAATAGTTATATAGCTGAATTTTTTTCCCACACAGCGTGCACTCTCATTAGTTACTTCGAGGTCACATGACATCTAACAATAAACTGTTTATAATTACTGCCAAGTCTCTGAGCAGGCAACAACGCAAAATCTATGAGGGTTAAACAGTGTACCATTACCCACGAATGTTGACCGACGACTGCCGTTGTTGTTGCCATTGCACGTTTTTCTTTTCCTGCTATGTAATAAATCACTTTACGACTGGTCCCTCTGAAAACAGTTAATTTTGTTTCCCTTGAATTTCAATGTTTTCCTCAGCTGGGCCTCTGGGAAACATTGACATTCTTGGGAAACAAACTTAACTGTTTCCCTCGGGACCAGTCATTAAGTGTTTATTGTCTGGCCTTAGACAGGGGTCAATGGGTTACCGTGGCACAAATATCAGTACAAAGAACAGGACTTTGAAATTATTGGTACTCAGAGCACTGCCAGAGATAAGACTACAGTATAGCCAGGACTTACGTATAATTATGTACTAAGGAAAGATAAATCAGAGCAGACTGGTTGTATGTATGTTCTCAATGAAGCCCACATCATGCTTAATATATACAGTATAATACCAAATTCTAACACACCAAGTGAAATTCACTCAAAACCATCAAGCTAAACTGGTCTACCAAATACGGTGCTTACCGGTAATATGATCATCAAATTGCTATTTTAATAAACAACTATAAAAGCTGACCAAAAAGTAATGACTGTATACATGTACAGCCTGTATGTACAAAACTTACTAACAGCTCCTGTCAGGGTAGGTTCTGTTAAATCCTTTGGAATTTTTCTATAAACATCAAATCTGAAATAGCAAGGGTTAATCTCTGTCAACGATTCATTTAACCAAATGTTTTTCTTTAGTATAAATTTATGCATTGCATTTAATGAAGGTTGCCGTCAAAATAAAATAGTAATATGTCAGCTGGCATGCTCTCTCAATAACATTCTTTAATAATTGCTCTAAGTGTATTCTATATATTACTGCACGCTCCAAATTTTACAGGACATTATTTAAACACGAAACAGCGAAACACTGAACAATACACCATGTACATGTATGACCCCACCAAACACTGAACACTAACCAACAAAAGTTGGGTTTTGAGATTGGATATCATTTTGGACCTAATTAGGCCTAAAACATTATTGGTCCTAATTAATTGCAATTAAGATTAGGATTCAGATTAAGATTGAGATTAGGAGCAATAGGGTTTTAGGCATGATTAGGTGTTTTGTTTCGCTGTTGCAGTGTTTCGCTGTTTCATGGTTTTGTAATGCCCAATTTTAGACATCTTTTAGATGCTTTAGTTTGCTTTGCTTACAAACAATAACCTTTGTATTCTATTTTCTGAAACAAACCTCCTATATAAGCTAAAAGATTACTTTGATAATGATTTTTTTGTAATGGTAATAGAACTGAGTGGAGTCCAATTCGGTCTGTAATCATACAAGTGATAACAAAATCGGACAACCACACAGCAGGAGTCTGATTTGTTTATCACGAGTACCGTAAACACCCGCAGATAAACTGCACCTTTTTTCCAAAAATTGTCGCAAGAAATCAGGGGTGCAGCTTATCTGCGGAAACATTAGAAAATGGCCACTTCCGGTCTCCAGTTTTCCACCTTTGCATCTGATCTAATGCCTGGTTACTAAGCTACAAACTTTCTGCTCACATTCTTGCTATAATGCCAAAATCTATGGAAAAACTGTGTTGAATGAAGAAATTCCTGCCAACAAATACCAGAAAAGATCAATCATATGTCAAAGTTAATAGAAATGATGTTCATTATATTAAAATGCTAAAATTGTGGGTAAGACTTTGATGAATTTTCCATTTCAATGTTATTAGAGTTAATGTTGATGACCAGTGGATGAAGAAGAAACTGCAGGTCGCAAATACCCCGGGCGTTGGTTAGTCAATTTTCGCTCTAACAAACGCCACGGTATATGGGACCCGCAGTTTCGGCCATTTTCAAGTGTTTGTTTAACGACTTTGAGCAAGAGAGACTGCTTGCAGTCCAATCTGTGGGTGTTTATGGTATGATTTCAGACCAAATTGAATGACATGAAGTCCTCTTACCAATTAATCATAAAAATTACAATTTCCGAGAAAAGAAGAAGAGCCAAGTTATGGATCAAAGGGAAAATTTGTAGTAAAAGAATGCAAAAGAGCATAAATAATAATTATTGTTTAATTTCACTCTGAAAGAAAGAAAGAAAGAAAGAAAGTCCCAATTTAGAAGTCTGTACACTGTTTCTATGGTGATTGAAACCAAGGTTGTGATTTGATGATTTAAACTATAACTTCGAATGTGATTGGCTTATTGAACTGTCCGGTTTAAACTGTCCAATAACAACTTGGCAAGTGAATTAAACCAATCAAAATTGTAATTTTTACGCTTAATAATAAAAATTTAATGCAGCTTTTTACATCAAGGGCCCATTCACCCGCAGAGCCCCTACCATAGATACATAAAGGTTTGCAGACGCACCAAAATGTTTTGCGATTACACACAACATGAAACTAGTAAAATCACACAAGAAGATTATTCTACTTCCACCTTTTATCAAGCAAAGGTATACTTTTCAGTATGCTCTCAAAAGATGGTATCCACTCACTCTGGTCAGAACGCAGTGAAATTCATGTGCAAAACAAGAGTTTTGGTTCTAGTTTCAATTTTGGCCCGGTTAATTAAAATTTAACTTTCTTTATTTCGGCTTACATTCATTAAAATAATCAAGAATTAGGAAGTACAAAAAAACTGAAAGAAAAGACTAACGTGACGAAGAGCAAAATATTAACATTAATTCTCAAACTCCCCATCATCAAATACAAAGTGCTATGCACGCTACAACCTAAATATTGGATCGAATTACTGCAGGTGTTTTGATCTTTCGGGACATTTTTATTTTTGCTTCCCTCAACTCATCGCCTTGGACCAAAACATCAAGCACTAAGCTTAAAAAGATTTGAGGTATGTCTTAACGTACGTACAGCAAATCAATCACCTTTTAAACCCTAAGGCGAGTTTGGTTTGACACTGAAATTAAACTCTAAGAAACAAGCTAACGATGCTTCTTCTTAAAACACACAATTTATTCCCACCAGTTTAATTTTCCTGCATATGAATCAACATAAGCCAGCTTGTTTTGACACGTGGACCAGTTCGGTTTGACACGAAATATAATGAACACGTTACATCTAAACTCCTACCTTCTAACATCAAACTGCATTTTTCTCCGATCCTTATCGAAGCAAAACAATTCTCAGATAGATTCAAACACCGAAAATAACATAGAAATTAAATAATGGACAAGACATCAACCTGACGTTTCTGAATGTTTTGCCGCCATACATTCTTTTATACGCGGTGAGCGACGATTGGCTTAATTTTTCTGCCAGGCGTTCCAAAAGAAAACAGCAAAACGAGGAAGATTGAGTACGAGCTCGCAGGGGAGGGAACGCGTGACGAAGCCCTGAAAGGCTCACCAAGCTTTCACCAAGCACCATGATCCGTTTCCTTTGCCTGAAAAAATTTCCATTTTTACAGAATTTTCGTTGATAAGTTCTTGAAAGATATATAGAGTAGAAGAGTGTAAGGGCAAAACGAATTATCATTTAGTAAATACTATTTTTCTTTGGCCATTTCAGTTTTATCAGAAATAACTTGACACAAACAGCGATGACAAACGGGTGCATGACATCAGGGACCGGTTGCTGGAAGCTTGGTTAAAGCTAACAGTTGGTTAAGAGGTATCAAAACCTATAGGTTTCCATGGTATTGACGCCGGTTAGTGCTAACCATGCTTCGAGCAACCCGGGCCAGATATAAACGCATACTTGTTTAGGAAATGTGTTAGCTATTAAGCCGCGGCTACACGAGCGTTTTTTTCTCGTGCCGGTGATGCGATTTTTTTTAGATTTTGCCGCGTCGCCTGCGCGCCAGGGTGGCTACACTTGTGACAAATTTTGGCGACAAATTGAAGGCCTCGCGAATCGCATACTTCAAGAGACGTTCCCAGTTCAATTTCATTGGCTAACTAGTCTTCAGTCGCGTCGCAAGCGCGAGCAAAAAGTTGCAGGGTGGCTACACGGGCAACTCTCTCTGTGATTTTGTCGCGAAAGTTTCAACTCTGGCGACTTTTTCTTGGGATTTTTTCACCCGTCGCGTCGCCAGTTCAAGGGCGGCTACACGTGCGATTTTCATGTCGCGCTGGCGACGCGACAAAAGTTTGAAAAAATCGCATCACCAGCGCGAGCAGAAATCGCTCGTGTAGCCGCGGCTTAAGAAGTTGCTGTCACAAAACGATTACTCCATGATGATGTCTTTTTGCATCACACTGTCGCTATTTCGTTGCTCTGTGCCTTTTTCACAGTGTTTTGTACTAAGTCCGAGTTTTGTGCATAGTCCGCAGCCTTTGCTTCGCATTTTATACTCAGTCCGTGTTTTATACTCGGTCCGCAGTCCGGGCTTTATACTGACCATTTTCACGTGACGTCAAACGTTTGCTCAGCAAGTGAAGTTTCCCTGCCCAAAAGAGAAGTTTAAGGTGGCTAGAGCCAGTTTCAACACTGTAAGAGACATTCATATGAGAAGGGTTATAACTAAAACACTGTATCACGTAACAGCAATGTTACGGTTCCAAATGAAGCACCAATTATTGCTTAAAATTCTCCCGCTATTGTGACTTAATAGGTTACCATGGCAACATCAAAACTCTCCAAAACCACCCTGTATTTCGTCTTTACTTGTTTATATCTGTTGTTGTAGAATAGTAATTAGCAATCTGAGATGGAACTATTAGCAAAGTTTTAAAAAATTCTTGGGAGCCAATTCAGACCTACCTTAAATTTTCGCAAAAATTACCTGAATTGGCTCCAGAGAATTTTTTAAAACTTTGCTAATTACTATTCTACAATAAAAAATTGGGGCCACCGAGTTTATCTCGATATATAAACCAGTAAAGACGAAATATACGTTGTTTTTGGAGAGTTCTCATGTTGCCATGGTAACCTATTGAGCCACAATAGTACGCGCATTTTGTTAAGCAATAATTATTGTTTCATATGGTACCATATCATGGTTATTACGTGATACAGTGCTGTCGTTATAACCCTTCTAATAAGAAAGTCTCTTGAAGTGGTAAAACTGGTTCAAGCCACCTTAAGTTATCGAAAGGATATCGATACGATGTTTTCAGTTAACAAGAAAGGAAGAAGTTATGAGAGAGGCGTTCCAGTTTCGAGTTATTTGTGGAATCAAGTGATAAAACTTGCACAGAGTTATTCTTTTTCCGAAGTTGGGCGAAGATTACGCATCGGCAAGAGCGCACTTTCATATATCGTTATTCAATACAACTTTTAATTGACTGGAAGCACCGCTCCCGACAAGTTGAATCACGTTCGAACAGTTCCAGAATGTACTTTTCAAGATTCTATTCTTTTAGAGACGATGGTACAATCAAGACGTTCGTCCTCTCTTACAGAATTTTGTGATTATTTTGGCCAGTCATGGTGACCGTTGAAGAACTATCAACATCAACAATTTCCAGACTTTCAAGTGGTCGCAACTCCCGAAAAGGAGGGGGGGGGGAGGACTCCCTTCTATGGGCTATATAGGTATGTGCGGCCCCAAAGGGTATGGTTTTTAATGTACGACGAAAAAAAGCAAGGTGACTCCCCCAAACACCAGCCCGGTGTGGCCAACACATCTTACATACTCACAACCATCTTACGGTCAATGAGCAACCATGGACAGCTGTTTCGGCCTTCTTGGGTGTCATCAGCATGCTGTAGCTAACATACCAGGCGGGTGTTTTAGGCACCCCTTTAACTGGCAGCTTCACATGCAAGACATGCGGTAAGCTGGGTTGGGAACAGCACAGCCGTTTTCCCACGGCAAGTACAACGAAAAAAGCAAGGTGACACAAACACCAACTCGATGTTTTTACTCGTTTTGGTCTGAAATAAGGTATCGATTTTGACCATTTTGGTCAGAAATAGGGTATGGTTTGTTCACTCAAGTCTTGAATTGGGTATGTTTTTAGAAGAACCTTTTTTTTTTCATCATTATGCGATAAGACATCAACAAAGCCAACCTTGCAATGGCTGAAATAGGTCTGAAAATATGAAAATAGGTCGTAAACAGGGTATCAAGGTTTCAAGAGATCAGCAGGCCAAGATAAAACTCTCTGCAAAATGTAAAAAAGTTCTGTGGAGCCGATTCAGAGCTACCTTAAATTTTCAATTATATTAGGTGGCTCTGAATCCGCTCCACAGAATTTTTTAAACTTTGCAGAAAGTTTCATTCTTGCATGCTGATTACATTTCAGAAATAAAGAATGGGGGTAATCGAGTTCGCTTTTGGGATATGAGCAGCTAAAGCCAAAATATGTGGTGTTTTTGCAAGGCTTTCCCGTTGTAACGGTAACTCTTTACGTCACAAAAATGACCAAATCTTTTTCAGCAATAATTGATGTTTGATATGGTACCACAATGTTCCTGTTAAGTGTTGTAGTGTCAATCCTTCTAATAAGAACGTTTTTTTCAAGTGTTGAAACTGGTTTGAGCCACCTTAACACATTTACCACAAGAACGGGAAAAATGAATGTCGGTCGACAATTCAAAAAGTAGCTGTCACCTTGGTAAAATACCACGCGAAGTCAAAGTTTCTTTTAATTTTTTCATTTCTTTGAAGACTTGATGGATAGGAAAATATTGGCTGCTTCTTTTGTTTGGTCTGTGTGATCTCCATGATTATCATCAGGTGTGCAACCAAGAGACAATTGTTAATTAGCCATGCAAAGCTGTTCTTCCTCTTCCTCTGGTGTGTTTAGTGACAACCAGAAATTGGAAAAGCTAGTTGAGTTTCGGCGATCAGGGAAATTAATTCTGTAGCTCTCAACAGGACTCTGGTTTGCGGGCAAATTGCTGCAGTTGAGATGGTTGGCCTAGCACAGTTCAAAGTCCATTTTTTGAGACGCCTGTCGTTATCACATGAGATATGTTTTTCTCTCAAGGAGAGTTTTCACAATTTGTCGTCGAAGTTGTCCACTGCCCTTCATTGATTTCTTTACAAACGCTATGTCCTGTTGAACTTTCAGCCAATTTCTCGAATTATTTTGGATATTTTTCAAGTAACATATCTTCCAATAGTTTTGTGAACAGACCCGAGCAGAGACCCCATCTTCTTCGCTCTTGTGGGCCTCCCTTGCCTTCTTTAACGTAACTTCTATGGACGTCCTCTGTTGAACAATGGCTGAATAGGTTCTTGCTCAAGTTTACTTACTGATGTTTCCAATGCTTTTCATGATTTTGTTTTTTTGCTCTTGGAGCTTCACCTTTTCGTCAGGATGTCGTGCTAATTCTCTACAGAAAAAAAACCGTCTCGCACTTTTCCGTCTGACAACTGCGAACAGTGCGATTTTGGTAATGGCAATTGCTACATCGTTACTTTGGCCGGGAAAGGTTATTTTCAGAAGCCGCCTCCCTCATTCTTCGGTAACAGTCTTCGAGCACCTTCCTTTTATCAGCTGCTTCGGCAAGTTTTTCCTCTATGCCGTGGCGTTTTTCTTGAAATGAATCTTTCTCCAGGGGACACTAATTTTCATCTGATTCATGCGAACGAAACGCTTGCATCACCTTTTTCTCCAACGCTACTTGTTTCGCCAACGCTAAGGACAATTTTGTTCCTTGCCGCAGAGATGTAGAGGTGGGACGTTTCTCAGAGGATAACGGAAACTTGTTTTTAGACCTTTCATGGTTTCGGACGGGTGTTTTAATGCAGCTAGCCATAGATCCTTGGGTCCTTGCCATTTAACCGGAATTTTTGGTGAGACATCTTTGACAGATGGTACTGGACATTTCCTACAAAAGAAATGGGAAACTATGGAAAGCCATAACTTTCTTGAGTATTCGTTATGCTTTGGTCTTGAAGCTTTGTCTTGTGGTGTGCTTTTGTCATTGTGTGGTGTTGTTTTGTCATTGTACTTTCAGCTTTTGTCATCCTGTGATGAGGTTTGATGGTTTACGTGCTGTGTTTACATTTTATGTAGTGAGGTTCTCTTATGTGACGTCCAGTTTCTCTCTTTATATGATTATAAACACAGCACGTCAAAAGAAGACCTCAACACAGCACTTAACCAGCAAACCACGTCACATAATGACAAAACCTCACCACCTAATGACAAAACCACACCATACCACACAATGACAAAACCTCACCACATAATAATGTTTCTGACGCCATATTGGCTGGGGGGCAAACACGGCTTAAATGACAGTGAATGTATGGGAATTTTTCCGACCTTAAACTATTATAAAACCTTTAAGGTCTGAGTATGCAAATGCCACGTTTTGTGAAGCGACATAAGGAGATTTGTAATATCCAAATTTCAGAAGTTGTGCCTTGTGCAATGATCTAATTTTCCGTTTAGTGAATGGTATTAATAAAATGACTAAAGATATTTTAATTTTCTTTATATCTGTCCTTTTGCAGCGGAGTTAGAGAGCGTTGAATTCGGCCAAAATCCCATACGTTCACTGTAATTTATGCGGCGTTTGCCACACAACCAAGATGGCGTCAGGAACCCTGAAAAGGTCTATTTTCAGAATTAGTCAATTACGTCCTTCAGGTATTCCAGCTAGATCATTTTCAGTTAAGTATTTTGCGCTTGCCGTTGACGTGAAGCCTTTGTTTCGTAATTCACCGGATTATATTAATAACTTCTTCGTCGGCTTTTCTAAGAAAATCCTCAATGCGTTTTTCGGCTCTCCATTATCGCTGAAGCGATTTCATTTGATGATTCGTCTGCAATAACTATTAAAGTGAACAACGATCAAGGCAATTTCTCTTTTGGGCGGGAAAACTTCTTGGTTAATTTGACACTTGGTGAGCAAACTTTTGACGTCACGTGAAAACATGTTTTGAGCGCGTACGTTCACGGGTAGATGCAATCGGCGCTATCCACTGGATAAATCACCATCCATTGGATAATTCAATTGGTTTTGCTAGTGTTTATCCGCTGAACAGTGATTAATCCGGTGGATAGCGTTATCCACCTTTTGAACAATCGTGTCCTGGTTATTAAGAAGCTAAATATTTTCTATGTACATATATATAGTAAATGGATGTCGACGTCATACTGGAAAAAATGTAATAAAATATGGTAGTCACAACAAATTTGAATTCAAATACTAAGAGTAACGGAAAAATAACAGAAGGGACTGTAATAAATAAACTAAAATCTAATACGTTTCCTCGCGGATATTTAGACCGTTGGGATCAATAGTCCTGCCCTTGAAATTAAAAAAGCTTCCCTGGCCAACGGATCGAGTCTCTGGTGGAAAATATTTTTTCGATATTTTTTCCAGTATGATTACGTCGACATCCATTTACTATATATATGTACATAGAAGCAATCCAATGAAAACTCTCATTGTACCTGAAGAAGGCTGGTTTGGCCAGCCGAAATATAGTACACCACTAAAATCAAGTCTTACGTTGTATCGGCTCTTACTCAAAATATTTAGCTTCTCAACTTGTAATTACGCCTATCAGATCAAGCCACTGATCCAATGTGCACCGACAGGAAGATTGAGGTGGGTATAGGGTATTTTCGTGAGCAGTGATCGGACTCTTTTAATTCTCGTGAAACGTTAATGTCTTTTTTCTTACATCGCGATCGTGAATCGGGATTTTATTATTAATGTGAAGCGCGATTGAAGCCTTTTTTGTTTTGTGAAATGTGAATTTGCTTCTATCTTATGTCCGAGAAAAAGAAACTATCTGCTACCATAAAAATGAAGAGCTATCTACCCTATTTCCGGACACAGCTTGTGGCTGCCGTACTGAATCCTTATCAACCCTGACTTCCTGTCAAAGGTCAAAGAATCTGGGGATGAACCTTTCCCAGGACTCCCCTGTAGGTTTCCGCAGTCCCCAGGGTCTTATGGTGGTGGGTTCGGAAGTCTTGGAAGTCACATGTCCAGTGACCAGCATACTAAATTTCTATGTTTAGGATAAAGAAACCAATCAAAAGGTTCAAGTGCACAAAGAGAAGAACCAGAGGAGTATGAAAATGTTAGTGCCACGGAATGGAGTCAAGAAGTTGGAGGGAATAACAGAGATCTGAATTTTCTTTTTATGGTTCCGAGAACACGATCCCACGATCCCACAGTCCCCAGGGTCTTGTGGGAACAGTTTTAATAAGGCGGTTGCTTCGTAAGTCTTGGAGGTCACATGTCCAGTGACTAGCATACTAAATTTCTATGTTTAGGATAAAAGTGCACAAAGGCAAGAACCAGAGGAGTATAAAAATGTTAGTGCCTAGGAATCGAGGGAATATTTTCTTTTTATGGCTCCGAGAACACGATCAGGACGTATCATAAGAACATACGTCATTTAGGGCTGTTTTGTGGCCATAAGAGGTAAGTCTAAGGCCTCATCAGTTATTAAGCTGTTCTTACCTCCGTGAAATAGCCAAATGCTTGTCCGTTACTCGAGAAAATGCGGGTTTTTGGCACGTTAAACGCGAAAAGCCCGATTTAGTTCATGTGAAACGTGATCTTAACCCCCCCCCCCCCCCCCCCATACCCCCCTCAAGATTGTCCACGGTTGCTTGCTTCAAAACTCTGGTTATTAATACACCTTATTCCTTTGTACATTTTGTTTCAGTTCAGATCCTATAACGAAACTCAAGAGTTTATTCGTTAAAAAGAACCTGCATGCAAACATATTCATGCTCGCATGCACCCTTCTAATGAACAAGACAAAGGATCAAATCTCCCGAATATATATTATCAGCTGATCTGTATTGGGAAAACAAAATCACCTTGTAAATAGACAATTGGGTATTACAAAAATTTGGGGTGCTAGACGATTTACATGCGTCATATGTTATATAAGTTAGTAATGTGCTTAATTAAGGTTATTTTATTAGCCTTCTGTTTCAGCTGCTTATAAAATTTGCTATTCTAGTCCACGGTTTATTCAGTCAATGTAAATTGTATTTGTTTAGCTACAATATTGTAGCCGCTGACCAGCCATTGCCAGATTAGCGTACTAATTAAAAATTAGACCCGTAGCCCGCAAGGGCTACGGGTCAATAGCCCTTGAGGCGAAGCCGAATGAGCTATTGAGCCGTGGCCCTTGAGGGCGAAGGGTCTAATGGTTTTAGTATCACCCATCTAGTCGGACAGAAAAGGCAATAATAATGTTAGCAAATGCAAGTTGAAGAAATATTTATTTGGGTCTTCTCGCCACAGTTATTGCTATCCTGCATTGAAGTCTCGCAAGACTCTCGGAGACCGATCATTCTTCGTGGCCGCCCCCAAATTATGGAACGAGCTTCCTAGTGATATCAGGGACCTAAATTCAATTAATAAATTCAAGACGGCAATCAAGACTTATCTTTTTAGACAAGCCTTTTTATAGTGTTAAATTTGATGCTTTTCGATATATATATATATACATATATCTTATATTTTTTGCTTGTATTTATATATTTAAATTTACATTAACATTTGTATTTTTATATATTTGTATTAAGATTATATTGTAATGCGCAATTGAAAATTTATATTGATAATTGCGCAATAGAAATTAATAAAATTATTATTATTATTATTATTACTTCTGTCCTTTTATTTATTAATGACTTTATTCTCATTATTAATTGTCTTTGTAATATTATTAATTGTGTGGCAAATAAACATATTGCATGAACTTGTACTTCACTAAATCTCTTCATAGTTACATTGACGTAACAGATCTAAGCAAGTTTTTACATCCGTTTAAATTTGTCTTTGACCATGAGTTTCTTCTTACATTCAAGGTTGATACACCCATTTATGAGTTTGTCCACGATTAGAAATTCTGTGCCTTTTGGAAACTCTGTTCGATTAATCTACTGTAAAAAACTATGGAATTCTCAACTGGTTTCTGCTATCCTCGCGAGCTTCGCGGAAATACGTAGAGGGTGTCAAAAAGATCCGGGACTTTCTCAATTTTGAGTGCTGGGTTCCCTGCTTGCTTCTCTTCGACAAGTTGTTCGGCGTAAGCGCCAGCCCAAATAAAAGCAGTGTTGAGATTTATCTTGTCCTCTTCTCCTGCCATTGGGCCATCGACAATACGATTAATGTCTTTCTTCCACATCCGAAACTGTGTATAAGCTTCTTTGCATGTCTAAATCACGATCGTTTGGGGGTTGTATGTGAAAATAGACGTCATTTTGTAACTGACCATTGACCTGTGTCCCAATTCCGTAAATTCACGCGTACGGTTTCAGTTTCTAACATCAGTATACTAATCCTGTTGTGTTCCCGGATTGTTTGTTACTATTTTCACATTTTCCCGAAGAGCCAGCGCCAGAACGAGTTTCTGTCGTCGGGATCAACAGGAGCAAGTTTCTTTTAGGCTCTAAAAGTTTTTCTCATATCATAATTCATCATGCCGGGAACATTTACAAATATGGAAATGTCAGCAGATGAAATGAAATACATGGATATTATAGCAGTCCAAATAGATTTTTAGTCTTACTCCTATTTTACACAACACTGCTACTATATTACTGGTTTGATAATTTTGGTGAAGACCCTTCGGGCACTGGCTAGGCTAAAGGGAAAACCAACAAACTTCCACACTGTGCTCTTCCACAGAAATCTCAGATATTTCTGGTGTTTTAACCGCACTGGAACTGAAGGGCCGTAGCAAGGGGAGGGGCCCGAGGGGGACGTGCCCCTCCTCGTTTTCCCCTAAAAACTAAAAACACAAGTATAAAATGTTGAAAATAGAATTTCATGTTTGAAACAATGAAGATGACAATAATTTCGAGTAGAATAATTCCTGATAAACTTTAATTACAGCACACATTTCATATTTCTACTTTTTTTATTCGGTGATACAATAGTACAGGAAAAACCAGCTAAAAAATTACAACAAACAAGCAATGAGACAAAAATATAAATGTGTCAAATTGTTTTGACATCCAGGCGACTCACTCTCTTCCGGCACTGGATTCGTCTTTGGAACATGATCTAAACTCAGCAATGTCCCATCAAAACCCCCAGAAAATCGAAGCAAAAGTCGCTCTTTTCCTGGGTAATGCTCCAGGATGATAAGGCGAATGTCGAGGATGAGAAAGTAAAAACGTCTTGCGCTGCAGAAATGCCTGAGAGGAGTTTTGAGAGTGGCCAGGATTATGATGCTGTTGAGTCTGTTGAAGCAGTTGGTTCCCAGGTACCTCTACTTGGACATAGACCAAATCAGCCTAGCCTGAATCCGATTTCCTTCCACGTCCCACAGAATAGGAATAGGTCCTTCCAGATGGGGTGGTTTGATTGCCACCCGTGGCTCCGTGCAGTACAGTGGAAGTATGGATGCTGTGTTTTGCTGATTAAGTCTACGTATGGCTCTAAGGCAATTCAGACCGTAGCAGAACAGATCACAGGCAACGTTTCTTTCGTTGAAAGAAAGGCTTAATTAATATCGACAACTCATAGCTATAGATAGCTATGTGAAATGTGCTTGGCGAAATAAATACGTCATTAACTATCTCTTAAAAGAAATAATCGACCGTAGCATCCTTTTAAAATAGCTAAAGATGTCTTATTCCACAAGACTTGGGAAATTGTAACAACCTATCGGAGGAGGAACGCAATGAGGGTTAAGTCCCTTACAGACTAATAATAAAACCTTACAAAATGTGTGAAACTCAACAGGCAACCAGTGTAACTAGGCGTTATGTGGTCATGCTTGTTGATTAACATGCAATACAATACGTTCTGCAGTATTCTGAACAAGCTGCAGGCGTTTCAAAGGAAACTGACAATCCTGGTCAAAACTGTTGGGACAATTCCCGCTTTGCCGCCACCTCCTCCCCCCCTCCCCCCTTCATTACGAGGGGCGCGAAAAAGGCAGTCAAAGAAGAACACGGGGTGGTCATATAACAATGGAAACATGCACAGTAAATTCTCTACTTTTTGGCCATATTTGATAAGTGGCACTAAGTCTTTTGACCGTGGACCCTGATTGTAAGTAGTCTATTAGCATTATTGACAACCATCTGCTCTAGAGATCACAAATGAACGTATCAGAATTTCAGTCAATTCACGATATAAGTACTTTCTAATTTTAGTGATGTTAGTAAGATGGAAATGGCATGAATTGCAATTTATCCTAGCATGATCCTCCATCCTGATGCTTGGGTCGAAGGTAGCACCCAGATTCTTAGCCGAACTTAACGGACTCCAGGAGACAGCTTTAATGTATGTCAGACCTCGCAACAGAGAAATCATTTCATTCAAGATCAAACGATATGTAAAGCTGAGTATCATCAACATAAAGGCGATATAACAAATCTTGCTCCTAGTTAATGATATCAGCAACCGGTGGCGTATATAAAGCATAAAACAGATCTAGAGATCCAAGAAAGGACCCCCTGTGGTACCCCACGTTGAAGTGGAAGAAGTGAAGATCTTGAACCGTGATCTCAACAAATTGCGCACAAGATCAAAGGTAGGGCTCAAACCATTTTAAAACAGTTCCAGATAAACCAAAACGCTGTGACAATCTTAGACTAGTTAGAAGTATAGTATAAGATCGCAAGATCGCTTTTTTCCAGATGTGGTATTGCCAAGATTAGGCGATATTTATCATGACTATCGTTCACGCTTATATAACCTCGCGTTTAGATTACTGCAATGCCCTATACTATGATCTTCCTAAGTATCGGATTGATAGACTTCAACTTGTGCAGAATTCAGCAGCTCTCCTCGTTACTGCGTCGAGAAAGTATGAACATATTACACCGATCCTTCGGCGTTTACACTGGCTCCCTGTGCGCTATAGAATTATTTTTAAAATATTGTTACTGACGTACAAGGCTCTAAACGGTTAAGCACCTAACTACATCAAAGACCTGCTGAAGTATAAGAACTCGGGCTGTGTATTACCATCTTCAATCAAGCATTTGCTTGATGAGCCCATAGCTAATTTAAAAACCAATGGTGATAGGGTATACTCCGTTGCTGGTCCAAATTTGGGGGAATAAGTTACTGTATTTTAAACTAAGCTTAAGACATACCTGTTTACGAAGTCTTTTGATTTATGTTTTTATTATTAGCTAGAATTGCGTTGAATAATGTAGCTTTTTACATTATTTAAGTGTTATGATATTAAAAAGCGCCACGGACAATTAGTGGAGTATGGCGCTATATAAATGCGTTCATTTATTTATTTATTTATTTATTTATGTTATGGTTGACAGTATCAAATGCGGTGGATAAATCAAGCATCAGGCTCGGGTTTCTTGAAGGATGGTTAGCGCTAACGAGCGTTAAATCATGGAAACATAAATTTTATTATTATTTCATTGTTATTAATTTATCATGTGGTCTGCTTACAGTTTGTGGTGCGACCACCGCTGACCTATTACCATTGTTGTTTTCCATTGTAAACCCCGCTGTTGGGGGCGAATAAAAGTTGTTTACACCTGCAAATTGAGGCGATTGTTCTGAAGCATAATACACATTGGAGCAACCATTTAAAAACTAATAGTGGTGCAGAACCGCGATGTAAATCCACCGACGATCTCAAAATTAATATCTAACAACTATTCACCGATGTGGAGGTGGCTAGGGGTGGATATTCGTGACGTGGTAAAAATATCGACCACTAGCCACCTAGACTGAGGTGAATAGTTGTTTTAATATATACTAAAACGGTGAGATAATACATTGCAAAAAGGCGATTTTAAATCACTTATTATTGTAACGATTACAATATTTACGGGCGCAAATCCGGCGCGAGTTGCTCGGGTGTGAATAGCAAAGGATGTCTGGAGTTTGAGCAGCCAATCAGAGCGCGCTTTGAACGCTATCCACTGTTTTAGTGTGTACTAAAAACGGTTATTACATTGCGAACTGTTTCACACACCACACACTTGAATAAATTGTCTCTAACAATAGATTCCCCCCAAAAGGCCGCACTACACCTAATAATCACTGACGACAATAATCCATTTTCTACGCCACTACACTACAGGTGAGGCTAGACTGCCCTTATCTCACTAAAATAAAGTTCTCAGATATTGTGTATCAATCGCTAATCCAAGAGCGCAGAAACAAACAAAAGCCGGAAACATCCATGTTTAACGTTAACCACCACGAACGTGACAACTTGAAGAGGGTTGTAGACGATCGTGAAAGGAACACATGAGCCCAACAGACCTGTTCACAACTGAGTGGCTCCAAAGTTGGTAGAGCATTGCATCGAATTTGTCAGGTGTCTATAAGAGACCATTGCTTAAATTGTCCAGATAAGAGCGAGGATCGCTTCACTTTTCCGTCTCCAGTTTACAATTAAGAACGTTCGTTAATTACATGTAAATGAAGAGCTTTTCGAAGTGTCTTACCACACGCAAAGTTAATAAAATGAATGATTGAATGAATGGCGGACTCTAGCAGGCAGAAAAGTACGTGACAAAGAAACAGAAGAGAAACGGGCCGACGCCGTTTCAGAACATCTCAGGGTATTTTAATGAATTCTCATTTTCACCCTCATCCTCGACAATATATATATATATAAAAAGAGAGAGAGAGTACATGTTACGCATGCATTGATTCAGCTCACCATGGAAATACGTCCATGAATAAATACGCTCTTTAGTTTGACATGAAGCATGCGTGATTATTAATTATCTTAGGAGAAAACGGATGTGTAGGAGGGCATGCTACAAAAAATCCTCTTGTTTGCACAAATGCAAACACCTTATGCCGCTCGAGCTATCATAAAATACCCTGATACCGTCTTAAAGTCTGCCGGTAACGGGTTGCCGGTCCTCCATTTCTTTACCCAAGGTTCACCTCGCCGTGTGTTGCCTATCCTTAGGGGCGAGAATCTGAGTGAAGGTAAATCGAGACTTAATGGCGAGTTTAAGCGGAAAATCGGGACGTAAAGTGGGCAAACTAATTAAATACATTCGACCAAAAACAACGCACAACAATAGCATTGGACTATATAGCGCGCAAAATGCCCAGCCGAAAACTTATTGCAACATGCTCTTTCCGCTGTTCTTATTATTGGTTGCTGAACAAGGCAACAACATTCTTAGTTTAATATTCGATAAGTTTAGATGTTCATGGAACATCGACGAAAGAACTTTAGCTGTGAACCTCTTTAACCATTCCTATAACTTGCAAATAATCGTAGTTTCAGCAACTCTTTGTATTGGTTGAACTGAATTCGCGTGATGTGTGCCGCACTCGGCATACGGTCAGTTGAAGGAGAAAAGTGACAACTCGGACCTAATTACCTTAGGCCATAACTCGGTTTGCCGCAAAATCCCAGTTCACCAGTCAAACCCGCTTAAAATCCGTCATGCGGTGGCACCAAATGGCCAGCCTCTGAAGCCGTGATCCCCAGGTATCATGCCAGGATCACTCTTAAAGGCTCCTGATATCTGACGAATTTTACTCTAGTTTAGGGGAAACTGGCCCTCCAATTTTGCTATGTCTCAAAAAAAGCGTTTATAAGATTTCTGATCATCTCTATCGTCTTTGCTCAGTTAGCCGTGAGCAAATTAAATGAGGGAGGAAAGGAATGATCAGAAGACGAAAAATAAAGAACGCCGGGATGCGTGACCAAGATTTACGTCGTGCAAACGCCCTATGGTCGTCATCAACATTCCATTATTATTATTATTTTTTTAGATTTTGTTAATAGGATCATTCAAACTAATCACTCAAGAATTTACTTGAATCTTGTCCGCAGAGCAAAAGCATTCATTTCGATGCAATTAAAATCATTTTATGCAAAGGTTCAGACTACACCGGCCTTACCGGCGAAGAGCTAATATCAAGTCTGTGAAAAGAAGAGCTTGTCACTCCTGTACGTCACCGAGACCCAGCAATAATTCTGAAGTATCGCACGGTTGCCAACCAAGATAATCCCGTTGGAGACCAGTTGACTTCTTAATTTAAAAACTACTGCATTTGTTGTTGCATGTTAAATTTAAAATGTAACTTAATGTCGATTGGGAATCATGCCAGACAAACTGATCCGGTCACTGTATTTGTATCTTTTTTAGCACACTGTGATGTCATCGTTCAGTTTCTGAAAGTTCCAGGTCATCGTTTTCACCGGATAGGTATCATGGACAGAAGACGAATGCCGCGGATGAATACCTGTGGAAAGGTTTGAAGTGGGGACAATTACAGAGCTGTCCTGTCCGAAATGTTGCAAGTGTTATGGTGGCCAAGGCGAAAGGCCGGTTCGACCTCTGCGACTTTCTGTTCTGCTGGTAACAAAAGAATGACAAACTGAAGTTATACGCTAGGAATAAGTATGCGCGTGAGAGACGAAAATTCACAGCAGAATTCGTTGTCATGTTTTATTCCAAGAAGAGGAGATTGAGTAATTCAATTAACGTTGTAACCTTGACGTGATGTTTGTCTCAGAAAAACAAAGAAGTGCTCAAAACGATTCTTTTATTGTTCTGTTATCAGGGGCGGATCCATACCGGTTTCCACTGTTTTACGGAAATCGGTCAGAAACTCGGGAAAGAGGACTTTGAAGAGTTAAAATCCAAAAAATTCCCGGGGATCATGCGCCCGGACCCCCTAGAAACTCCTAGAAACTTTTTCGTGGTTTTGGAAACCAGTCATCATTTATCCTAGATCCGCCCCTGGTTATTCTTTTATCCGTCCAGAAAGACGGAAAGACATTTCGGCTAAAGTAGGCGGGCTATCTTTTGGAAATTGAGAACAGACATCAAAGCCATCTTAGTTTTTCTGAAATATAGAGGAGCGCTTCCGCAAACAAAAATCGGCGATGTTTGATCACCATATTGCACAAACGTAACAACGAATGTCACAGGGTTCATGTCATAAGGTGTTGTGGTTTTTCACATGCAAGGAAAACGAATTAATGACCGACGGGCTGCAATGTTCAGTACAGCTGTAACTGTCTACAATGAGGTGTGTAAAATTGTATGCGTGATCTGTGGGAAGTACTTCAGGCAGATGGGTATGACAATGATGCAAGAAACAAACGAACTCACAGTTCACGAACAAAAGACGAGACAAGGCGAACAAACCTTCCTTGGACAGTAATTAGAGTTAGCGCTGGTTGGCTATCCTTGAATAAGACTATATATTTTGCGTGTGTGATCTTTAGTATGTAGCTGTGATCAGTGGCGTGGCAGGCATGTTTCAGAAAATTCTTGCGTCCTCTTCATTTCAGCAAACACTGTGACCGCGTTGGCAGAATCTCACAGAGCCCGGTATCAGTTCTCTGAATCCCCAAGAAGAAAAGATAGCAAATGAAAGAAAACTGAAGTTTAATTGTTAGGCATGAAATTGGGGCGAGCGTCAGTAACTAAGACTATTTCACTTAGGCGGACCACATACTCGTCTGCAAGCAGTGTTTTTGCTTGTTTTGCATACAATAAAATTTTGTTCGTTATCTTGGCTGAAACAGTCTAAATTTTCTTCTACACGCAACTGTTACAGACAGATTCGAGAAAGATGGATATATGTCTATATCAGTAACGACATTAACGGGATGTCGATATTAACGGAAAAATCTTGAAGACTTGCATGCGAAGACTGTGCCGGTCTAATTGTCCACGATGAACAATCGTTTCCGCGTCGTATTCAGTAATATCGTCAAAGTTGAAGAGGAGTTCGAATTTAAGGGCTACTTAGTTCTTCATCTTAAGACCAATCTAGATTGCATAGTATTTGCTATCAAAATCTAATAGTGAGTATGGAAAAAGGATTGACGTTTGATGTACGAAAGAATCGCCACAACCCACCTTCCATTGGGTAAACTGAATCGGAAACTGAATTGTAATAAATTTCGTTGTCAACGAAAAGCACATGTCTAGTATAAACTACTTATTAAAAAATCTATCGATCGCAAAAAACTTGAAAACGTTTTTGAGTTACTAGTCAAGGGGTTACTACACTGAAAAGCTGAGATACGTACCTACATAGGTTATTTAGTAACGCCGCTTGGATACCATTTCCATAACAACTTCTATAAAATTCAACTAATCGACATCCTGGTCATTCTATGACTTTACTAGAGCTTAGCCAGAAGAAAATTCTAATGACGTGTCTTGGTTTAGATCATTAATGTAGAAGATCCAGATCACCAGCTCGAATGTCCAGTATGGCTTACTAAGCATATCTACATTTCCCAGAAGTAGACCGATGAGCTTTTATCAATAATTGGTGACTGGAGTGCTATTAATTATCCATGAGACACAGGCATTCACTACTTGCACAAATCCCATAATACACCTTTTTACCCCCAAAAAATCTGCATAGGCATTGTTATCGACTTCTCTTGGGACATTTTCATGTCCCAGGAGAAATTGCAAACAATGGTTATGCAAAAGTTTTGGGGGGTAATAGAGGTCTACTATGGGATTGTACAAGTAGTAAATTCGTTAACGGGCGAGTTTTGATAGATCACCTGCACGGAAGAGTGTGCTGATGAACATTAGAAAGAAAAGTCTGGTCAATCCCCAACCTCTCTCGGCGGGCTTTTTTCCGCATTACCCAAAGAAAACGTCGACTTTTTTTATAATCAACATTGGTTAACTCTAAAGGGATAAATGATTCATTTTAAGGCAAGACTTTTTCATTTCATTTTTATTAAGGCAACTCTTGCCCGTAAATTATAATTGTTACACTTAACTCTTCGTCTTCGTTTACGAATATTATCTATTGTCAAAGTAAAATACATATATACATTTTTAAATAATTGTATTTGCACCTCTTCGTCACAATCTATATTTACATCATTATATGCCTCTTATTTATATATTTCAAATATCTTTGATCGTTTCAATATCTACATATTATATTAACTATATTCAGTCTTTTGTATAAGTACAAAAATAAAAATATATCACGTCTGAGTTCTATACTCGTACCGTTATACAGCACACTCTGCATGAATTGAACTGTGTTTTGGTCAGTTTTTATAGCTTGGGACCAAACTCCGCAGTGGGGAATGCGGCTCAGTTCGGTCACCGATTTTTCCTGCCCTGTTCCCAGAAATTCTTTCTAATCCTACTGAGAACACTGGTCTCATGCCATGTGTTTATTCTGCTCTTTTTTATGCCAATTTACAAGGAATTATAATAAAATAATTCAGATAAATGAAAGCAAGATTTTTGCTTTTCGTTGCTATTGCTCTTGTGATCTAACTATAGCGGGGAATATGAATGCGAGATAAGCGATTCCTTGAGGAACCATAAAATTTGTTTCCCCAGAGAAATATTCGTCTGTTTAGAAATAATGCAATTTTGTTGACTTCGACGTAAAGAAGAATTGTTGTCCGACCAAACCAATCGACACGTTTATCAAAAATAATTGGGGAAATTTTAGAAACTACATTGGCGACGTAACAAGCCCAGGCGGATTCTGTTTGGTGCCTGTCAACTCTGTGCCACATGGAAAAGGAGAAAAACTAAGAAATCCGAACGGAGACGGTGTCCCACAACACTTTGTCGGTGTACTTAACATCAGTTCACTGCTTGAAACTTTTCTCTCTGCTGATTGGCTCTCACTTTCCCAATTCAACAACTGTCCCATGAAGTTAAAGTTTGGTGAAATAATAGAGCGCCGCTTCTTTACGTACTCATAAGCTTCATCAAGTCTGAGCCTGTATCTACTAATTAAGTATGCTAGGCATATGGTCGCTGATCTGGATATCCCAGCTTGGCAGTGGACTAAAACTCGTCCTTTTGAATTCTTTACTGAATCTGTAACAAACAAATGAAAGGAATGATAGTTAAGATTAAACAAGACTATCCTCACATTGCTACGACTTGGATCTATAAAGAGTCTAATCTCTCGCTGCGTTGAAGCATGACTTCAGAATGGAAACACTTATTACGCTGCCTTTGACTTGGTAGCACATACCATACAGTCACTCGTTTTAGTCCTTCAATCTTTCAAACAAACGTTCCTTAACACCTACGCAACATTTTGACAACCTCCGCCAATTATTACGGAAAAAGACTACAGTTCGCTTTTTCGATATCTAGACTGGGGCGTTCTTCAAACTAAAGAAGGACAAGAAAATGGATAACAAAATTCTCGTAGACCGTTGAAAATGTCAACGATCAAGGCGCGTTTAAAACTCACCTATAAATTTGGCCGCTTCTTCGAACCATTTTCCAATATCTGCAGTGTAGGTGTCATCCACAGGGATGGATTTGTAATGAAATGTGTTTTCGAAGAAATTCGGAATGTTTCGTGACACATTCACGATAGAAGTGATTCCAAGTCGTTCGAGCACCTCTCTCTGTGAGGCATGTATTTCACTGCCGAGATACAAGTGTTTTAAAATTTCAACTGGTTCGTTTTGCTTCAGTATAGAACCTGGTCTTGCCTCGGACTCCTTGCTTTCTGAATCAACTTTCGGGTTCCAAGTCCGCCTGGACTCCTTGGCCTTCAGTTTCAATCCAAGGGGACCAGAGCCTGTTTGCGATGAGCAACTCGGTTTTGCAAAGAAGCACATTGATGGATAAGTACTTGAAAATCTTTCAAATCCTCCTGCAATTTACAAGTAAATGAAAAAAAAATTAGTGAATTGGAAGACGTAAAGTAGTACACTAGTTTAATTTTACAAAAATCAAATCTTCAAATATGGACAGAATCTTATTAACTCCCTGTGAAATGGCACGGAAATCTACGCGTTTAGGTATCAATTCAGCTGTTTTGAACAAAGCACATATTTTTGCGGTTAACTTGTTTAAACCAACCATGACCATTGCGTCATGTTCTGAAGTGCGTGCCAATTAGACTGACTTATTTTAAGGAACTGAGCAATCGAAGCGTATTACGAAGTCTCCAACACAGTACGCATATATGAGTTATTATTTTATTAGAAATCTTGCGTTTTAGGATTTCGAGGAAATTCTGAGAAGAGATTCCTTGATGAAACACAAACAAAATCAAATCAAGTTTTTGCGTGCTTGTTGTCGTTTCCAGTCCACGTGCTCCGGTTTGGCAAGGTTACAACTTCCAAAATTAGAAACATCACGTTTACAAAAAAGAAATTTCTCCAGCGGAAAACCGCAACTTTTCGGTTTGAAGTTTCTTTTAACTCACGCTGACTAACATCAAATAACGTTTAAAACCATATCAAAATGCAATCAATGAAACCACCTCAAACAGCAACTTGTCAAAACACTTGTAAAAAGGATATTGGTTTACAAGAGGGAATGGCAGATCGATTGCACGCGTGATTCTTTGTTTGTTAAAAGTTCCCTCCATATTTTCAGGACAAAGATCAAGTCATTAATTCCTGAATTCTTAATGAGATAGGCTTTTTGTTTTGGTCACAACTACGGATTCATTCAAGCGAAAAGGATTCATTGCAAACTGATCTTAAGCTTATTACCCTGTCAAACGTTTTGATCCTGTTTCATGAAAACGAATATGATGGAACTTAGACCCGAAAAGCGAAAATATAGAAAGTGACAATATTATTTGACAAGCGTATTCTCACAGATCAAGAACACGTGGCTAGTTTAACAATGAACATCATGACTCGTAGTGAAAGAACGAACAACGCTCACCTTTGATAAAATATAAGTTCTTGGTTATTCTCTCTCTTCTTAAAAGCATGAAGATAATTCTCATTGTATTGTCTTTTTCTAACTCTTTCCAATCTTGAGTGCGGTCCTCGTACAAAATCAAAGTTTCTGACTCCGCGAGCCGTCGTTTGGATTCAGTAGAGGTGAGTAGGCAGTCTAAGGTTGACGTTCCGCGGTGAAGTCTTCGTTTCACTATGGGTGGGCAGTGAATATTAAGAGCGCCTCTGATGTGTGCTGAGTTGAAGGACAGAAACGAACGGCAGTCAATAACAGTGCACTTCTGGTTGAGTGAACCAGCCATGTTAACGACCGTCAGCGGAGCAAGGGGCCAAATCAATTCGTGGTCCTCCATAACAACCATAGTCTTTGATTCAATGTCCAGTTTTCACTTTATCTACTTTCTGCTGCGCTGCAGAAGTAAATTGACCAAAATATTTATTCCCTTTGGATATACTGTTTGAAGAGCGATTATGATTCAACTGGCGAGTGGTTGAAAAATCTTGCATTTATATTCCCGCCCAAAGCCCGCCGAACAACTATTTTTAGCCCTTGCTACGTCACTCATAAGGCGTTTTTTTGTTTTGTGGTGTTGCGTATCACGAACCCATGCCCTTTATTGGAGGACGTCAAATAAAGCGATGACAGGATAACAAATACAAGACAATGGAAAAAATTCCGCCAATGACAGAAATGCTATCGGGTTTTCATCAAGTGACGTCTAAAGTAAAACAATTATCAAATTTCAAGAGCCTTTCTTTGAAGGATATATCTTTTCAAAAAACGCTTTCGCAATTAAAATATTTGTGTTTGCTTACGATAACATTCGGCAAATGGTTAACTGCAAAGATTACAAAACATTTACGAAATAACATTAGTCAGCTTTCACCAATCTTCGAAACATCAGGCTTAGACATAGCATTCGCAAGACTGGACAAGTCAGTTATTTGATCGCATGTTCGCCAGTCGATCGCTGCCAAAAATGTTTTATGGGAAATTCTGGCCAAAACTGCTAAGATGTTTAGTATTTTTTTCCACGCAGGTAATAGCATGAATTGTCTTAAGCATTTTTAAAACTATTTTTATTTTTTTCCAGCGAAGCCATCTGTTCAGTGCAAATATTTTAAGTGTTTTTGTAAGGCAGATCAAGTATCAAATCTGATATTTCTCTTACCACAAAAGCCTCGCCCTAAATTCCTACTAATTTCTCAAACCCAGCGGGCTATGCTATCACATCACCCAATCTGATTGACCCTTAACTTAATATTCATTTCGTATTATTAGCTAAAGCTTTTAAACTCACTTTCTTATATTGAAAGGTCTTGAAACTAACTTGAGTTCAACCCGTTCCGTTTCCTTATTCTCAGACCGAGGAGCAACCGACAAGCTTCCTCCGAGATGCGCGCGCCTTCCCGTCGCGGGTTTTTTCGTCAAAAGGTACAAATTTTGCATGTAATTCGAACTTAAATAAAAGGAAGTAAGACTTGCAAATTAAACACTATTTTTGTTCCAGGTTTTTCTCTTTGTCGTTGGAATTTGACATAAATATCTTTTCCGCCCAAAGGAAAAGAGAATTCAGATTGAATTTTTATAACTGAGTGCTCAGACTACCAAATCTAAAAAAGCCAAGAACTCGGAATTTAAGAATTGTTCAATTTGTGTTATTTATTTATTTTCCTAATTTTTGTCAAGGTAACGATTTTCATGTTTATGAATCTAAATTCTGTAGTATTTATAAGAAATACGTGCTTTCAACCCAAACTGTTATTGAACAAAAATGTGTTTAATTCTTTGAACAACGGAACCTAGGCGTGTTAAGCTAAAAATACAAATTGCCGAAAACACGATTGGAAACAACTACTTTAGTGAACGGCATTGGCAATTCGCTTTATTCTCTCCTACAAAACATATTTTAGCATTAATTAATGAAGCTGAGAGCTGAATGTCACACGGACAGACAAATAGCAAAGTGGTTATTTTGCCATAAAGTGTGACCAAGAAGACAAAGGGCATATTGAAAAAGGCTTACAAGACAAGTGATTTCATTTGCTGCAGTATTGCGATCACTTCAGAGCATTCATAAATCTACTAAAATGATATATATTCTGTAATACATCAAACTGGTAAATAAAAAGTTCCAATGGTTCGCCTTCAGTTTCCTCACACTTGATCAGCGAACTAAGAATGCTGTGTTTAGCCATTGCCATCATGATAGCGAGACACAACACAGAATACACTTGGGCCCAAACAGAACCTTTCGTTAAATTATCTGTTCGGAAGGCCTTTGATAACCTAGGATTTAGTTTAGGGAATTTTCACATCGAACTTTCGTGATAGGAAAAACTTTATGCCTGTTGCTTTCTGATTGATAAAAATGCCGTTGTTAGTACCGAAACAGGCCAGCTATGACATACGGAAATGATACAATACCTAAGATTTTCGGGAAGTAGACAAAAATGCCCTAGTAAATTCGAAAAGCTTCAAGTTCCCCTAGAATAACTGAACAGATAAAAATTTTACAGCGCAGCCTAAATATGGAACTACAAAACTTTACACCCGGAAAACACCCGGAAAAACGTCGCTGGGTGCTGAATACACAATATGCACTGAAAGCAGGTGATCATGACTTAGTGGTAGATACTAGGTTCTTTCAAATGATCTGAAGGATTCAGCCAGACTGCGACACCACAACATGTCCATAGATGTTGGGAGAGGCGAAGATCATGATGTAGGCAAGGACATGCCAGAATTCCATTGATACCGTATTTATTTACCTATAAGCCGAGCTATTTTTTCAAAAATTTGGATTTGTATCGACCAAAAACATTCTAAACAAGGGGGTTCGGCTTATAGCAGAGAGTTTGATCGATTTTTTTCTCTCACAGGTGTTGAGAACTTATGGAAATGTCACGCAAATTCTGTGATCGGCTTGCTAATGGCTAATATGAGTAACCTGTCCATAAACGTTTCGCTTTCAGCAATAGACCACTTTCGATATATTAAAATTCAGCTTGGCAGCGAGACCTAGAGGACACAAACAAAGGAAAGTAAATGAACATGTGTATTCATTTTTTTTTTCTTGTACTCTAAGCCTCACTACTGTAAAGCAAGCTGAATTTTAATATATCGAAAGTGGTCTATTCCAGTTAGACTATTTTCATGATGTTCCTTTGGCAGTACGTTTACCGGCTGAGCAATCACCTATGAACTGGCTTCAAACCCGTGGTTTGGTCACTGACGATGGGGAAAATACCTTTTATTGAGCAAAGTTCTGGAGGACGACTACATTAGGAAGCAGGGGAAGTTTTCGTAAGCCAGTTTCACAGCCTTCTCGCGCCCCAACAACATAAGAGATTTTCTTTTCATTCACCATGACGTAATTGTCCAAAACCGATAATCCTTGCGACAACTGTTTTCATTCCGATTCAAGGACAAAAATTAATGAAAATTAAAAGGATTCGTCACAATTAACGGCTTCACTGAGAAATTGGACAACTGGAAATGCGTGATGTCTGCATCATCAAGAATTGAATTCTTTTACCTAAAAGTTCTAATTTTCCCAACAACGACGAGAAAATTCCAAAAAGGCCTTCCACTACTTCCAATATAATTTCTAATTTAAGGAGTGAAGCAGTTAAGCGGATCAGTTGATTGAATCAGTTACGCAGATCGGCTAGACATCGCTTAATTCCGCATTAAACTAATGTTTTCAAAAATTCCTCATTTCTTACTGTTATTATGTTTTCGATGAACGGATTTTGTAAAACTTGTGCAACTAGAATTCAATCTTCTGAAGTTTGTTCGCCGGACGTCCTGTTGTTTCGACGGCGTATTACTATATATAGCGATGTTGCTCGGTGCATCAAATATAACTTGAGGAAGACACCATAAATACTCTTGTTTTTCGGCCATTTGAACTTGATCAAAAACAATAAACAAAACTGGACACACGACAAACTGACTCCCACAGATCGTGGGCTGGTCAGCAATGATTATCAATTGCTTAATACGAAATGGGGAGTCGTAATGTAGCAGTGTAAATTACAAAACAAGATGGTGCTGACTTCAGGATTCGACAATATACCACCTTTTTGTGCGTTTTCACAGTGCTCGCAAGCCTTGTCAACCGGCATTAAAACTAATTTGTCTATCTCATTCGCCCAATCTTTCCCAGCCCGGCTTGTCCTGACAAAGGTTTCCAAGAAACATTTATTTCCTGAAGCGCTCAAATTATTGGTTTAATAAATTGGGTGACAAATTGCCGCTTACTTTTGGCGCGCAATTTCAGCGTTAATTTATAATTTCACCTGTGAAATTACAATTGTTGCCACGGAAACTTTTCCTGCAGTGCCAAAATGGCGTCTTATGAACGTAATTTGTCACCCATGATAGTAATAGCTTATCAAATGGTATACTCGTGAAATTAGGGAATAATTTCACTCGCGCTTTGTCCAAAATCAAATAAACGGACAAAACGCGCGTGAAATTATTCCCTAATTTCACTCGTCACCATCTGATTACTCATACTAACCAGAAGAATAATTTATCTAGCATATTTTTCTCGGCAGATTGTGCATCACTTCGTTTAGTGAGGGAATCACAAGTTAACGATTAGCTTGAGGCGCTGCTACTCTTCTTCCTTCAAACGGGTTAATGTTGTTCTTATCAGACGAACTGAATACGAAGTCGATTCCCGCCTCGCTCAGCTCTCACCCACGGTAAAATCAAATGTTCCCGAAATAGAAAAACGTAACTTAAACTAGGAACACTTTTTTCTTTGCCTTTTAAATTGTTTTGGGTTTGTGATACGCGGAAAACATTACTCAGTGCTTTGCGATTGAAACGGGAACGATAAATAGACTGAATTCGGTAGCCTTCTAGTTGATAATCCAGTTGAATGTTGATTTACATAAGATAGTCCGTTTATAACGGCCTTTGTATATTTTTACGACACCTTCTAACAAATCATATCACGAAGTATTTATAAGCAACCGTTTACGACCTTTTAATCGCAAATAACTGTGCGTGGAAAATTAGTCAAATAATTGATGAAACCACAGGCAGCCCAAGTTCGGTGTGCGATTATAGACTTTGTATGGGAAAATTAACTTTGAGCTTATACTAAAATGCTAGAATAAGCTGTAAATGTAGCTAAATAAACTTCAATTACCTCTACGTACAGTTGTCCTCGTCTTTTCTGTGCAATTGGGGGGCAAACTGTGTCCGTTTTAGTTCTTTTTGTGGCTTACGAATTTTTACATGTTGTCATTTCCCCTCATAAAGAGGAGAAAGGCTGGTGACTCGAGGCGATCTCGTCCCACAAATTGCTCTCGCATCACAAAGAAACGGTCAAATAATGTTCGGCTTTCTATAATCTTCCCATGCGCTCGACTAGATGTGT
>NC_090874.1:24897893-24902893 GCF_036669935.1 Montipora foliosa
TCAATCAAGCAATAAAGGCAAAATAGTAAATCTTTTGGAGAGTTGAAGGAAATGGGGCCCCACAAATATAACTACCTCGGAGGAGAGGAAGGACGGGTGCTCCTCAAATATCTCAAATATAACTAGTTTACCTAAATGGTAGAAATGCTGCCGAGGGGAAGGGAGATGTGCAATTATGCTTGCGGTAATTTAACGACGATTCGTGAGTGGAATTGAAGGGAGATTTTAATAGGTCTTGAGCAGGGACGGTACAAAACGTGGACCCCCTAACTGGACCACCTCGAGAGAAGAAATAAAACAGTAGACGCTTTTCACAGTGACGCCATCTTATTCTAAAATCAAAATCGCAAGGTCCTTTGAATTTTTATCTTAAGGAGGTCGAAGATGAGCTAGAAATAGATCTTTTTTCAATTTTCCAGTTTCGTGAAGTCTTTCGTTTTAAAAAATACAGCATTTTGAATTTGCGACAACAGCAAAACCTTTATTTGCCTGAACATTAAAACAGGATATAATTACAACTGATGAATTAAAAAAGAAAAAGGGCTGACTACCTATAGGATAACTACAAAATTAAAAGGATAGGTAGCCAGTTTCGTATATTACACAAATTTAGTTCGGCATACACACATACACACAAACAAACAGAACTTAAAGCACAAAATAAACACTTAAGGGATAATCACTTTACTTCATAAATAGGAGAATTTTAGAGCAGAAAAGAAATTATACCTAAGTAGCAATATGATCATCATAATTTAGTATTGCAAAACAGTTTTGCATAGCTAATACAAGTAAATATGCCAGGACAAAAAATCTAGTATGTTTCAAAATATTGATACTTTTGTCTTTTCCTGAAAACAGATAAAGATGATGATGATTTAATACCTTTTTTTGATGATGATATGTTTCCTTCAATAGTATTTCAAATAGACGGGCCTTGAAAGCGGATAATGAATTTACCATAGTTAGTCCTAGCATCAGGAAGATAGTGAAACTGTTTTAATACAAATCTGATCTGGTATTATAGTTATGAACACTTTTCACTCTAGTAAAAAATGAATAGAATGTTGTAGGCAGAAGATGGTTTTGAAATTTGTACATAAAAATAGCAAAATGAAATGTAACAAGATCAAAACACTTAATTACCCGCAGAGATTTAATCAAAGGACTTGAATGGCTGTCAAATTGTCATTGCTTTCTTTTGAAGTATAAATACTGGTTTACGGGTTGTTTCGTATGTATTTCCTCAGATAATAATACCACAGGTCAAAAAAGGATAAATTAAAGCATAATGCTAGTAGTTTCACCAAAATACTTAAATCAACGAACGTCTTATCTTGCACAATATGCCAATGCTTCTTCTAATTTTTTTACCTTTAAATTATATTTGTTATCTCTAATTTAAGTGTGAGTCAATCAAAATGCCAAGATAAATTAATACAATACTGTCTTTTCCAATTGCTTATTACACAAGAAGAGATTAAAAGTAGAATCCTGTAATTTCTCTTGTGGTGGATGGAAAAGTATGAACGTTAAAGAGAGCTTGTTGACTCAGCACCTTGCGTGACACCATGATACAAAGCTCTTTTGTTGACAAAAAATGTCTATCCCTATAAATCTCAGCAGTTTGAGCCTTTCAAGTACATTAGGACATGTGTTCATACACGTGAATTTTATCTCATGAGTGAAAAGTAAGCGTTTTCATCGCAAAGTGAACTCCAGATGTTTTTGTTGCTTACAGGGCGCCATATTGGAGGACCACAGGGTGTCTCAACACCCAACAAAGTTGAGTGAAAAGCGTCGACAAATAACTCAGAAACGATGTACCGCACAGACCTGAGAATTGGAGAGGTGGTTAAAAGATTTGTTTGCCACCAC
Source organism: Montipora foliosa (assembly GCF_036669935.1). Classification (NCBI taxonomy): domain Eukaryota; kingdom Metazoa; phylum Cnidaria; class Anthozoa; order Scleractinia; family Acroporidae; genus Montipora; species Montipora foliosa. The sequence continues at coordinate 24,899,772 of NC_090874.1, forward strand.
ATTCCAAGTTCTTGGCCTATTTCATTGAACGGTTTCGAATTTATTTTTTATTTTACGTGGCAGTGAGACTGGTTTGAGGATACGAGAAACGAAATGAAAAACAGAGCATTCTCTATGATCGTACCGCGCATCTCAATTTTCCTCCATTCACGCATAACCACTGTGTCACAATTTCCCGCGCCTTTAACTTCAGTCCCTTGCGTTTCGAAGAAAAACGAGTTCTTCTCCTGATTAGAGAGCTGTCTCGTTCGTTCGCTTCAGGCTCACTCACTGAAGCAGCAATGAAAATTCCAAAAGTCACGGTAGAAAAATAACAATTAAAAATGTTTGAATCAGGTCTTGTGTCTTTTGATGTCTGGAAGAAAAAGAATACAGATGGAAAAGAACGTCTCATGGGAAATGACAAGCAAATACTGCTTTATCACTTTCCAGAGAAAATGAATGATTTCTTAAGGCCTGAAAGTGCTGAAAAGATCGTAAAAATATGGGTGGACCTTGCAGCACTGTACGAAAAAAAAAATCAGTAATTGGCAGCCACATACTAGCCCCACAGAGCTTTTGATGAAAGAAAAACAATGGGTGAAAGATTTGTTTCTTTCACAGGATTAAGGGAAAGTTACGAGCGAAGATAATTACCCGGTGTTCACACCTTGAATGATTTATAAAATCAAAAGAAATTCCCACATTCCACTGGTTTTTCCAAATGTTCGACGCAGTAAAACATTTACAGGGCAAGGGGTTGAAAGGAGCAATGACGTTGTGAGGTCCCAGCATTGTTTTAGGTAAATCAAAGAAGTTATCCGTCAAGAGTTACAACAGTAAAACAGGGAACGGGAGTCCCAATCCTACACTAAACAGAGTACTGGGAGGAGGACACTTCCAACTTTCATCTTTACTCAACCTCTATCTGATCTGCAAAGTGGTCAAAGTGCTGTCAAATCTCAAACTCACTCTGCTGTGCCTTTGAGTTCAATTGACTTTACAAAATTGACAGTGCCTTAGCTTCAGCTTATCATCCAAGTATATACATGCATTGCACTCCTCTACACGTCCTACACTACATTTTTTAAATTAATTTCATGACCTAGTGTTATTTGTGTACACAGGTTAAGTGTTATTATCCCTTCATTGATAGCACATTACACCCTAGGGTATTCAAACGTCTCTGTTAAAAAGACTCAAAACAGTTCAGTGGATTCCTTCATTTTGTGGTGATAAAGCAACAGTTTGTAAAAGAAAGTATCTGGAGATCACTAAAAATCAGAAGTACTATGGTGATCTCGATTTCTCTAACAAATTGGTAAAATCTTTTGAAATTGGCAACATTCTGCAAATGCGTCACTTATCTCTCGAAAGAAACAAAATTTCGAGCTGTCCGGTTATTTTGTTCGATTTTTCCTTTTGCGAAATTATATTGTTGTAGGGACAAGACCCTTGTTCTCGAAAGAAAGGAGGGAATGTAGAGTCGTAGCTTGAGTTATCGTTTGAATGTCGTTATTGTTGTCAATGGTTATTAGGTGAAGCGTGGTCATACGGGAGTATTGTATTGTTGTTAAAGTATAAAAGCTAGGGCAATTTATTCAAGTAGGGTGTGTGTAATGTAACCGTGTGCGAGATGTAATAAATGTTTTAAAGTTCGCTGGCGGATTTTATATCGGGGTTCTACATTATATACCCTCTTTTGAAATCTCTGACCGTTCTGTTAGAACACCCAACTACGGCACATTCGACCATTTTGGAGCTGATGTTCTATGTGCGCAGTGACGTCACGATATGCGCCCAAGCCTTCAACATGGCTTCCAAACGTTCAAATTGTTCTGGTACGGAGCTTTTTGCTGTTACAATGAGGTTAAATGGTAATTTCACATCCTAAAACATAGCGAATTGATTACAACGTATCATGTGCTTTCGTAAGAACGACTTGTTAAAAATTGTTTTCTCGCCTTCCGTTCTCCTTTAAAGAATCGGCCAATATGCCTTTTTGAAAACGAAAACCTGGATCTCTAAAAATGGCAGTCCATTGTCCAACTCCGTGCTTATCGATAACCCTCTTTAGAAAATCGTCTTCATCTGCCGTAAAGCTCAACGGTCGACGATGACGGCCCTGACTAAGTTGAGTGGAGCGGGGTATCGATTTTAGGCCGTGTGTGTTCTTTTCGTGCACATTCGATGGCTGGCTCAAAAGAGTTCACTTCCATATCCACCTCTGAGCCTTTGGTCCCCCGTAATTTCTGAAGACACTCGTGGGCCTTTACAGCAACTTCGCGCGATCTCCGCTTCTGATAGTGCACTTTGGCAACTATAGAGCTATGTTTTTGATCCTTTTTGTGCTCTTTGTCGTTAAGCGCGTAAAGACTTTGCGTTTCCACGATTTGGCGCGCAATAACGCGTGGAGTGAATGTACTTGCCAATAGCGTCGAATACCAACATCTCGTTGCCCAATTTGCTGTGTTGGCTTCCGTTCTTGGTAACCAAAACAAAATCGCACTGGGGTTTGAGCAAAGGCCTCACGAAATTAATGCAGCCGTCGAGTACTTGCATCCTTGTATCTGTCAGAATCGCAGAGTCAAATCCGCATTTTCCCGCAGTCTTGAAGGTTTTCTGATCGACAAAACCCCCGTTTTCTTTTGCTGCCTTTACCATTTCAACTGTGAGATATTGATAAGTCATGGGACGCGATCCTTTCACCTTGATGAACAAGTAGCAATGCACCATCGATATAAGACCACTCAATCTTGTTTGCTTTACTCATTTTTTCTTAGCGAGAAGAAATGAATGCATTTAGAAGAGTGCGTTCGTTTGTCTCATTCAACAAAGGCCTACATAATAACAATGGAACTAACCAATCGGAACCAGCAAGAGAAGTGTCGTGCATCTTTGAATTTGACGCAACGCGCCCATAAATCGCTATTCGGAAAATGTCTTGGATAATTATCATTGCACGCTTTACCGTATGACATATATATTATTGAGGTTAGAATCGCGATCCAACGGTTCCTTAACCTACCAGCAAATGAAATAGAAGCTAAAAAGAAGCAGACGAAAAAGAGAACAATAATTGTTCCTTAGAAACAGCTCAGAAATACCAGAAAATGAATAATAAAAGCGAAGCGCTACACGAA
>NC_090874.1:24907893-24910393 GCF_036669935.1 Montipora foliosa
AATCCACGATTAGCGCTAATCAGCTTTCCAGGAACCGGGATCGGAATGTTATTATTTCAATCACTCTAAAACTGAATCATGATTTCAGGGGCTCAGTAGTCAGTTTCATGTGATATAATGGGCTAAACCAAAACTCTGGAAGCCAAGAGAGCTTGCATTAGAAAGAAAGATGACTAAAGAGTTGAATGGACAAAGAGACTCCAGAATTTTCTCTTCTATGACAATGAAAAATGTACATGCCATTTTTTAAATGCAGAATGCCTCACTCAACAAAGAAAATTCATGTTAGAGCTATCACGGGGCACGGAATAGGTGCAGTTTGTAGGTCGTGATTTCTCAACATTGCTAAAGATCGACGAGATAGTCTCATGTTTCCACGCTTTTCCGTATTCTCTTTGCATGTTTGGAAAATATTAGTGGCTTGATACATCACTTGTGAAAACACCAAGTGAAAGGACTTGTGATGAGAGAGCAGAACTACGTTGGAAATCATCTTGTGCAAATTGTATGAATCCAGCGGACCCTTAACTAATTTTAAGAGAAAAGCTTCTACAGAAGATACTATATATATTATATTACGGCAACACAAGGAGAGTCATTTTAGAATTATAATAATGTTAAGTCAATTGAAAGCATTTCATTCCTATGCCTTAGTAGAGGTTGCCGTAAATTAAGACGGGCTCATTACAATTAAAAGAGAACCGCTAGTTCATGTGTTAATGAAATATAACGACGTATAATCTTCCAGTATTTCTTCATTTTGCTCTTAATTTTGTCCTAAGCGTGATCGAAACCAAAGATCTTCATTAAGTCAAGAACTTCCTTTATGGAGTCCAATTAAACTGATTTACAAGAAAATGCTGCCTTCTGTTTGCGTCTTGTCGCGCAAGCATTTATTTAGCATTCCTCGATAATGATAGTAGCGGATGATACAAGAAATCAAAGCCGGGCATACTGTAGTATCCTCGTCATGTTTAAAGTGATTAAGTTGGGAAACACATCTAATACGTATACCTTTCTGGTTTGTTTCTCGGCCATCAAACGAAAGTCGAGCTTAGGTTTCAAACTGACAAAAACACATTGAATATACAAAGCAATTAAGCTAAAACAGTAAATTTAATATCGAAAGGCAACTGTGCATACTATATCTTCAGAAACACGAAGACAATCGATCGGTTTTTCTTTCAATAGAAGATATAATAGAGGTAGAATAACACGATTTCATGAATATGTTTCGTTGTGTAATATTTACTAACATCATGAACACCGAGCAATGTCCAGTCCTCAACATGGACACAGTAATTCAAGGTGATTTAACGTTACAAAGCGGCCGTAAATTTGAAAAACTGAAAATAAATGCTGTTCGAAAAGCTTTACTGAAAAGAAGCCACATATTTGTAATTATCGGTCTATCAAAAAAAAGTCGTCTAGAGTCCTATTTCTTTTCCAACATTTCATACTTTGTGCTACAATTCTACGTTCATAAGATCTTGCTAATAATCACTAGCCATCTCTCACTTATAAATAATGAAAATTAAACTCTTCTACTTACATTAGAGCAGTGTTATCCACCCGCTATCATAAAAGTCGTTTTTCTTAAATACCTATCATTGAGTTAAACAACTGAAACCGGCACAAACTGTGGTAAACATATAACATGGGAACTCAGTTTAAGTTGAGAATTAATGAGAGCATTTTATGCATGTAGGCTGATGTTCACGTGCTTTCTCGACAAACCCCCCTTTCTAAAAAACAAATAATGATAGAGTTAAGCAAATAACTTAAGCTTAAGCTGTCAGATTTCTCGCATTAATTATTTTTCCCTAGTAACCAAAGGAGAGAAGAGGAATGTCAATTTGAAATGAGGGCTTCAAGGGGACATTAATCCTCTCTTATCAGAAACTGCAGTTTCGTGGCTGTAAATACTTGAGAGGATTTACATTTTCCTTGGGTTGTTACCACCAATACTTTGAACGTAATGTAAGGAGAACAGATAAAAATCCAGGTCTCGAACTTCCTGACTGATTACTCCCATAAATTGAAACAGACTTTAAAGGCTTGTCGACCTATTTGATCTCAACGATTTGTTGTCGTCCTTGAAATTCATTGAAATTTGAATATAATGATTTATGATCTCGACCTTGAGCACGTTCATTTAACGACAGAGCAATTTTCTTGCTCGAATATACTCTTATGTTTATGATTTCCTTCCCTGCACTTGTATCATGAGTCGTTCATTTCATTTAGTAGGGTGGTAGGACAGCTGTTTAGGACATGGCCATAGCAGTGCGATTGGAAAAAGGTCTTTAACGTGTAAACATTTTATTTTGTCCAAGCTGAAAAGGGTGAAATGTGTTTGAGTAGACATCCCTGAGAGGTGTTTGCTGTCCTTCTTACAACTTAAAAGCAACGTGAATTTTCCAAAGTCACCTTTAGCTTTTAACGGTGAGTCATTGGGAGGAAAGTGAAAGCAGACATCTCGAAAGTACCCCAATAAATT
>NC_090874.1:24915393-24920393 GCF_036669935.1 Montipora foliosa
AGGCTTAGAGAGTTTAGTCAACATTAATCTTGTACCCAGACTCGCCTGGTGATCTGGACAATACACCAATACACCTTTTTTTTTCATCGGCTACTGCAATCTACGCTCTGATTGGCTTATTTCGTGGGTCACTTCAGTGAAGGTTGGTTTTCGCAAAAGCTTATGTGCTGTTTTGAATAAATGCCAGTTGTGCGGAGGAAACTTTTATTTTTTCCGACGCCGGAAACCCTTCATACAGACGGAAAGAAAAGGAGCAGGTCAGGAACTGGAAACACGCCGAGAAAAGCAGGTGACTCTCAATAGTTCGCGGAAACCCCAAAATGAATTACCCTCTCTACACAAAGTGAATCAACCCCCATTCCAAAAGCCACGGTGGCAAATTTGACTCCTTAACAATGCCGGTTATAGTTCCACTCTTCATTTTGTAAGTCTGTGGAGAATGAAATTGTGCAAACACTCTGTTTTGAGGAATTTGAGGAGCCCTAATGGGATGAAACTGGTGAGTTCTCCTAGTGTTCTTTCCAAAAAATCATATCCAACTCCACACAGGTCTAATGATGAGAAGATAATAGTGACAGGCATTTTCACATTGAGGCAGTTGTAAGTTCATCCTCTATGGTGAAAGCATTTCTTCAAACTGGTGAACATTACTTTACTTAAGATATGAGGGCCTTTGCACTACTACGTAAAAAATGTTGTCCTGTCAGGATTTGAATAACACGTTTGGGATCTTTCATATTCAAACTTTGTATGATGTTTGTTTGGATTTTTTTTTTTTTGGTGTTGCTGTCATGGCAACACTCCTAGTTGTGGGAAATACTGATTGAAAGTGTTGCTAGTTTACTGCAATCTCTAAAATTGGGCAAACAGAACAACAAAATAATAATTTACTATTAGGAAATGCTGTAGTCACTGCAAGACTGCATCAAAAGGAACCTTTAAGTAGCTAAGCCCTTTTAATACAATTATGCAGAGTTATGAAACCATAAGGAAGCTGAAAAATTAGCATATTAGTCATAACTTTTCAGAGAGAGGTGCGAGATTGCAGAATATCAAAATTTCAAGTAATACTACCATTTTTGATATATCAACTATTTTTCTGTTTGATAACATCGTATTTCAGTTGTGAGAGAGAGTCATATTTTTTGATATTTTACGAGACTATCAATGGGTTGATATCATGATAATATCCAAATACCTTGATAAAATCAAACTAACAAAGTAAATATCGCAATGTTAAATGTGTATACCCCAGTCATCCCCCTACCAACTTTTATTGTTCCAGTTTTCTAAACAGAGGTGTATGTCACAATGGTGTAAATTGCCTCCTAGAGTGGCATTGACTTATGCCTAAATAGTTCATTTCCGTGTTACAGTGGTTCCTAGTTACAGTTTTTGAATTATTGGTCAGCCATCCCCTTCTCATTTTTATTGTTCCAATTTTCTAACCAAAGGCATATGTCACAGTGGTGTAAGTTACCTGGTTTCCATTCATTTAAAGTTTGAATTATTATTTAATTATCACTTCCTTAGGCAATTTGCTTTTCTTGACCATTTTAATGAGTGTTATTTGTGTATATCAGCAGATGCCCGTGATGAAATTATCTATATAGCATCCAAAATTATTGTGTTCAATGCTTCAACCGGAAAAATGAAAGTGAAGCTATATTAGGTTGGTTCGTACCAGCGGAGTAAGTACGCCTTAAGTATACCCGAGCTCAAGTATACTTAAGATCGTCCATGTTTACTTACCGTGATGAGCGTTCATATTAGAATTCAAAGTATGCTTTCAAGGTAATCGTGTTGTCAATCAATTTCCCGCCGCACAACATGCTTGATTGACGTCCGTTTCCGGAATGTGTTTTGATAGTAGATAAGTAAGCTCGTAAGGATGGTCTGAACAAGACTTGCGAGTGTACTTCGGCTTCTTTGAAGGCAATGCGTTACCATGGCCACAAAGTAGGCTACTTGAGCTGTAATTAAAGCCGTTCACATCTGAAGTAGGACTCAAGTGTACTTAAGGTATCCTTAGTCCGCTAGTATGAACCCACCTATTATCAAGGAATTATCCTAATTTATTGCAGTCCCCTTTTATGCGATATTGAATTACTGTTTTATTTGTTCACGATTGATAAACTTAGTTGGAGCAGTATAACTAAGTAATTAAGTGAGTGTGTGGATAAAAATACTGATGCAAAATGAATGCTCCTGTTTAAAGCCGAATAGGGGTATACATATTGGTTTTCAATTGTAGTTCTTTTATTGTTGCATCCCATTGTAAAGATATTAATAAATGAAAGACCGGGAGAGATTAAGGAAATTTATGCTCTATAAAAGAACAAGGTATCCAGAGACCAAGAGAACCCAAAGCATCCAGAGGCCCAAAGAAGCAAACATTCTGCGACCCACATGCAAATCCATAAACCACAAGACCAAAGACCCAGAGGCCCAAGTCTAGAAACTAGAGACCCAGTAGAAACTAGAGACCTAAAGTATAAGAGACCCAAAGTCCCAGAAACCCAAAGAACCAGAACCCTAAAGAACCAGTTGCCCAGAGAACCAAAGACCCAGAAACCCAGAAACCTAGAGACCCAGGAACCGAAAAAACCCAAGACCTAGTTACCCTTGGTCGTCCACAAACCCCCAAACCAACCCAGAATCCCATAGACGTTAAATTCTTAGAGATCCAGTGCTCCGGAATTCTTGGAAAAGTGTGCAATTTCAGTTGTTGATATTCCAAGAAAGGGCCCCAAATTGAGCTAAGAACACATGATATTTTGATATCTCGTGATAATATCAAGATATATATCTTTGTCTCATGGCTTAAAGAACAAGGAATATACATATTCTAAGCGTATTTTTGTCAGTTCGAGAATATGAGCATCATAATAATATCAAAATATCAAGATATGATGATGACATTTGTAACAATATAAAAACATCAATACCTGACGATGACATCAAGTTTGTAATGTAACAACAGCAAAATATCAAAATATCATGATAAAATCGAAATACAAAATTTTAGGATGACTATATCAAAATACCAGTGTCAATATCACAATAACAAATCATTCACGATAATTTGATATTCTGCAATCCCGCACCTGCTGTTCAGGTGTCATATGGTTGTTGAATCAAATACACATGTACTTGTAAATGTAAAATACTGTCAGTGGAGCTGACGAAACATGCATTTACAACTAGACAGAGAAGAGCAAATTTAACAAATTGCAAATATTCAAACAAACAAAAACGAGACATTACTAATCAATGATGTAATGTGCTTCATCTATCATCACTGCCCGTACACATACATTTCTCTGATAGTAGCTGGACAAAAAAAGGTCTCTACAAGGCAATCAAGAAGAAGCCGACACAAAGATCATCCTTCACGCTGCTGACGCTACATCGGATGGTGCAATGGAGATCCAAGTCCACTCCCCTGACACTGATGTCTTTGTTCTTGCCTTAAGACGGTATCCAGAGCGCTGTGCTAATGTGTCTTTCTTAACAGGAAAAGGGCGCAACTGCAGAATAATTAAGCTACAACCAATAGTTCAGGCTCTCGGGGAAGCAAGGACAGCCGCTCTGCCGGCGTTCCATGCACTCAGTGGAGCAGATAATACCGGATGTTTCTCAGGTCATGTAAAACCTTTGTGTTGGAAGGCATTTCTAAATGTCGATGAAGATATTGTCGGAGAGATGGCAAAGCTGGGCACAGCTCCAACAACATCTGATGAAACCATGAAGGCTATTGAGAAGCTTGTATGCAAACTTTATGTGACAAAGAAATCGCTTTCCACAGTGAAAGATCTCCGACGGTGGTTATTTCGTAAGAAGCAGGCCCAATCAGAGAGAACGGCTGCCACCAACCCAAGTTGCTCTACGTGAAGCTGTACTACGTGCCCACTATCAAGTCACGGTCTAGAACAGCGATACAAACCCTGACATACCATCTCCTGAAAACTATGGTTGGGAGAAGCACGACAACAGATGGCTACCAGTGATGACAAAGCTGCCACCGGCACCAGAAGCCATCATTCGCCAAGTTTAATGTGGCTGCACGAAAGAATGTGCAAGCAACCGATGCCAGTGCCCCAAAAGATAGAAGAAAAGAAAGTAGATCTTAGTAAGTACTCTTGGTATTCAAAAAGAAAATTAGGGGTAACCATGTATTTTTGAGAGATAATGAAGTTTCAATTTGACAAAGAACGCCATACATTGCTTTGTATTTTACAGCTTTTTACAAATATTATTCATGAATTATCTTTGAAAAATGCGTGGTTACCCCCAATTTTCTTTTTGGATTTCAATAACACTTGTTAAGATCTACATTTCCTGCATAATCACACACCGGGGCAAAAATATCTTTAATTAGTAGGCACCGTCCTTAAATTATAAGCCGTTACTTGATGCAGACTCAATTTCAGATAGTCAGGAAAGCTATTTTTGTCGTATAATGATTTATGAGCTAGTTTGAGAATGTTGAATTCAACGTTTTCTTTGACTGGTAATCAGTTTAACTTAATAATATCCTCGAGATCTGCAAATTTTCTTGTGACAAAGCCAGCACACGCATTCTGTAAACGTTGCAGACGCTTTTCTTGATAAACAGGCAAGTGATGATATACCGTGGAGGCATAGTTCAGGTGTGAGAGAACTGGGCTCTCTGCGAGGTGTTTCCTGACGTGGAAGGGCGCAAGGTTTTTGAGCCTCCGCAGAACGGATAGAGTCCCATCTGACGTACGAAAGAGAGAATCCATGTGTGTGTTTCATGAGAGGTGTTGATCCATGTGGACGCCCAATAGCTTAGTACAAGAAATTCTCTTCAGAGCAAAGTCCCCGCAAATGATAGGAAGATCCCTTTCTTCTAAAATATGATAACGCGCCATCTGAGGTGTAGAGATAAGCAACCAGTTTGTTTTGGTTGGGTTCAAGGCCAGATTACAGTTATTAGAATAGTCCTTCAGACCTGTGATGGTTTTACTTATTTGAGC
>NC_090874.1:24927893-24930393 GCF_036669935.1 Montipora foliosa
CGACCAGCCCTACAAAGTAGAATTACTCCGAGTGAAACAAATTGCTGGCGTGAAGATTGTTTAATTTTCAGTAATAATTATCTGGGAAAACGAAGTCAAACACTAGTTGGCAAAAGTATGAAGTCTTCTCTTACCCTTGAAAACTTTCAGGCCAAATTTTGTGGCTTTCTTTGTATTCTGTAGCACAGCGTCATCTTGTATTCTCAATATTTCCAATTCAGATATGCTGGCGAGTTTACGCCGGCTATTTTGTTTTGTTTGGATCACGCATTATTCACTCCGTAGGGAGTGAATAATCTCAATTACTCCGAGGTAGCGAACCAATCAGAGTGCTTGAAACACCAAGATCACTGAGTGAGTATATACTAAAATCATTATTCAGAAGCCCATAAATACCATCTTAGCGTTTAACAAAATTGTCAACAACATTTTTAGGTTCCTTATGGTCCAATAAACACTGACTTTTTCGTATCACGTGATGTTCATTCACAATGTGTTTATCTCCAAAAGGAGGTTTTTGTCTGCCATAGAACTGTCAGTATGGCGGCTGTTTATCAGCTTAAGATAAAATATGATCAGAACAAATTCGGGGCGGTTTTTTTAGACGCATTCGACACGATGAATTTTTCACGACAAAGTTTAAATGAAAAAATTCGCAAAGTAACAAGCCGTTTTAATAGCGTGGATGACCAAAACTTAAGAATAAGATACCTAGGCGATGAGAAGACCTTTGTCGATCTTTCTGACGATAATTCGGTGCAAGAAATGTTTAGATGTGGAGTCCCCGTTGAAAATGCAGAATTGAAACGTATCACAGTCATGGTAGAGTAGTCCAATTCACCAGCTCCCATTTTGCAAAGAAAAAGAGCCAGCGAGCAACAAAGCGTTAGCCCCTCGTGTGTGCCGAGTACAAGCAAGATAGGAAAAGCTGCAAGCGGCCGAAGTTTGGAATTGGAGAAGAACAGCACTACACAGGACTCTGGTTCATCGCAGTTCACCAGTTCCACCTCGTGTTTCAAATCACCTGTGATATTCTGATACACGACAATAAGAACCTCCGATGTTCTACGATTCAACTTTATTGTAGCCCACACTCCATCAACATGGCTGCCACGAGCCGAACACAACAATCTCACTAAGCATCTTGGGATGCCTACAAAACACTTCCTTTTCCGCTAACTTCCGGGACGCCCGCTTTCCGGTACAAAACACTACATCACCTCTGGAAAAATGCCTTGAAAGTCAAGAAGACAAGCTGCTAAGCTTGGAAATCAAAGAACAAAACTTTACAAGTTATCGCAATTGCCTCAAGGAGACCAAATGTAAAGGTGGACCAACTTGCAGCAATTGTCATCGACAGGAGAGGCACAACCGTCTGAATTGTCCATATATCAGTGCTGCGAAACCTTTTTTCACTGCGGGGCCATAAGTAAACACCCAGAAGAAAAGGCACAGTTAAAAGAACTAGAAAAACAGCGACAAGAAGTGTTGAAAGATTTCGAATCGGTGAGAAATGCAATGAAAGTAAAGCAAGCAGCAGCCAAATCGATCCAATAAGGTGCGATCGTCTATAAGGTGCGACGTCATCGTATGAACAGCAATCCAGGCAGATTGCCTCGAGGAGACCAAATGTAAAGGTGGACCAACTTGCAGCAATTGTCATCGACAGGAGGGGCACAACCGTCTGAATTGTCCATATATCAGTGCTGCGAAACCTTTTTTTAACTGCGGGGCCATACGAAAACACCCAGAAGAAAAGGAACAGTTAAAAGAACTGGAAAAACAGCGACAAGAAGTGTTGAAAGGTATCGAATCGGTGAGAAATGCAATGAAAGTAAAGCAAGCAGCGGCCAAATCCATCCAATGGCGCTACGTCTATAAGGTGCGACGTCATCTTGTAGAAAGCAATCCAGGCAGATATTTAACAACCGGAGATGACGGGCAATCCATTGAAAATTGGTTTCTTCTCAACAAGGATGCCAAACAGCTCGAAGTAATTCTAAAGGGAAAACTGCCTACACCAGGAGCCATTTTAAATGAGATCCTTTCAGCCGAAAACTGTGATGTCGCCTGAAATTATCAGTCTGGCAAAACCACCTTTTCGAAATCCCTACAGAAACCTGTGAGAGGATAGAGGGATAGAGCCCGTTTCCACCCGACGACGATTTCATGTTGGTAGTAGGTATTCAAGAAAGCCTGAAGACGTCACGACCTCAAGATATTGATTACTGACCTCTTTCGAAAGATAAACCGAAGAGCACTGAACGCACTGAAACAGATACTAGAGCCTCCCAGTCAACTTCAGATGGGTTTTCAGGACTAAGTGCTCTAGCAAAAGCTTGCGAAGATGCCACTGATACGCTTAACTAAACCATATTGGACAGATTATGGTTTATTTATTAATTAAAACGTCTGATCCCAGTCGGAAACATAACCGTCTTCGCTGCGATCTTTATTCATGCTTTTGTTCTCTTATTATATTGGTGTTGAAAGCCCAGTT
>NC_090874.1:24935393-24942893 GCF_036669935.1 Montipora foliosa
ACACTAAAAACCAACAGATTCTCATAACTACTTGCTGCATTCGTCCTCTCATCCGCAACACATAAAAAACGCCATCTCATTCTCTCAATTTCTTAGACTAAGGCGGCTCTGTAGTGGCGAGTCCGACTTTAACAGCAAGTGCGAGGATATGCCGCTTTTTTTTCAGAAACCGTGGCTACCCTGACTCCGCTGTCACCACAAGCAAACATCATGCCGAAGAAATCGATCGAGAAACCGCACTACAAACACCACAGAACGAAGAAACCAACAGAATGCCATTCACCCTCACCTACCATCCACCAAACACTTGCAGTCAAAAATCTCATTCTCTAAAACCTTCAAAATTCTCCGCAATGATCCCGAAACTAAATATATTTCCATTACCACCACTTATTTCATTTAAACGCGACAAAAACATAAGTAATTTTCTAATTAGGAGCGCATTTAAGTCTGACCACCAAACGGGAACCTTCAAATGAACACGCACACGATGTTAAACTTGTCCTTTTATTCTTGGGTTGCACGTCACGCAAGTGAAAACATAAGTCGCTTACTATTTAAGAAATTGAGTCAAGAAATGAAAATGTTATAGAAGAGGAATGAATAAACAACGGGTCTAAGTCTCAGGGCAGTGCGATATTCCGTACTTGAGTTATTCAGCAAAATATATTACTCAAATTCGTAGAGTTTAGTATGGAGGCGCCATGTTGGTGTACGTACACCAACATGGCGGCCGGAAACCTGTTGAAACATCTGGAATTTAGTTTGGCTGTCTTTACTGTCTTTAACACTTTCTGCTGTATCATGAGCTAGCAAACATTCGTATAGACACGTCTCCTAGTATATTGGCTGTTTAGGCCACAAAAACACGAGGGGAATCGATGTTTTTATGCAACTGGCATGTTTTTCGAAAGCCGTCAACATATCACGCTCTGTGAAGAACTCTGAAATTCAAACTGCTCTATTTTCGAAACGAAGCACGATACCGAGCTGAAAAATGCAAACATATTTTTTTTTTTAAAACCTCTTGTAACTGATCGAGATAAAAACTCAAAAGGGTCTTTAGTTTTGTATTTTATTTTTTTTGCAACGTGACGTGCAAACCAAGAATTTCTAACATAGTTAAGATCTCTGGACCTAATCGCTCCGTTAAAATCACTAACCACTTTACATGCATCTCCGCAAATGTCATCTATTGCATAACCTGCACACTATGTAAGAAGATCTACACAGGCGAAACAGGGAGAAGATTAGCGGACCGCTTTCGCGAACACCTACGAGATGTAGAAAAAACGATACAGATGCATCAAAACCAGTTGCGCGCCATTTTAATCTTCCTGACCACTCCCACCACAACATGACAATTTTCAGCCTATCCTTACACCACGGGAACACAGAAAGCTCCAAGAATCTGGAGCAAAAATTCATCTTTTAACTAGGTGCACTCCACCATCACAGAATCAATGAACGCCTCTCATTCCATTAATTTATTCACAAATTCATGCTACCATGTTTCCACTAACGGCAAAACTCCTCCACACCCGCATAAAAACCAACTGAACTCCCACAATTCTCTATTCGCTCTGACGAAGGGCTAACGCTCGAAACGTCAGCTTTCCAAATCGTTCACGGTGGTAATTCGACCTTTATCAACACGTTCGATAAAACCAAATGTTCCTGATATTTTTATTGTTCCATATTATTAAACTTGACCTATGTGTATCGGAAAAGACGTGTCTGAAATGTGCCCAAAACGTAATCAGTTCTGCATAAAAAGCATTTGAATTGTTGAAGTCTTTTGGGTCATAATCAAAAGAAAAGAGAAAGGATCCACTATAAGCAGGGGCACCCAACGAGAATATAGTTCAAAACCACTTAAACATAGCATTGTTAAACGTATTTTAGTATTTAAACTGTAGATATAGGAATAATTTTATCCCCTATAAAAAGTTTTCATCTGTTCGGATTTCCTATCTGAAAGTCTAGTGATCCTTTTCGAAAAAGTTTCCATAGACAAGCATGTCCAAAAGGTTCTCTCATTTATTGCATTTGACTTCAACACTAGCAAATCTAAGGAAATTTCCATGGAGAAACCTGGCTAAAAAAATTTTCTTATTTCTGTGAATTTCACTTGAACGATGATAAATCTATGGAAATTTCCACAGACAAACGTGGCCAAAAAGTTTTCGTATTGATTGAATTTGACCTCAACGCTGAATTTGACTTCAACGCAGGCAAATCTATGGAAAGTTCCAAAGACAAGGCTGGCTAAAACGTTATCTTATTTCCTTTGTGCCTTGAAAACAAGTACATCTAAGCAGATTTCCATATATGGACAAGCCAGCTAATACGTTCTCTTATTACTGGGTTGCCAAACCCAGTCGCAATCTGGGTGTAATTTCGTGGTTTTTTTATTTTTATTTTTATTTATTTTCTATTTTTTTCCGCGTCGGGAAAAGTCTTGCCTGTCACTCCCCTGCTAAGTGGTGTCTTTGTGCATAGAGTCTTCTGTGCGTATTTTGTTAGGTTTGAGGGGGCTGGGGTAATGCGTAGATTTCCCTGGTGCACACAGGAGAACATTATTTAATTATTAAACCTGCAATGGCGTCGATAGTCATTGTAACGCGCATGGCGTTTTAGTACATCTTTAAACAAAACATACCCTTATGGAGATCAAGAATGGAACGTCAATTGGGTAAGTAAGACAGGCGGCGAAAAGTAAATGTCTGGAATCTTCAAAGCGAGGAGTAATGGACTTCGACAACAATCTATCGCCCATCGAGCCGAAATCACAGTGAGCTGTTTTTCTAATATTTTACCAAGTGTGCTGTTATGTAGAAAACTGAAACCAGATGGAAAATTCTCTGGTAACTTATGGGTTCAACAAAGACAGAGAAGGAATCGAACACCTTAAGTGGATCTGTGATCTCTGTTGTGTGGTTATTTCAATATTTGTATCTGCACAGTCTTCAGGTAACAAAAATAATTGGAAATGTGACAGCCATGAATTATTTGAAAGAAAGCTTGTCTTCTATTTTTTGCTTCATTATTGAAGGAGAAGGTTCTTCATGGAAAGGGTTTGAGCCTGAAATTTATTTTGTTGCAATTACGTATGGTAATTTGAGACGATTGAGTTTCTTGTCTTCACGCACATTTTGAAATAGGAAGGGGTTTTTGCCTCTAATAGCACGTGTTGTTTTTGTTTCAAAAATATTCCGCTGGAAAGGGTGCCCTTTATGAATTCATCATGTTTTGTAATATGCGAGCTTAACTGGATAGTTTTTATGGCAATAGTAAAGCGTTTTCGTGTCAAAATGAGGTTGGCGTCTTTCTGTTGTGTTAACTTAATTAAATATAGTCTGCCTCGTGAGGTTGTATTTATCGTCTACCACTCTCAACATTACCTCCAGAACCTACTCTTTGTGTAGAATAAGCTTTTAGAATGATGTTCTTGTCTTTTGTGGTGATAGTTGACGATTCGGGAACATTTTATGAAAAAATATTTAAAACCGGTCACATGCGCAACGTGATCGCCTGAACTTGCCCGATTATGCATAACATCCACTTGGCCTTTTGACATCCCATTGAAAAAAAAACTCATAAAATATTCGCAGAGTTGTTGATTTCTCTGAAATTTGAAAGGGTGATTGCTAACGAATAGAGAAAGATTTTTACGATAACTAAAAATTCCTGTGTTAAGCATGAGAATTCGACAAAGAGGTAAATGCGACTAAATTTGTTGGGTGGGTTACTATTTTTGTGTTTCGATTTTTGTGCAAATTTTGACAGAGAATATTAAATTATGAAAAAATATCTACGGATAGATCGTTCAAAAAATCTTTATTTCTAGCGGTTAATTGAACATAAAGGATGAAACGCTTGACGAAAAGGAATATTTTTGTTAATATTTGAAAGAAGAAAATTTCGCGGCAATCGGGACGCGGGGAAAATGAGTTAACAAATTTGCATACGAGCGTTGAAACGTGATACGCGAGGAAACAGGAATTTTATTTCTCTGGCAAATGATTGACAGGTAGTCAAGGTTTTAACCTCAGAAAAATATCTGTTTTGTCATTACAGTGTAATGTGAAGTTTATTTGGGAAGCCAACAATATTTCTTTAACTTCCTGGTTAATCCAATTTATTACTACGACTTACTAGTGCGAAGACTGTTTACATGAAACTCACGCTCTTTGCGAACTTTGAGTGTCATGAAATTACATGATTTGCGTGACAATATATCCCTTTACTCTAACACAAAAATATTCAGATAGTAACAAAATTCATATTTATTAACAATTTCTTCTGCTTTTGTGCTTGTCAGCATTGTGATTTGCGATAATTCAAAAGTCTGTTTTTGTATCTCATAGATGTTCAGATTTTCAATTACATGGCCGCTCAACCTCGCGATTGTGTAAATAGTTCACCCTGAAGTCAAAATAGATACGTTTCTCAGGAACCCGACAAGGAAGGCTTCCTGACCCGACAGACGAAATGTAAATATTCAGTGAAATATTACAACAAAAACAAGGTGTCAACTTTATGCTTGCCTAGCACGTGATTAATTTCTTCCTTGTGACAAAACATCATAAAAGTCAGAGTCTACAGAAATTTTTGTGTTTTTACGATCCGTTGTCTTTTTCTGTTAACTCCTCGATTTTACGGTACTTTTTGGTGAAAACGTAAAGCCAAACAATGTTTTGACCTGGCATCAGCTTAGACCAACAAGAAGAGGAATCATGAAGCGGAAACAACTTTAACATCTTCAGTCCTTTCTTAGTGTGTGCAATAAACGTTTGCTTAGTGCAACTGCAAGACATGCATGGCATGCTGGAAAACGTCCGTCAGAGTGATTTGCAGTTAGTTTTTTGCAGACTAATAGTATTTATTTAAAGAAGAAACGAGTGAATTTTACTCAAGAGCATGTTTTGTTATCTTTAAACTGAATTTATTACCAAACCTTAAAAAACTAAAAGACCTCAAAATGGGACAGGACATTACAAAATAAGTAAAGGTGTGAACGTGAAGGGCCTCTGCTGGCGCGACATGTGGGTGACCCTCAAATGGTCTTAATGATCCCCCCCCCCCCCCCCCCCAATTGACAAGCCATATGTTATTTATTCAATTTGAATTTAACAGGCATGGCTAAAAAGTTATCTCATTTATTTAATTTGACTTTAACACTGGTAATTCTTTAATTTCCATTGCTAAGCGTGGTATAAGCACAAAAAAGAACTGAGACATCAGGTAATTCCATTGAAATTTTCTCAGACACACTTGATGAAGCACTATTCACTAATCATGTCCCTTTCATCTGACAGATTCCAAAAGATTTTTTAAAGATGGAAAGTAACAATTGTTTTCCTTCAAAGCTAACTTTATTACCGATACAAATGAGGGTGTTTTCATAACAAGAGCATGGATACAAACCAACTGAATTCCTCGTATTTGCTTTGAAGTTTCTTTGGCCTTGCAAAGGTTTTCAGTACCTCCTACATTGTTTGACGTTTAATCATGGGTTCATGTTAGTCTAAAACTTCATCATATTCATCAATTTCTGTAAAATTAGTAGGTAGTCTTCTTATAGCCCACTACATACCTAACTGCACCCTACCAGCAGAGCCTTCCTTAACTTGACGAGAAAGAAAGGACTCTGAAAAAATCGTGTACAGTCTTAATTGAGTATGCGCAGGCCGTGGCTTGGAGACAGTTTCAAACCCAGGCCAAGTCTTGATCGCACTCCTAGACGCCATACTGATTTTCGTCCTTAAGGGTCGATTTTGACCATCTCCTTGTGGAATATATGATGCGCGCGCTGCCTAAACCGGTTTGACCGCAGTGACTAACCCAGAAAATTGGGCTGCAGCGACTTAAAAGACTTGACACATTTTCTGCGGAGCCTCTCTTGCTCGTCCTCTGGTGAGTTTTACAAAGGCTCTGCTCGCAGGCTGACCTAACTGATGATTATACTTGTTTCAAACATTCTATAGTACTCAAAAAGCCTCTAAGAAATTAAATAGGGATTTGTAAGAGTTTTTTCCTTACTGTCGGTATGCGTGGGGATCACAACCTGGCAATTTAAAAACGACGGTTAAACTTGGGGGCCTGGTGACGAGTAAACTCACGAGTCAGGGACATAAATACGGTTTTTGACCGACGTTTGGCCAGGTTGCGATCCCCACGCATACCGACAGTCATTTAGGAAGGCCGATGAACGAGTTTCACGGAACCTGCTGTCTTTGCTCAGCTAGCTGGAGAGGCTTTAGTAGTTTCAGTGTTTCGGGCGTCTCTTATTCAACTAGCTATTTATAGATGGATTCTGTTTCGTGAAAAGAAGATCAAGTTGGATTTGGGTTACGTTGCCTGGAGCTAAGATGGCGGTATCACCTTCCTGCCTTTCCGTTTTCCTTGTATGGAGGGTGAAGTGGACCATATGAGTCCTTAATTTTCCCATATAAACCCTAGCTTGTTTTACATTGTCACAAATAGAGATCCTGGGCTACCTGTGCTTCAAAGTCCAAAATATTCGAAAGGAGAATTGGGCTTAGTAACCTACCATTTAAGGCGCCCAATCGCCATCAAATTGTTAGTTGCTAAGAAACCCTCTTCCTCTTCGGGCGTATTTCAGGTGCCTTTGCCATTTGCATTTTCAAAACGAAGGCGTCTCAAGACACAGGGCCACGCAATAGATAGTTTTAGTTGCACTTTTTGACGAAAGCATTGCAGCTCAGAAAATTATTATCATCATCCAGTAAATTTCCAATAACTTTAACGGCTGCGTTGAACCATGTACTGTAGAAGATTGGACTATTTTCTGTTCTTATCAAAGAATTAACGACGAGTTAAAGTGCCTGTAACCATAAAAAAATTTTTGGCCGAAACACATCTTTATGGTTCAGGCTGGGCAAGATTCCTCAAAATTGTTTTCATTTCGTTGAAACCTCATTTTTCATGAATTTTCAAAGTTATTTATTTTTTCTGGACGACCGAGTGAAGAGAAGACTGGAGCTAGTGACGTCATTCCAGGATCTCGGTCATTTGCATCAACTGGAAGTCGTGTAAACAAAGAACACTGCATTTGGCACATTGCATGCCATAGTATGAATGGTGATGTTGGACAAAAATGTTTTTTTGAAAATGTCGCATGTTTTGGTCTAACGTCTAACGTCCATGCCTTTTTGTCAATGGTATTCTTGCTTACATTAGCGGGTATTTTATACATGGTTCATCCATGAATCGGTATTTTCATGTAATGAACAAACACAACAATTAAGTTGCTTGATTAGAATTTTTTTTTTTCAAAACTCAAGTTTGATTCTCTTCCTCCTGAGTGACGTAAGGAGAGTCCTTCCGGATTCATCCGAAAGGTTGGTTACAGAAAGGATCAGCGGTGACGAGGTGGATTCAATTTTTTATTTTCATGTTGAGGAGGGTATCAGTGTGCTCAGTAGAGCATAATCGCTGTATTGTTTTAAGATTCCCTTTTTGAATTACTTTAAA
>NC_090874.1:24952893-24992893 GCF_036669935.1 Montipora foliosa
TGTAGTTGGCTCGGTGTTGAATGAAACGGTGGACGGGTGTAGTTTTCTTCGTTCGTCTTTTCTTGAGCAGAGACTCGAGCGATAAGGCCATCGAGTTGAGTTTAGAGGCGTATAATGAAAAAAGTTCCGAGGAGTAAGAGTTTCGAAGAAGTTCCATATGATGACATAATTCCATATTCAAGGTGTTTATCTTATTTTTGT
Source organism: Montipora foliosa (assembly GCF_036669935.1). Lineage (NCBI taxonomy): Eukaryota > Metazoa > Cnidaria > Anthozoa > Scleractinia > Acroporidae > Montipora > Montipora foliosa. The sequence goes on from NC_090874.1 coordinate 24,953,095, forward strand.
ATTCTTTGATGAGGAGTTTCAAATGTTTGTGAGCAGCTTGATGAGAAATGTGTTTCCATTTGCGGTTGAACTGGTTGTCGGAGTGTAGTGGAGGTTTTCTTGGGTAGAGTGACGGTGGAATATAGTTGTTTTCTTTGAAGAAAGTGTAATTGAGAAGGTGGTGGTTATATCGCGTGAGCTTCAGCTGGATTCTTTTCGTTGTGTTGAACAGATTTGAGTAACGGAACTGTGTAGGTGGTGGATCCAAAAGGTGAGAGTGTCTTGAGTTTGCGAGTGTTGAGGTGGGACCAGGGTTTCGTTCAACATCCATACATATTGTTAAAGACAAAGAGAATATAAAAAAAACAAGCAACAATGAGTTACTGAAGCGGTGCTTACTGGTTTTCGTTGAATACGTGGATGATGATCTGCTTGATGTAAATATATGTTTCTGATAGAAGCAACCAATGCAAATTCTCCATGAGACGATGTCGATGCTCATGGCGAAGAAAGTGACAGGTAAAATCGGATCTTCGTGGAGATCTACAGTTGAGATTTTTTAAGTTCCAGAGTTTCGAAGCAAGCAACCGTGGACAATTTTCCTGTCGGTGTACGTTGGATCAGTGGCTTGATCTGATCGGCGTTATTTCAAGTTGAGAAACTAAATATTTTAAGCAAGAGCCGATACAACGTAGATTTGATTTTAGTGATGTACTATATTTCGGCTGGCCAAACCAGCCTTCTTCAGGTACAATGAGAGTTTACATTGAATTGCTTCTATGTACATATATATATATATAATAAATGGATGTTGACGTAATACTGGAAAAAATGTGATAAAACATGGCAGTTACAAAGATTTTGAATTCAAATACTAAGAGTCACGGAAAAATAACGGAAATCACTAAAATAATAAACTGAAATCTAATACGTTTCTTCGCGGATATTAAGACCGTTGGGATCAATTGTCCTGCCTTTTAAAATTAATGTTCAGTAATTTGAAAGAATTTGGCATTATTTCGGTGAGTTTCCAACTTTTGTAAGCCAATGACCCTAAATATGACGTCATCATGCTGCTATAACCACCCACCCATGTAATCACAGAGGACAGCCACAACACTGGGAACTTCATCCCCTACTCTTCTCGAATAGTGTGTGGGTTCTTTAAGGTCCCCCAGGGAACTAATGAACATGGAAGATATTTGTAAGACCGGGCCTACGGTTTATAGTCCTTATCCGAGAAGACTTGAAAATCTAACCATTTGCGGATGTAATTACAAAGACAGAACTATCTCCTCAGTTATTTAAAGACCCTGAGTGTTGGTCCGGCCGGAATCGAACTCACGCTTCCTCATGGCAGCCCGGTGCTCAACCAACTGAGCCACCGGTGCGCGGTGACCATTTAAAGAAAACTCTAAATTTGTTTCCGTGCTACGCAATTTGGGTATTTAATCGATGGTTTGATAATTTGTATTCGTTTTTGCATCCAGCCAAGCATGGTTTTCTTTTTATTTTGAAAAATGCTCTTTTTAAAGACATAAATGATACTGAAATACCCATAACTTTTTCAAAAAAGATGATTTGAATAAAATCAATGCTTAGCTATACTCTGTATATGGGGGTGAAACGTGCCATGTAAAAAAAATTTACGGAAATTTAGCTCTCTCTCAAAACCGGAAGTCAGCTCGTTTACGCATGCGCAGTTCATCTGAGAACGAGCGCTTTTGCTTGCGAGTGGGTTTTCTTGTCATCTCATGATATGATGACGTCAATTACCGGAAGTACGGCAACCGGAAGTGAGCTGTTTTCCCTTTTAACTTGTCTTGACACAACCACATTTATATCCCTAAGTATCTTTTCACTATTAGATACCCTAGGTTTAAAAAGCTGGGAGAGACCGCTATCCTGGCGTGCGAAATATTCCCTTCCGGTTGCCGACTGTAATATGTCACGCATTACTTTAAGCATTAGTGAAGTTGAGGTTTTCAAACCTTTGCAAAAACCGTAGACGATGTCTTGCACAACGTTAGAAGTGATAGATAGTGATCAGTCAAAATAGAGGTCAAGTAGACTACTGCACGACCGATATTCGTGTTGTTTTATCAGTCGTGCACTTGTCTACTTGACTTTCATACATGTTTTTCAAGCATTAGTTACTGAATAACATGGCGACAAAAAAGCAGGAGCAAAAATTCCAGGCCGGCAAAAGAATGGCACACATTTATTTCCGAATCATCATGAAACTTTAAAGAGAAGTGAGCGGGAGGATGGAAAAGCTCTGGAAAAGCTTATCGAGTAATGGCTGAAAGTTTGGAAAACTCGGGGACGAACCGTTGCGTAAATTTAATGGGGCTGTTTTTTTTAGAAATCTTTTTCTTACCATACGAACTTAAGTTAAAAATGAATGCATGCTTTTGAAGTTCTTTTCATTTACTTTCGTGAAAATAGAGCAGTATTTTCGTCCTCGTCCGCTTGAATAGTGCGGACCTGCGTGAAAACCACCAGCGATTAAATTTCACAAAACACACACTCCAGAAGATGAGCATGACGGCAATGGAGAGATATTATACAAAACACCAACCAAATGAAGATGACCCCTGCTTAAAACTTCGTTGCTATGCTCGAGAAAGGTTTTTTTTCGGTAAAAACCTTTCATCCCTTCAACGATCGATCCTCTCTCTTGGGTTCCAGTCCTTGCCCGACAGGTCACGCAAAAACGTGACAAACGAACTTTTCCAAGAGCTTTGCAAAATCACATCGATTTTACTCGTTAAGATCATCGGTGACCCCTATTTTTTAAATCACGAATCACTTACTTTACTTACTATCTACAAAATATGATGAAATGAAAAAATTCTCACCGTAAGAAGTTATCTTTTTTTAACATTTTCTTTCCTCGTGCCATCGAATTCCGGTAGTGGTTGCAACGGATAGAGCTTACGAAAACGCTCGTCGAGGATGAACTCTACTGTACCACATCCCTAGCGGCATACAATTATCCAAAAATCTCACTCCTAAAAGCCTATGCACGGAAACTTTCACTCCAACAGTTTATTTTTATGATTTCCGATGGATGAGCAGATGAGCCTACATCTCGCTATTATGACCGATTTCTCGAAATTAAGGCATTTTTCCACTGCCATTTTCTCCGAAACAAAGTCGGTGACCCCATTTTTTTTTTTTTTTTCATTTTTGGAGTAAGTACTTTATGACCTAACTCTAGGCGAGAGATGAAGAAAATCTCACCATAGGAAGATTTTGGCGCGAACGTCCTTAAGCTCCCTAATATTTTTGAATAACAATGATCGATCACAATGACCACAACCAAGGTTTTCTGAGCCCGTGAGACTGAGCACCCCAAGAAAACCATTGTTTTAACGAAAACCGCTGGTCAGCAACCTGGTTCTGCTACCTAAGTCCTGTCTGGGGTCTTCTGAAATGAGATGTAGTTGAGCAGTTTGAGTGAGTGTGCTGTATATAATGTCGCGAAGAGTCCTAACAGATGTGAAAATCGTCGATATTCAGAAACGGAAAATTCCTAGCAAGCATTATGTAAGTTAATTGATTAGTGTACTTTCTCAGGATTATCACATATGTCGCGTCGCATGATTGTCGCATGATTGATCATACTGGTTACATAGTCCAGTATCAGTCCAGTACAGAATAATAATAAGCATGCCTAAATGTCCATGTTACATTTTGTTCAAGTAAAAAGATAATACCGGTCGAGATCGCGGTTTTATGAATGTGGCGTTTGAATATACAAATTTTACGTTGTGAAGCTTCAAATTATTTCATCGATCCTCTTGAAAACACATTGTATAAAACATGTAAGCGTTTATGTACGATAATCGCTCTCTATCTCTCTTCAAGAATCAGACCAAACGAAATCCTTAATAATGATTATATGACTAAGATGCTAAGTGATTACAACAGTTTTGTTTTTGTTATCATTCTTGCCCTACATTATCTGAACTGTACCATTGCGTTGATAGTGTTAGAACGTGTGTGTGGCAGTAAAACGTTTGAAGACACCCAAAATCATGAAGGAGCAAAGTGAATCATCAAAACGCTTTCACTGCTTTGATGATGACTAATAAAATGAAAACGATGTCATGTGATGATGACTGACACGGAAGTATCATTCCAAGTGAACTATCTTTAGAAACTATTGTAACGCAACTGAAGAACTCATTTCGATTTGCAAAACAAAAACCAGTTTCCAGTTAATATAATAGTTATTGATTCAACAGAGATCTTCATTTGGATGATAATGTAAAGTATAATATCTTTCATTTTCGAGAAGAAAAGCAAGGATGTCACTGTTTGTACAAGATTTAATTTGATCACAGTGGAGACTGTGGCCATTCATCAATGGCCATTTCATAATGGCTATTTTTAGAGTAATATCAAATGTGTCTGCCCAATTCACCCCAATATTAATGATGTTCAAGTCCTGGAAGAAAATTTCAGGATCACTTTAACTGCTAGCTGATTGGCTCAGTGGTCATGAGCATTGCACCGGTGTGTGGACAGTCATGAGTTTGGTTCCTGTCAGCTCAACAACCAGGGTCTTATATGAGTAAGAAGAAAGGACTACCTTTGTAATTTCATCCACAAATGGTTAGACTTTCAAGTCTCTTTGAAAAAGCACGATAAACTGTAGGCCCCATCTTACAATCCTTGTTCAGCTTAGTGTGGGATGTTTAAGATCCCACGTACTAGTCAATAAGAGAAGGGCATGGAGTTCTGGTTGTTTTGGTGTGACCTGAATATGACTCCAATTAGCACCAGAAGGCACTGGAATGCCAAGAAACATTGCAATATTTAATATTATCAATTGATTGATTGATAGATTAGAATAAATTGACAGCAACACTTTGAAATAATTTTCTGATTAGGTTAGATGAGACCTGTCAAGCTTCACAGAAAAACAAGCTAAAAATTGAGAGATTTGATGGCCAATTGGTTTATAGAAATTGTAAGGATTCCAATGTATTAAAAATACAGTGTGTAAGATAGGTCTACTGGTTGACTTTGAGGAATAAAACTAGTAGCCTAGTAAGAAGAGGGACTTCAGTAGGAATATCATTGTAATTATTCTCTAAAATTGCATTTAAGCCATATGATTGTTTTCTATTTTAACTGTGACTAGTTATTGTCTTCCTTTATATCATTTCTTTTTAATCAAGAAAACAATATTCCTTGCAGGTTTATGTCATAAATGTCTCTTGGTCTGATGGAAGTGTCAATGTTATTTACAGGAGATATAGCAAATTCTTTGACCTTCAAGTATGTGAAATTGAATTTGTGTTCATTGTACATTATTTACTGGAACTGTAATATTTCTTTTGTCACTGTCCCATCATACAGTACAACTGATTTTGGAGGCTTCCTTTCATAAAACCAATGGATATCTAGTTCAGTAAGGCACCCCCATGAAAGTACAGGTGGTCACTGTTAGTTACATTTGCTATAGTTTATCAGTTTAAATGCATTCTTTTACTTACCAAGGTCATGTTATATCTGAACAGACCAAGCTTTTGGAAGAATTTCCTGATGAAGGGGGAGTAAGAGACCCTACAAAGAGAATATTGCCATTTTTACCAGGTGCAGTGCAAAAATTGTCACATACATGTAATAACTTATAATGCAGAATCACTAACTTGTCATTTTACTACAGTCTTTGCTAAGAAAAGACTTGATTTTATTGCCATTTGAATGAATCGAGCGAGATGGAGAGTGGGAGTTAGAGAGATTGCTGTCAAAGTGGGATAAACCCGGATCAAAATTGGATTGATGATGATGATAACTGAAACATATGTAGTTTTGGGTCTGTGTTGGTTAATGTGATTTTCTCTTTGATCAGCATTATTGGTCCTAGAATAGCTTTCCATGATTATTTTCAAGTAATTAAGCTTTCATCCAGGATTTATGAGAGACCATCCAAATTAGAGAGACTGCAGTGAGTGTTAATTGATTCCCAGTTCTCTAAGAACTTGTTTGCAAGCAGCCAAGCCCAAAGTGAAGTATGGATTGGGGAACACTATTTCCTGGATAAATTCCTATCAACATAGATGATTGCATGTATAAGACAACAAAACCAAAGGGAATTTTAGTTGACTTTTTTGCCTTGTTAGTACATTTTCCAATCAGCCAAGTACAGAAAGTGCATTAATTGCATAAATGAGCTATCTCTGAAAATATGAATGGATATTCCAGATAAATTATCTCTGAACAATGAACATAGAATGCATGGGATCAATTTAGCACTTTTAGCTTTGATAACAAGCCAGTTATTACTCATATAAAACTGATAAATTCTTGGTGGCAAATGGCCTAAAATTGGAGATTTTTACGGATGATGTGTACTAAGTCAAAGGTATTTTTGACCCGGTTTATGATTTTGCAGGAAATTAATGTAGATCTTACCAAGTGTTATTGAAATCCAAAAAGAAAATTGGGGGTATAACCACACATTTTTTTAAGATAATGGCTGAATAATAATTACTTGTAAAAAGCTTTAAAATACAAAGTAATGTATAGCATTCTTTCTCAAATTGAAGGTTAATTATCTCTCAAAAATCCAATTTTCTTTTTGAAAACCAAGAGTACTTACTAAGGTCTACTTTCTCTTGATAGTTTTAAACCGTGCAAAAATATCACTGTATTGCTAAGCATCACCGATAGGAAACCCATGTATCTTGAGATGTGCTAAACATACATGTGTGCGCAATAACAATAGTAGGTTCCGTCCTTAACTAAGTTCAACAAGTTCTTTTACCTTTTGAAATCAATTTGTAAGTATCACGTCAATGACTTCTGTGAACTGAAACTTGTATGTTAATGAAATAAAATGTAAACAGTGATGTGTAACAGCAAAGATTGTTTTGATGGAGTAAAGTCATTATAAGTACTTTAATTCTAGTGTTATTCCTTCAGGAAAAATCATTTTTGGAAGGAGCCATGTCCGAGATGTGGCACTGAGGAGAAAAGAACCAATCAGTGATTATTGCAAGGTTAGAATAAAATTGAAATAATGATAATGATAATTAATATAATGTGTTTAAAAATGTTGTGTCTGATTTGATTTTAAAAAATTATTTGGTTTTAAAGTGTTAAACTGAATTTTCGGTTGTAATTGCAGCCTTCTTCAAAGTAAAAATATGCACTTCTGAGTGTGTCAGTTTGTCATTTAAATAAAATCATTGTTCCCGCTGGGGTTTCATCTAGGTTTTGTGAACAGAAGGGAAAGGTTTCCGTTCATTAACTGTCTTTTGTAGAGTGCCACGATTCCTGGAAACTTCTGTCAATGCCAAAACTGATTAACCTCTTGTTCAGTATCTCATTTTTGTACATGTAAGCTCAGGGTTAAAAGCAAAAGAAAGTAACTCCTTAGAAAAGAGTTTTGTTTTGAGAGAAAAGCAGGGAAACCTATCAGAGGAGAGTGGGAAACCACCAAACGAAAACCTACATGCTTAATAATTGTCTGTAAACCGTTGTGTAAAAAGACTTCATTGTATACTCCTTGACATTCAGTGTAGACACAATGGATAGTCCAGACCTTGGTTGATTGAAAGGTCAATAGTTCTAAACAGCAACTAGCCACCATCAAAATCATCACAACTGTTACTGTGTCCACTTAAAAAATAAAATTACCTGTACTATTTGAATAGAATTTCAAAGGGCTGAAAAAACTTAGTCCCTTGTTGATTTGCACATCATTCTCATCTGCAACAACTTCATTAAAGGTTTGAATAATTATTAATCTTTACTCTCAGGATCTCATCTCATTGCCCCCAAAGATATCATGCTGTGATGTGGTTGTCAAGTTCTTTGAGCCAAAGCCAGACGACATTAACCCAGACGATAACGAGTAAGCATCATTACACACCAGGGTTAACTGCAGATTAAATACTGGGTTAAGTCCAATCAAATATTGCCATCATATTTAACTCTTTAGCCCTGTTTCTGCTTTTAACAACTTTGAACAATCAGTTGTTTACCAGTTAGTAAACTTAGTCTCACAAAGTAATGCAAGTGCATTAACGCCATATGATGCATGATTATGGGTTGTTAATGACTTTTCTTCCCTGTCACTGTGGACACTGCACCCAAAAACAAGTCTCTCTTTGTTCAATATTCTCAGTCAGCAAGAAATTAAAGTCTTATTAAGTGAAGTAAAATCATCCAGATGAGTGCCTTTAAATTTTTTGGTGTTAATTTCTTCAATATAGCACATTCTATTTAATACTGAAAGGGTGACCGACTAGTTCTCCACTCAATTTAACACACTGGCTGTAATAAGAATGAACTAAGATATATTATTAATACTGTCCTTGGCCAATATGCCTTCAGGTGCAATGTTTGAAAATGCACATTCATACTTCTTGCTAGTACGTTATTCACTTTATTCTCTAACTGGTGTTTACTGGGAGAGAGGGTATTCAAATATCAAACAATCTACTGTACCTTAACCCATTGACTCCCAGGGGTTCCCCATTGACTAGTAAAATCGTCTGGCGTTAGACAGAGTAAAATACTATAAAGTCTGGCCAGTTTCGGTCAGTTTGGATGTCGATTGACCTTGACAAATCCCATGCAGCTGTAATCAAGATGAACACTGTACATTTCTGTTGCTTTATTTAAGGAGTGTATCCCTGCATCGAGCAGTAATAGACCCCACATTGTGCAGGTTTCAAACATTAAGAGCAGTCTTTAACACTGTGCATCATCTTTGCTCAGGACCATATTCAAAATGTCAGATCATCTACATGTAATTACTGTGAAATATTTAGGCATTTTAATAGTCATGCAACTATTGTTGAAAATGAAGAATTGGGAAATTTTAAGAACTGTAATGCTTCATTCAATCAGGCCTTCTGATAGGGTGCAATGAAAAAATGCAAATTATGCAAAATTTGCAGGTCAGATTAAAGATTAGAAAAGCCAATTATGCGATAAATAATGTAAATTGTTTCTGATCAATTTTAATTAAGCTTGTTTTTCAAGGTTTCAGGATAACAAAAACATGTTTTTACTGCCCTTAAGACATTTTGAACATAAGGGAACAGTAATTATGGATCTTGATTGACTTTAGTTGGGATAAGTAAAAAAAAGTTAGGTCTTCTGCACCATTGGTGCACCACGTTAAAAGTTGAAAGGACACAGCTTACCGTACATGCCAAATGAATGATCAATAATTATTAATATTCCTGTATGCTACCACTATCCTCTTACACTTTGTTTTTGTGTGCAGTATTATATTTCTGAATAGATTTGCTAATATGAACAAAGGACGTGTTTGTGTTACACCAATAGGCAACTCTTTAAGAATGAGACTCGTATTAGGCCCCTGACATGCAAAATAACGCCTTGAACTTCGGTTAGGTTAGGTTCGGTTATGTTTACGAAATCGAAGGTACAGTAACAAAGGCTTTTTAGCCGTTTTCCAAGGTAAATCATCTTTAAAATGACGTATTTATGCAGGAACGCCTAAGAAACTTGTTGATTTATGTTTTATTTTATGAATTTTGTGTGTTCTTTTATGAATTATGCGATTTGAGGTCGATTGTGAGAAATCCCACCATCACGTAATATCAGAAGGCCTGTTCAATTGACTCATTATCAGAGTTAAAAGTATAGATTTATTGATAAATTATTTTCGTAAGCTCCTTATGATCACACTATGATAAATTTCAATAGATATCTTCGAATTTTCCTTCCAGGAAAGACAAGCGCAAGAAAGAAAAGGAGTCGGGTAAATGTAGAACAGGAACTGATAAGTTCTCAAGTACACGTACTGTAGTGTATGATGTGCTCTTGATGCAGCAGGTTTAAAACACAGGTCTCATATCACAGGTCATTCCTTACTGGTCATTGTTTTTACCTATACTAAACCAACCCAAAACCTTCAAATTGGCAAACCATAGGCCTTAACATCATTTTTAGGCCTATTGAGGCCTAAATAAGGCCTATGTTTACATGTAGCTTTTTAAGGATTAAACCACTGCAAAAACCGTGTACGATCAAAACTTGCTCTACGTTGGATCAAAATAGATCGTGACCGCACCAAAAAAAACTTTAAAAATGGAAAATATACTGCAAAGGTTGGTCAAGACAACGTGAACATAGGCGTTGTTACAATATTTCGGCTGGCCAACACCAGCCTTGAGGTTTATTGAATGGATAAATGCTTGTTACAAGATCTTTATATTTACCGGAAATGACATAAAAAGGCTACGTGATGTGTAAAATTAATAAAAACGGAAATGCATAAAAAAGAGGAAAGAGAATAATACATGATAACAAGATAAAAGAAACAAAAGAAAAATAAAAGGTAGCTAAACTAAATTACATTTCATCTCTTCTGTTAAGGCCTGCAGGCTCCAGTGTTTTACATGCAGCATTAGTTTAAGGATGGTGCCTACAAATTCAAAGTTATTTTTGCCCCGGTTTTTTGATTTTTGATTTTGACACAAAAATATCCCTGTGTTGGTAAGCATCACCGATAGGAAATCCGAGTATCTCGACATTCGCAGAACGTATGGGCAGTAACAATAGTGGGCACCGTCCTTAAAGATTTTGTAAGCAGTGACCTGAGTGTGTTCTAAACCTGTCACTTTTGATGTTGTAATGTACATGTACATGTTGTGGTTTAATTTTGTTCTTGGTTTGGATTTTTTTAACCGATTCTTTCTTTTCCAAACCAGTTTAAATTTTTTAAACTGGTTTTATTTTTATCAACTGTCTAAAAAAGGGATTTTTCCTTTTTTTGGGGGGTGTAGTTAAAAAAACAGGGGATTGCTTTTCTGGAGGGTCTAAAAAAGAACTAAACATCGTTTTTGCCTTTCTACTCATCTACCCCTCCATGATTCGCTCCAATACCTCTATCCTACCCCACCCTACTTTTGCCAGATATAAAATGAAGAACATTTTACACGTATAGTACTGTAACAAACAGAGTACGCTATATGAACAAGTAATGTACAGTACATGTAGACGCATTGGACACAGAAAGAACCGAAGAAAATCATGCCACCAAGAAACAGAATCTTACTTGAACAGAGTCTACATGTACATGTAGCGTACTCTGTTTGTTACAGTACTGTACGTGTAGAATGTTCTTCATTTTATATCTGCTTCAGCAAAAGATTGTACAAAAAATGACAGAATCTAAATGATAATGTACATACTCTTGTATTTTTGTTCAGTTGTTTAAAATACATATAACCACGATGAATGACACTAATGAATGTTTTTTTCTTCCTATTGTTTATTCGTAAAATACCAACGTTTGTCAGTTCACGTTATTGATTGACCATTTCGATTAAACGATTGTATGAAGGTGCAATTGATTGTGCGTCTCTATGCAAATTGCATTATTGTATGTCTCTAATACGCCATTGATTGTCATACTATGCAATTGATTTTCTAATGGAGTTAATGATTAACCATTGTGCGAGATTGAAAGTATATTTGTTACCTGTGATTGTCCAAGGGTGCAATTGTTTATCCGTTTATGCTATTGAATGTTACAGTGCATTTCACAAAACTTTTGACAGGCGATTTGCGAAGTTCGTTGTGAATTTCATAAGTTCGTTTCGAACTTGAGAATTTCACTACGTAGCTGTAAAGCAAATGGCGAACTTCGAAACGAACTTGGGAATTTCGCGCCGAACTTCGTGGGAATGAACACTGAACACTTATCACAAAAATGCGTTGTCCGCGCAAGCTGCTAAATACTGGTAAAGTGATTCCTGTCGAATAACGCTGAATTTCATGAAAGAATATAAACCAAGATCTTGCGTTACGCTGCGGCTGCATGTAGGCGACGGGACATTTTCGGGCAAACATTGGAACGTTATTCTTTACCAGTTTGTTTTGGATTTCACTGCTGTAAATGCTGGGGTGGTACATGTAGTTTTACAACAGTCCATATAAGTGATATTTCTTCATTTCTTGTCTTCGATATTTCCTCTGCGAACGAAAATATCAACAATTTTTTTTTTGGCAATGGTTTTCTGGGAAGTCTCTTTTCCTGTCCTATTTGAGATGGTCCTTTCCATTCTGACCAGCTTTCAATAATTTTCTGCCGAACAAAACTTGGAATTGCCTTTCCTTGCACGGTGAAGGCACTCATTTCAAAATAACAACCGAGAGCAATAGTGAAATTACTTCGCCAGTTCGGCGCGAAATTCCCAAGTTCGTTTCAAAGTTTGCCATTTGATTGACAGTTACGTATTGAAATTCCCAAGTTCGAAGCGAAATTATGAAATTTACAACGAACTTCGCAAATCGCCTGTCAAAAGTTTTGTAAAATGTACTGTAATATATACATGCAAATAACGTTATTGAAAGTTCGTTCGCGTTAATGAAGTTCATGGAAGTACTAAGAAACGTATATTTGCCGTATAGTTTCAACTGTTGACGTAAATGATTGATATTTTGCGTAAATGAACAGCAAAAGGTGTACAGAAAGATATCCAAATATGTTAAAATGGGCAGTATTCTAAAAAACTTAAACCAGTTTTAAAAAATTGAACTGGTTTGAAAAAAAATGAACTTTTCAAACCAAGAACAAAATTAAACCACGACATATAGTTATACGCATGTACTGTGGCTCTTTCTTTGCTTACTGTAGAAACAAGCATGGAACTAAATTTTATTGTACATTTGTATTACTTGTAAGTGTGGTTAAATCTGTTCTGTTGACAGTTGATAACATAAGTGGCCCTGTGTTACTGGAACAGTATGTAGCCATTGCAGACTACAAGAAGCAGAATCGAAATGAAGTTAACATGGTGGCGGGAGATGTAGTGGAAGTTATTGACAAAAATGAAAATGGTAATTAGAAAATTAAGTTTTCTTCGTTTCCTGAATGGCTAGCTTTACTTTATCAGATTCTTTGACTCTTTCCTGTCTCAAGGACAGCCCGGCCTATGCTATCATTTCCAGGGCCTTTTACATTGTATCTTCCCAAGAAGAAGAAGAGAGGTCCCAGAAACTAGATCTCTATTACCTCAGTTTTCATAAAATTCCTTGAGAGCTATCTTTAAGGTAATATCTCCAACAAGGAACCTTAGGTGTTACCATGGGAATGCCAAAACAACCTTCCAATGTATTCCACTTTTACCTATTAGTCCAACTACTGTACCTTAATTGTATTTTAATTTTGAGGAATGTTGCCTAAAGTCTAAATGTGCCAGTGGGGTAGAGTTAGGTTACACATTTGATCAGGGCAAAAAAACGGGGTTGAATATCATGATAACAGTCCATAGCTTCGTAACTCCACTTCAAATGCACACATGTATGGGATCAGGTTCACAAAGCTCTGACCCATTTTTCTTTTTTGCCTTTTTTTTTAAACTTAAAACACGGAGACTGCATGGGCCTTTTTGAAAATAACGCATGTACTTTTATATAGGAAACAGTGCAAATATTAATATCAAAACAGTCCCTTGTTTGGAAATGACTTTTTGTGCCATTAAGTGAGGGGCAGAAAGATGAAGCTCTTTTCTGGAACAATAACTTATCAATATCTTCACAATCCGTACCTCTGTTGTTTCTTAGGTTGGTGGTTTGTTAACGTTGATGAGGAGCAAGGCTGGGTTCCTGCAGCTTATCTTGAGAGAGAGGATGGAACAACGGATGAAATTATAAATCAGACAGAATTGACAGGTAACAGACTCTGCAATGAGGGAAATTAAGAAAGTTGAACAACGTAGACTGCGGGTAAATGTTAAAATTTACATTACGCTTTCACAGTAGGGGTGACATTTTTCTTCATGCTTGTAATAAATTCGTGTCCAAGGAAGCTGTAACAACAAAACCTTTAAGAAGGCGAGTTAGGGGGTGTTTACATGGTACCCGTAAGACTGTTGTTGTTAAGGATCTTTCTGGTTGACATTCCTTTAGACACATTGTTCACAAATAATAATCTATCTTCCGTAACTGTAAAGTAGTAGTATCATCAGTTCCAGGGGTCAATGGATCAAAGTTGTTTTTAGAACTGTTTCGTGTACTAACTTCTGAACTGCCAGATACAAAGACAAAGACAATTTGTTCTTATTGGAATGAAAGCTCACAACAGACCCAAATGAGGAACTCCACTGAATTGCAATGAACTCGATCTTATTCTGTAAGGAATACCGTTGTGATGCTCCCATGAGTTCTGTAAAGACCTTTCAGGTTAGATGGAAACAGCTACAAAACACTGTAACATTATTGTTTTCCACAAAAACACGCTCGCGAGTGTTTCCAGTTGTGCCTTTTTTTTTCTAGATTCAGGTCATTTTGGGATTTTTGAAACTAGTCCTGGTTTTGAGGTGTGCCTTCGTTGTATAGCTTTTTGATACATGCATACATGTGTTTAGATGAGGCTATGGAAACACGGAAAACGCCCTCTATTGCTTAAATGGAAATCGTGCAGTTTAAAATTAAGGGGAACTGTGATGTCTGATTATTTGCCATCTTTCCTTCATCTATCCATGAGCGCATTCACTAGCATTTCTTGCATTCCATAACATCTGATTGAATAACACTTCACTCTGCGTCATGGATTTCACCAAGCCACCTGATGTCAACATCCATCAATTTTCCACAGTAATCACAAACATCTTGAACATTTCATTTTATATGCTGTTTGACCTGTTTGAGGCCGGAGGCCGGACGTTGCGTCCGGTTGTTTACCATTTTACGTCCGGTACTTTTACGCTACAAAATTTTAAGACTCATTGACTTCTTTTTTCCTTGGTGTGAGCTAAAGAAGAAACACAAGACAATCCTTCAAACTAACAAGAAGTCACATCGCCTTATTTTGCTTACTAAACACTCTCTCTCCGCTATAGCATTTTCTTTACGCGACAAGTTTATTTTTTCCCTCAATCTGTAAACAGCATTTCCGGTGGTTTCAGACCTCCTTGAGGGTTCGCTTTCAGTGCACTTGCAATCAGCCTTACAATGGAAAATAGTCGTGTCCGGCACTTTCATTATTAAACCCGTTACTTTGAAAAAAGCTATCGAAAACCCTGAGCAGTAATGTGTTTGTTGAAGCATTTGCAAAAAGCATACTTAATAACAAATCAATGGACCCCATGATTGTTGTTTTGATTCGTGCGTCGGACCTGCCGGGTGTAATTCATGTAGACGCCGTATGAATTTTAGAACTCGTACCCGGATGAAACTCATACTGATGTATGATCATTGCCATAGTTAGTCATGTGATTTGTGTTTGAGTCCGGCAGTGCGCCAGTAAGGCATTCATATATAGCTTGTGTGGAAAAGACCGTCTTGTCAACAAAAAGCGATGTCTCCACTAAGGTTTTGGAAATTATTAATAGGATCTCTTACATTTGCTTATGTTCAATCTTTCATTATGCAGAGAAATATATCACCACTTCAGCTTATAAAGCAGAGCTTGACGATGAAATGTCGTTTGAGATTGGTGTGTTGGTGACTGTAATCGAGAAGAACTTTGATGGATGGTGGCTTGTGCGGTGAGTTTCAATAAGTTTCATTGAAAATCGAAGGCGTCGGTGTTTAATCTAGTCTGCCACGCAGTCGTTTTCAGGGGAGTCGTATTTCACTTCCTCCCCACAAAGGAGACGCTGATGCGGGAGGAGGTGGAATACGACTCCCCTGAAAACGACAGCGTGGGAGTTTATGTTTAAGGTAAATTACAGTTCCAAAACTGTTCACAAAGCAGCCAGGTGAACAATCAAACATAGTCTTGCTTAAAATGAATCCAACTTCAAAAGTTACGATTCATTTTGGCACTCTTCTTCGGGGGTGATCTAAAGCTGAACATGAGTGTATCGAACAAACCCATCGTCAGTTTGGCACGCGTTTAAAGGAATATCAAAGAGCAGTATTCCCTTGCGAAAAGGAAACTCAGCGTTGTCGGAGCATGCTTACCAAACCAACCATACAATTGGGTGGAGTAATTAACAAATTATCATCACCACTAACCTGGGTACTATCAACGCCTTTGTTTGGAAGACTGGCAACTTAATTCCGCCCATAAATATGTACTTTAGTACGTGCGACTTGTATAGTATGCTGTTTGTTATTAGTTGATTTTATTCTTTATGTACATTGTTGTATTGTTGTGTTGCAAATAAATAAATAAATGAAAATAATAAATAAATAAAAATTCCGCCCACGCTCCTTTGAACCGTGATGATGGCCGTCTGAAACCTGACACCTATTTACACCTCATGAATAGGAAATGACGTTAATTAGTGAGCGCATAAAAGGACTATTGTAACAGCTTTAATAAAACACCCCTGAAGAGGACACTTAGCAAGAGTGTCGAAGCGTCGGGTATAAATCGCCTTCGTAAATGGCGACCATCTTTACTTTCTTTTGTATTTATGTTAATTAGACCTATTACCCTCATTTTCAAACAAAAATTCTTTTGAAATTTGCTCCTCGTAGCGAGGCTAGAAAGGCTTATTAGCATTAAAACAGAAGAATATTTATATTTGGCCGCCATTTTGAAAGAGGTCTGTTGAATAGACCAATTTCGATATATTAAAATTCAGTCGAAAACAAAATATATCATCTCGAGGCTCTGGGGAATAAGTATAAGGGTTTGTATGAGTTTATTCCCCAGAGCCTCGCGATGATGCCTTTTGTTTTTGTATTAGTCTCCTGTGCGTGTATGCATTGTGACTTGTTTAACCTGGGGAAGAGTACAGTGTAAGGGTAGAAAGGCGTTTTCTTGAGGTGATAGGTATATCCCTACTTTCATTTTTTTCGTTCAAAATCTACAGATTTGGATCAGTTGATAATTCCTTTTGCGGTGTAAAATCTGCCAATTAAAAAAAATCAGCAACGCGGGAAATATGTTGTGTGAGAATTGTACTGCCCAATAACCAATATTTGACGGTATCGTGTGTCATCGCGTTTTTTTGTTTTTTTTTTTAATTGACTCCCTTGATTTTACTTTTGTGTGACAAAAAATGGAAAAGATTTGCATTTTGTAGTTCTTTTACCGTTAGTGTTTTTCAGATTTGAAATATTAGAGAAATAACTTGAGATCGGAGTCTTTTGCACCTTTTTTGACGCATTTTACGATTTTGACGGATATTTTCCGGGAAACATGATAAGATTGACCTTGTCTATGCTTCCTTCATCGTGTAGCCACGCGTTTTAACGGGCGTTTCATTTATTCGCAACAAATTTTGGCCGAGCCAGTTGGGCCCTGGTAACTAATGACGTCAAAGAAGTAGCTTAATATCATCTCTACAGAAAGAAATGTGCAAAAGTGTAAAATAGAAGTCTTGTTGAAAATCTAGAGCTAAGTCTTTATAGAAATGTCGGACGATAGTTACCCTTCGGATGCCGTGAATGTTCTGACGATTCAGAGTGGAATTACATTCTTTCTTTGACGTCATTAGTTACCAGGACCCAACTGGATTGACCAAATATTAAAGGCCCGCTGAAACGCGTGGATACACTTTGAGGGAAAATTTTTTGAAGTACTACAGTCCAGACACTATAGATATTTAAACAAAAGTTTAAAAGCGGTGAAAAAAATAAGGATCATAGGTACTTTAAATAAAGTTCCTTTCCTTTCCTTTCCTTTTGAATAACAAATAAGAAATGACAATTTCTTTTGCCGAGTATTTCTCATGATTTGCGCCTAATTTGCTATCGCACAACTAACTGAGCTTTCTCGTTTAGTTTAATGTTCTTATCCATTTTTTTTAGATATCAGAATTGTGAAGGGTGGGCCCCTGCTATGTACCTCAAGAAACCCAGTCCCTCTCAGCTGCAAGCTATAGGCTCAAATTCATTAATAAGGAAGGACGGTGCAAGCACAGCACGCGGGCAGGTTGTTGCTAAGGCACCAGGTAAGTGCGTTGTTGGTTTTCAGCAATGCTGAAGATCTGCACGAAATTTACATATAGGATGTTGTGAGAAGCAGGCTTGTCAGTCTGTAATCAAAACTTGTTTTGCCCCTTTTTCTCTGGTTTCATTTTGTTTTCTGTTTTCTTAATTGAATAAGTTTTTCAAATGGTCTGAATAGCACAAGTGCTACTATAGCTGTTATTGCAGTTGAGCCCACGTGTTCGTTTCAGAGCTCGCGGAAGCGAGGCTTTCGGTTCAACATTAGATCATATAAACAGAAGAGTAAGAGATTTAGCACGCAAAATGCGAAAAAATTATTGAGTTCCTATCCAGAATCTGTTTTTTCTCAGAAGAAGAGAAACAACACTTCCTGGATGGAAGCTACCTTCGATATTTTCGCGCATTTGGGTAACACGTCCATATGCTACACAGTGCCTTGCCGTACTTCCCACGATAAGATTTGGCCAGACAAACCTCAATTTACTCAGACAAGGTGAAGGAAACAGTCAAGAATCAAGAAATCGCATAGTCCTTGGATAAGAAAATTTCGTATCCAAGAACTATGCGATTTTTTTGATTCTTGAAAATTTCTTATCCAAGGACTGTGCGATTTCTTGATTCTTGACTGTTTCCTTCACCTTTTCTGAGTAAATTGAGGTTTGTCTGGCCAAATTTTATAATTCTTGTTTTGACCCAAAAGTCCCGTTTTCGCGCCTTCTGAAGCTATCGCCCTTGAGACGTGGGCTCAACTGTAAGAACAGTTATTATTTTTAAAAATGCAACCACACTTTCGAGTTGAAGGAACATGTTTCGATGTTTCAAACATCATCACCAGCCATAATGAGTATAACAGTAAAATTTTACAAGATGATCCTTATATATAACTGTCAATACAATGATTCTTTAATCTCTATTGATTACTGAAATGTTGGTTACAAGCAGAAAAATTCAAATTAACCAGCAGTATTGTAGAAAACACAACTGACATAACGTAAATAAAAGTTTTAAAGTGTATTGCGAAACCAACATGATCAACTTTGGTCAGTTTTAGTTTCAAAAAGAATTTCTTAATTGAGATTTCACATGGGCATTGATCGTCGGTGCAATTACTATGGACCAAAAATAAGGATGCTCCGCGCTAAAGCGGAACCGTGTGGTCACTTGTTCGGTTCCTGTTGACAACGGTGATCTACATGACACATATGGTACTAAATTGCCGTCTTTGCTACTGCAATTTGTAACATTGCCTGGGCAACTCTTATGTAAGTTTGCACTTACCGTAATATCCTTTATTATTATAAACCGCGTTTTAACCGCGCACCGGTAGCTCAGTTGGTTGAGCATCGGACTGTCATGCGGGGAGGCCGTGAGTTCCACTCCGGCCGGACCAACACTTAGGAAAAAGGGGTGTCTTTGTAATGATATCTGCAAATGGTTAGACTTTCAAGTCTTCTCAAATAAGGACTATAAACCGTAGACCCCGTCTCAAAACATTTCCTGTTAATCAACGCTGTAGGTACCCTGGGTGCCAGAGGAATTTTTTTTTCAAGGTCGGAGAGAACGCTCATGGGACGTTAGAGAACCCACACTGTTTGTGAAGAGTAGGGGGTAGACCCCCGGTGTTGTGATCTTCCTTTCACATACGTGGGTGAGATCAAATATGGACTGATAGCGGCTACCAGAGGCGCCTTTACAAGCTGACGATCGATCTCACCCCAGAGAAAGAATTGTACACCGCCATGAAGCTTTGAGATATGTGGGAATAAGAATCGTGAACCATGACTATACTAGACGCTCCATGAGCGTAAACTGGGTTGCCTGTGGTATCTGTTACAAAAACGGAAGGCACTGAGTTGGGTGGTATTGAACTGCAGCATTCCAGTTAAGGACGGTGCCACCTATTGTTATTGCGCATTTGTTCTTCGCGTCACGCAATCATTTTGTCACGCACTGATTATATATTTTTCCGAGTTTTTTCATCAAAATGCCTCGGAAGATTTATGCCCCGTCCACACGTATCCGGAGATTTTTGTATCGGCAAATTTTTTTATGCGGATACACCTAGCGTCCACACGTGTCCGCCGTATACGCTCGGTGTATCTGGAGATTTCTGTATACGCTCTCCAGAGTGGAAATTTCTGTATACGCTGTGTATCCGGATACGTGTGGACGCTCGTATCCGTATATTTTTGTATACGCCGACGTCTCAGTATCAGAACCAGTCTTTTTCCGCGCGAGATTTTCCAAAATGGAGGCGAGCAGAAACGTTGTGTGTTCAATGCTACTAGGACTACTTTCAAGCCTAATAGCGTGTCTCGAACTAAATGTTGCAATGTTAAATCTAAACTTTAACTACTTGAGAACGTCTAAGCTCACACGTGTTGAAACCTCAAGTAAACAAACAAGAAAGCCGCGAATTTGGCGCCAAAATTATCGCAGGCTCAGCTTTCTTTGTAATGTGCATGCTCTGTTGACTAATCCTTTGAGATGTCTGGATACGAATCGGATACGTGTGGACGATCGTATACGATTCGTATACGCTACGTGTGGACGCAGATATTTTTGTATCCGCATGAAAAATTGGCGGATACAAAAATCTCCGGATCTCCGGATACGTGTGGACGGGGCATTATTCCGTTGCAGTGCGAAACACATTTATCTTTTAGCAAAAAACCAAAGAAAAGAAATCATAATTGAACAGTGTTGACAACGACATATTAGAAAAGCTAGAAACAATGATCGATCGAAACAGGGCTATTTATCATCAAAATTAAGAAAAACCAAATGTAGTAACTGTTTCAAATAAGACCGCACAGGGTCTGGGATGAATACTTTGTGTGCAATAATTATTGTTCAAAAAATCACCACGAAGGCAAGCATTTGCTTTTGGTTTGTATAATCGGCTGCCGCCAAGACCGACAAAAAGTAGAAAAAGATCGAGGGGCGTCCAATAATAGACGTAACAAAAAACTAGTTAACGAATTTTCGTGGGCTGCGTCTAAATTTCGCAATTTTCAAGCTTCAGAAGCAAATGTTTGACAGAGAATATGAAATTACAAAAAATATTCCACTGATACATCGTTTAAAAATCTTGCCTATTTCAATAGACCACTTTCGATATATGAAAATTCAGTCCCAAATAAAAGGTTTCATCTCGAGGCTCTGGGGAAAAAACTCATACAAATCCTTATATTTATTCCCCAGAGCCTCGAGATGATGCCTTTTGTTTAGGACTGCATTTTAATATATCGAAAGTGGTCTATTCTTGGCTTTCACATGACGTCACGACCGCCATGTTGGTGCCCCTAAACAAAGAAAAGGCGGCCATATTGATGCCCCGACCAAATCCTCCGGGAATTTAACTCTGTTATTATGCAAACGCTTCCTTTTGTTTTCGTTGAAAAACATGGCTGTTGGTCACGTGAGTGAAAACCAGCAATTGCGTGCGCGCAAACAAGAAGCACAACCCCGGTGTTACAAATCACATGCAATTAAATAAATTTCTCACAGTTTAGGGTCAAACCATTTTCTGAAAAATCTTTTCCGTGAATAATGAAGCACATTTCCAGTTATTTTTTTACCTGAAGACTGAGAAGAGTTCAGTACAAAATAAATGTAAATTGCCAGACAGCTGAGTTGCGACTTCAGTAAACACAGATTCATTCAAGGCGTTCCATTCCTTCAATGTTTGTTAAACGCATACAGAATTCAGTGTTGTACATAAAATCACAGTTAGTAAAATATTAGAAACAAAGCTCACTTTGCATTTGATATCCGATGGCGAAAGATGCAATGTTGTCGAAGACCATTACTCGTCGCTTTTAAGATTCCAGACATTCAATTTTCACAGCCTGCCTTGTTAATCCAATTGGCGTTCCATTCTTGAGCTCCATAAGGGTATATTTTGTTTAAAGATCCACTAAAACTCCATTCGCGTTAAAATGACTTTCGACGCCATTGCAGGTTAATAAAATATTATACTGTGCCCACTGGATAAAATCTACGCATTTCTACCACCCCATGAAACCTACCAAGAATACGGACAGAAGAGCGGGGAGCGACAGGAAAGACTTTTCCCGACACGGAAAAAAATAATAAAACGGACAAATTATACGCAGTTTTCGACTGGATTGCCATATGGCAACCCAGTAATTAGTGCACGGGAATAGACCATACCGAATCAGTCCTCATGAAGTGTTACTGTCGTTACAGTCTATCATTTATTGATTTGGTTATGAACAATAAGGGGGAAGCGGGGCTTGTTTTAAAAGGGGGAAGCATTCGACATAACGTGTTTTATTTTTGTTTTCCCAGCCAAAGGCAAGCGGGCCAATTGATGGTTGAGACCTTTTCGATATTCAATACACCGTGTGAGCTGATATCTCTGCTAGCGGGGGTGGGATTGGTATTTACGTCTGCTCTTTTTTCATTTTGTGACTGTTGACTTTGTTTTCTTGTCGTGCAGAAACAAAAATTCGCGGCGATCAGTCAACGAAAATGAAAGGTCGGAAACTGCCTCCTCGAAAAAGTTCGGTGAGTTTTGTATTGTGAACTTATTGATTGAAAAATTATGCTCCGTATGCTGAGCTCTTTTGTCCTTTGGCAAGTGTATAATTTGTTAAACCACACCGTGAACGCAAACAAGGGAAATAATAGAAATGTCAGCTCAATGTTGTTGCTAATTCACCAGCCAAGGTACACTGGAGTCAGCGAAAGTGGTTTAAGAGCTTAACCGTTTTCCGAGGTAAACGCGGCTTTTGGTTAAAGTGCACCTAACCCCAAAATATAATTGTAGCTTGAATAAATCTCCATACTGTTTGAAGTTAATTGGTGAAAGAATTTTTCGATTTGGGTGAATGCTCGATTTTCTACGTCTAGTAGAAGTTGAGAAACATTTTGTTCAAGTCCGCGACCTGGGGCGAGTCGAGCTGTGACGTAGAAAGGAGAACCGCGTGAGAGTGTTTCCCGGTGTTGTTTACTATTTTCACAGCTTTATTCTGTTAGCTTTTGGAATTCTTCTTTTTTTAACAGCACTGAATGAAAAACACACACTCCAAAGTCGTCCGTCCTAAGCCATCTCTTGGAAATGTCGACGTTTTGTTCATCGCCCAGATCAGCTGAACGAACAAAATCTTCACGCTTTAAATGTTCGGAACATAGCACTGAAGATTGCGATGGTTGCCATTTCGCTCGCTTCAGTCGAACAAAATCGACCCATTTCTTCCTTCTTTTCTTGGCTTCTGTACGATCGTCGTTGTAGAATGGCAACTTATGAAGAGAAATACCTTCTTTTAAATTTCTCACGTTGCTGCAACCAGCAGCAATACATCTCTTTGTCATTTTCTGGACTACAACAGTGGACCATATGCGAACTATGTGAACTACGTCAACACACTCGTTCTCCTTTCTACGTCATAGCAACTACTAGCCCCAATCCTCCCGTTACTCGGACTTGAACCAAGATGGCTGCCATTTAGGTGCGATTTTTCAAACTTTGAGGGGCCATAAAAGATACTAGATTTGAGCAAATCTAATAATTTTTTCACCAATGTACTATAAAAAATACGGTAAATCATTTACTCCAACTAAAATTTGGGGGGTTAGGTGCACTTTAAATAAGGTACGGTTTGCGAGACAAATTTGGCACTGAAAGAAAGGATGATTTTAACTGGATGCTGAATTATTTTCTTCCTGGCTGATTTACACAGCTCTATTTCTCCAGCTACTCCGGTTATCTATTCTCCTCAAAAACCAATGATTGATTTCAGTTGATTTAAATGATAATTATAATTAGTAGGCTAAGAGCCACCTTGGTAGATGCACCCTCACTTCCTCATCCATCCATCGCTCGCTCACTCACTCACTCACCCACTCACTCACTCACTCACTCACTCACTCACGCACTCACGCACGCACGCACGCACCCACGCACGCACCCACTACCACCTAACCTTCAGGGACATTCCCGTCTCTGTCTTCAAAGCAGTTGATTCGGATTCATTCAGTGATGAACTTAGTCAAGGAAGCATTTTTTAAAACTGTGTTCCGTACAACGAATTGGCTTTATTTTGAGGGTCCTACTAGTACTGGTTTTTTTCTCGCGCGAGTGCGTAACAAGAGTTACCAGGTGCACTGCAGTGAAAGTTGCTTTTGTAAATTACTTTGAAATTCTCACAGCTGATTATTTCTGGTATAAGTATAAATCTGGACTATTGCGCATCTAGTTTCTAATTTCCTTAATTCGTCATTTTGCAAAGGTCAAAAGGTCTATACACAAGCGACCCCTCCACGTCACCAACATGTCGTATGAGCAAACTCTGGAGTTAGGCGCCGTTCGTGCCCCGAAGTCACCAGAAGTTGAGTATTTTACAGTTGGCGACTTTCGTTCACTGGGTATTGAGGGTGCTTTAAATTTCGGTGAAGGTTTGTCAGTTGAAGTTCTTGACAAATCTCCTAATGGGTGGTGGCTGGGAAAAATCGGGGGCCAAGAGGGTTGGATACCATCGTCTTATTTAGGAAAGAGAGGAAAGGAAAGACCACAGGAAGAAATCCCGGCTGCATTGGAAAAACAACAACAACAGCTACAACATTTTGAGACACAAAGTGATTTCAGGAAAGAGAGTTCCTCAACAAACAACGCATCAATTATTTCAAAGACGTCTGACATTCTTGGAACATTTGTAACTTTGGCGGACTATGACGGTAATTTTGCTGGAAGCATTTCATTTAAAGAAGGGCAAATCGCACGTGTAGTAGACAAACAAGATGGATGGTCATATGTAAAAATACATGGAAATGAAGGATGGGCGCCGTCTAGCTACCTGGCTGCCAGCTCGGAAAAGAAATCCGCGCCACCGAGACCTGTTGCTCCGACTAAAAAACCTTTCTTCAACGGTAAATCGGATCTTCAATCAACCGAGCAAGAAAAGCATGTTAGTGTGGAGAAGTCTCGGCAAAGTAAGCCTGGTACCGTACAACATGTAGTTCCGAGAAAACCAGACCGTCCAGGTAGACCTCAAGTAAAACCTCGCACAAAGGTTTCCAGCAAGGATGCGACACACACACCATCAAACGTACAATCAAAATTTGTTGCGGATAAAAATAAAAAGATGTGCAAGTCTTTGGAGTCTTTCGTCTCGACGGAAGGCGAGAGTTTGTCGTTCCACAAAGGTGACGAATTCGAGTTTTTGGAAGATTCTGGAAGTGGCTGGTGGCTCGTTAAAACAAAGGATGGTAACGAAGGATGGGCTCCCGCTTCGTACTTAGAAGTAGTTAATGTAAAGCCATCGGTACCTGATAAGCCAGTCAAACCTGTGAAACCGGCTAAACTGGACCCACCACTGGCAACCAAGCAGACAGAGAAGACAGTTTACGTGGCCTTGGCAGAATACGCTGATCAAGATGATAGTGAATGCATTAGTTTCAAACAAGGTGATCGAATGGAAGTTCTACAAATGGACGAAGGAGGCTGGTGGCTTGTAAAAATTGGAAATAGGTCAGGGTGGGCTCCTTCAAATTACTTAAAGCCCTTGTAGTAGAATGGTAAGGGTTAGAGAATATATCTGGAGCGTTGACATCGACGATGCCAACGGAAACGTCACTTCCCGAAAATTATAATTATCTCCTATTTTTCGTGTTGAACAATGTTGGCCGCAAGCAACTTACAATTGGATCGGTAGTAGTACAACTAAAGTCTCTGGAAGATGCTAAACTAGCTCATTTTACCTGATTTTGCTTTTGCATTCGACGGAATAAAATTTATTAAAATGGCTTCCGCGCCTGCAGAAACGGAGGAAAAAAACCTCCAACGCCAAAAACACTAAATTGGCAATTTAGTGTTTTGTGGCGTGGGCGATGCCTTCATCGCCATTTCTTGAAATTGATATTTTCGCCCCCTGGGTACCGGTTAGGGGCGGGGATTCCCAATTGTCGTTTGAAAATTGACCATACATATATGCGTCAGACAGAGTAGAATCTGCAAGTGGTCCCCTTTTTAGGGACAGGGTGTTAGTCGGTTTTTGACTGGATCCTCATCAATGAGTAAAATTTGTAAGTGGTAGAAGGTATAGTTCCAATTCTCAAAGTTTCAAAGGAGTCATCTTTGATTTAGTTTTGATATTTGTCAACCAAAGCAGTCCTTTCTACTCCTTTACATTGGTTAAAGGATAATGAATCCTAGACGTCACATATCAGGGGTTCCCTTAAGGCCTGGCCAAATGATAAATGTTGAGCATTACGTGGTGGTCAAACAATATCAAACATCCTTTCAACATGCTTGACCAAACATAAGACGCATGGAAGATGTCTGTGGTCTCCATATATAGTCACAATGCGTGTGCACTATTGCAACATATTGGTTGAGACCAGCCAAACGAAAGAAATGTCATGAAAAGATGTTGGATCGAATGTTTAATGTATCAAGCATATTCCAACATCATCCAACATGATTAATCGTCCAACGTTTATCGTTTGGCCTGGCCTTTATATTTCACGCTGAAATAATCCATTTGGATGCAACTTACAGATATATAATACGTGTGATTTCAATAATCTCAGGTATGACTTCAGACCAAAATTGCACGACACGAAGTTCAATTACCATTATTTATCGATAAATTCAATTCATCCATTATTTTTAAAGCAAAGTTTTGGAACAAAAGTAACAAAATTCGCCACACAATGGCTTTCTTTGTCTTTCATTTTCCTGCAATTTGATTGGTTACTTTAAACAATCCTTGTAATCCGATTGGTTGTTTTGTTTAGTATTCCTTTCACATTGGCTGGGAAAAGGTGCGATTTAGAGAAAAAAAATAGTGCGATTCGATATTTAATCGCACTGTCGAGAGGCATTCTGATTGCAAGGATCAGTTCACCAATTGATGTAATAAATTAGAGAAACCCTTGGATTATTATCGTATCAACCACCCTAAAAATGAAAACTTTTTGGAATTGAGATTTTACCATATTCAAAATCACCTCTTCTAGAGCTTTCTTATTCTTGGTTTTCCAATGATGTCACAGCCATGTTGGTGTCCCAAACAAAGAAACGACGGCCATGTTGGTGTTCCGACCAATCCTCTGGGAATGAAGTATATTATTATGCAAACGCTTTCTTTTGTTTTCGTTGAAAAACACGGCTGTTGATCACGTGAGCGAAAACCAAGAATAAAGAATCACTGTGGAGAGTTGCTGCAAGCAGCAGACTATCGTTGCATTACCGGGAAGCCGCCGCGCAAGTTCTACTTTCTCTTATTTTCTCGAATTAAAAATATGGCGAGTTGTGCGTACGTTTTCAGGGCTTGAAATTAACTTTTTTGCTCAGGTGCCAGCTGGCGACTAATGGGGAAAATTTGGCCGCCAGATCATAAATTTTGGTCGCCAACTTTGCATACAAGGAAAGTCATAATTATTAAATAGCACGAGAAAGATCTCTAAAGCCATCGTTGTTTTCGGCTTTGTCTTTAGTTTGATGATGGTGTTCTTTAGGGTTATTTGAAATGGAGCGAAGCACAGTCCGTGTTTTCCATAGCAAAGCAAACATGGGTCCTTTATCCTTGCTTTTCACCTCTTCAAAACGTAGTTGCTGTGGCAATCAACTTACTTTTATCGCGACTAAACGCAATACTACAATTGTTCGGCCTAGGCCCCCAGACAACCACAACGCTCGTACCAGTCTCCGACCGAGATAAAATAAAAGCAGCGGCTCGTATACGGTTTCAGTAGTCTCTAGAATCAGAGGAACTTGGTTTCTTAACGTACTTTTCTACCGATATTTATCTCCATTTATTAATAACCTTGTGCAGTCAATTTTGCAGGTGTTCGCTTTCTAACGAAGGGAACAAGTTCTCTAACCCACTTCTAAGTGATCTGCTGTCGTAATCTAGAGGACTGGGGAAGAAGAATTTTAACGTCGTATCCCACAACCGCGCGCGGCCTTAGGTTTTCTTTCCAAACTCTCTGCAGCATTGCCATCGCCAAAACTCAACAGATCATTACGTGTCTACCACATTTCCTGTTAATGAATGAACATTCAAGTAGACCCGATAAGATCTAACCTCGCCTCTGCCATGTCAAATATCCTCTACCTCTGAAAGACTATTATCGACAATTCGTAATTTTCCCTGGATTGACTGTTATCGTCATTTTAGGATTACTCTGCCAGGACTTGTGGTGGCAGCTGAAAGGAAAAAGAAAAGTGGGATCCCTGGACGGGATTTGAACCCGGAGCTCCCAATGTGAAGGAACTGTTTTTATCCACTTAAAACTAAAGATCAATGGCTAACAATTGCACCGATTATTTATCAAATCTAATTAGTATATTTAAAATCATGCTGAATAGTGGTTAAAGTCTAGTACTTGATTTTAAAATGGGTAGCTTTCTATTAAGGGTTTGGTAACCGACATTTTTCTCCTTTTTAAACTTGTTTAGTAGCCGATGATAATACCCACGTTTTACAGCAGCAATGCGGAGAAAAGAAAACAATTATTGCGGTAGTGTCTTTTAAGGGTTTTGTTAAGTTAAAGGGTCATTAATCGAAAATATCCAGTTCTCGAGTCCAGCGAGTTTAGGCATTGGGATTCGGATTTTTAAAAATAGATATTCAGTTCCCATAATTCTATCAAGCGCCCCTAAGCGGTTCCTAAATTGACGATTAATAGGTCCAATTTAGAGAAACTTAGGAATTCGTCGATAATAGTCATTTCAGAGGTAGAGGGTGGAGTTGGCCATGTTGAATTCGAAAATAAGGCCGCGCGCGGTTGTGGGATACGGCCCGTTTAAAATTTTTTCTCCCCAGTCCTCCGAATTCACATCACCAGGTTCCATGCAAATTTCAAAAAACTCATTATGCGATTGGTCCAGGTTCATTATCAGCAATATATTATCACTATCAAGCTAGTTCCCGAGGAGGTCCTTCGGTTAATATGGCTAAATATACGTTTTCAGCATTCAACTGACGATTGGTTGGACTTTTCAATTGAACTTCTGGAGGATGAATCTTCGTTATTCCGGCGCAACAATGATTGTAAACCGGCAGGAAGCATTTACGAGGTTACAGTGCGCCCGACGATCCCATGAAGCCGCTTTGAAACAATATGGCGCCTAGTAAGTAAGCCCTCGTGATCGAAGTATCGAAGTACATTTTGTGTGTATTACTTAACAATGTGAGAAAACCGATTTTCTTGTAGTATTTATACATTATTTAATGGAGGAAAGAAAGGTGAGTCGGTTCACGCTACCAGTTCCGGACCCGATTTCATCATGTACGGTTCAAATACAAAAGTTGTCTACTGTTATCATGCGCCCCCGTTACAAACACAGCCCACCCCCAAAAACGGTCGATTCCACGCCAGCTGGCGACAGTTCTGAACTCTAGTTCGCCAGCAATCAATTTTTGGTCGCATTGACGACCTGGTTTTGACTCCGCATGACTGACCGCTCGGCATTTACTAAAAATTTAGCCAGGTTGTTGCAAATAGTTGCTCTTGTGGTGTACCGTTGACGGATCACCATCCTTTTCGTCTTAATTTTGGCCTTGTGTTTTGAAAAAACTAGGAAGTTTAATCGTTCTGAACAAGTAGTAATACTATGTGTAAGCACAATTAGTAGAAATCACAACAGCACATTTCTTAGGCTTATTTGCAACGGCTAACACCATGGTGATCCGTTCATTGCTAAATAATTTCAGTAGACTGTAATTAATTTACTGACAACGGATCACCATGGTACCGTTGAGATTTTGAAGGAAAAAAAATGCCAATGGCTTGAAAATCTCGCTATTGTTAAGTTGTGTTCTAGTGCTTATTTTCTAGTAAACAATTGGGCAAAGAAGACCGATTTAAAGGGAGCGTGAATAATTTTGGATGAACGGTGACGGTTTACCGTGATCACAATGATGATGTTCATTGTTTGCACAAGCAATTTTCTATAAGTCAATGGGTGGAGTCCTTTATCTAAGGGAATATACCAGTAAATTATCTTTTTTCTTTGCAGAGCTATAATTTCAATACCTATTAAAAGGTAAAACAACAAGACAATTGATTGTTAAGTAAAAAAGTGGAAGACAATCGTTGAAAATAGTACTTGCCAACCTTATGATGAAACCAACAACCTTTTTCCACATACTCCACCGGTGTAAGAATGTGTTTACACACCAAAAAGAGAACATTTACTGTTGTACGCTATGGAGCTGAAAACGAGTTAAGGTAATAAAATACTTGGTACCACACCCCTCGTTCGGATCATTATGCACAGTGTCTAGTCTTTTACAGGTAAAGTCCCGTCTCTTTTTCGCAGGAACCTGAGACAGCAAATGATGTGCCTTCTCAGTGTGTTACTTACAGTAGCTTGAACTTACGCCCTCTTTTTGACAATTTTTTTAAACACGCAGGAGTGTTCCTATTTCTTTTGGAAATTCTTTCAACCGTTGCTGTTGAAATTCACACAAATCAGCAACTTTACTATCGAAAAGTCCTTCAATTTAACGTGGCTTCAGTAAAAAGCTCTTGGCCGTGTGACGTTTAATATCGAAACAGGGTTCAATTAAAGGCCATTACGCTTGTGCAGCTTTTCGCTCGTAAATCTACAAGATATCTTTCCCTTTTAGCAACAAGTCATCTCGTTCTATCAATTTCAAAAGTAGCTAAACATGCTTCGACATATTTTCATTATAAAATCCCATGAAAGCAAACGTTATAGATACATTGGTAATGGCGCTTTTCGTTGTCTGAATACGTCATTCAACACCCAGACAATCTCGGTCATAAATAGTTGTAACACTTCGCTGAACAGCAAGTGAAGCGCATCAAGCTGTTAATAACGTACCCCTCCTCCTCCCTCCAATCAATGTTGCATTTACCGGTTGGTTTTTGCACTCCAACCCATAAACATCAACATTGAAGGGGGAGAGGGGGCAAATTGCCGTCTGTGTTACAACATTTGTGACCGAGACTGTATTTATCAGGAATAATTGTTTTCAGCGCCGTAAGTGATGTGACGATTGCTGAAGTTATCGTTTTAGGCTTGTGAGCAATGTTAGTTGTCGTTAAATAGAATTTTGGCGATAGTATTAACGGTTTTGTAGTAAACTATAAAGTATGTAGACTCGTTTGGTGATATACAGATTTTCCGTGTTTTTTGGTGTGTTTTTGTATTTGTGTTTGCACAAGCAATTAAAGAAAATCGACACTAGTGATATTTTGAGAGACTGATGTGTTTATCAGAAAAGAATCACCACAAAGTGAAAGTAGGCCATTAGCTGTAAAGGAAGGTTTGAAAAGGTTCCAAAGTCAAGTTGTATATCCTGATAACTACTGATAAATAAGGCTACCAGTTAAAATAATAGAGGAAGACTGCGTTAGTCGGCGCAGTTGGTGTGGTAGGCGAAAGGGCTGTGCCACTTGGAACATTGAATTCCCGTCAAGCGCGATTCGCGTATTTTATAACCGATTAGTCCAAATCTAACTGAAAAAAAGAAGAGAGAAATACCGCATCTTGCATTTGAAAGGGCCACCGAATTGAGGCACAGCGTTTCTTTTAAGTCTTCTTGCATATATGTATAGCTCATTTTGCAACCCGTCAAGTACAACCTTCGCAGGGTAGATACAAAAGCGGCGGAAGTCGTATTTCTAAATTATTTCAGATGAACAGCAAATATCATCTTATGGCATGGTTTGGTGTTACTATTAGAAGGCCATTAGGTTCAGCTGCGAGCACCCAAGACCATTTAGATATGCGGGTTTTCTTTAAAGGAGATACGCCTATGATACGCCTATCTTCTCAGTGTACCTTCCTATGTCTGGATTAAGAGAGTGGAATGATGCAAGTTCGTCTGAGTGTTTGTTTTCCTGAACTAGTCTATCCCCAGTCCTAAACTCTGTTCCTATTTTGGTTACACGGGATTGTGGTGTACCGTTGACGGATCACCATCCTTTTCGTCTTAATTTTGGCCTTGTGTTTTGAAAAAACTAGGAAGTTTAATCGTTCTGAACAAGTAGTAATTACTATGTGTAAGCACAATTAGTAGAAATCACAACAGCACATTTCTTAGGCTTATTTGCAACGGTACACCATGGTGATCCGTTCATTGCTAAATAATTTCAGTAGACTGTAATTAATTTACTGACAACGGATCACCATGGTGTACCGTTGAGATTTTGAAGGAAAAAAAGGCCAATGGCTTGAAAATCTCGCTATTGTTAAGTTGTGTTCTAGTGCTTATTTTCTAGTAAACAATTGGGCAAAGAAGACCGATTTAAAGGGAGCGTGAATAATTTTGGATGAAACGGTGACGGTGTACCGTGATCACAATGATGATGTTCATTGTTTGCACAAGCAATTTTCTATAAGTCAATGGGTGGAGTCCTTTATCTAAGGGAATATACCAGTAAATATAACTTTTTCTTTGCAGAGCTATAATTTCAATACCTATTAAAAGGTAAAACAACAAGACAATTGATTGTTAAGTAAAAAAGTGGAAGACAAATCGTTGAAAATAGTACTTGCAACCTTATGATGAAACCAACAACCTTTTTTCCACATACTCCACCGGTGTAAGAATGTGTTTACACACCAAAAAGAGAACATTTACTGTTGTACGCTATGGAGCTGAAAACGAGTTAAGGTAATAAATAATACTTGGTACCACCACCCCTCGTTCGGATCATTATGCACAGTGTCTATTCTTTTACAGGTAAAAGTCCCGTCTCTTTTTCGCAGGAACCTGAGACAGCAAATGATGTGCCTTCTCAGTGTGTTACTTACAGTAGCTTGAACTTACGCCCTCTTTTTGACAATTTGTTTTAACGCGCAGGAGTGTTCCTATTTCTTTTGGAAATTCTTTCAACCGTTGCTGTTGAAATATCACAAAAATCAGCAACTTTACTATCGAAAAGTCCTTCAATTTAACGTGGCTTCAGTAAAAAGCTCTTGGCCGTGTGACGTTTAATATCGAAACAGGGTTCAATTAAAGGCCATTACGCTTGTGCAGCTTTTCGCTCGTAAATCTACAAGATATCTTTCCCTTTTAGCAACAAGTCATCTCTTTCTATCAATTTCAAAAGTAGCTAAACATGCTTCGACATATTTTCATTATAAAGTCCCATGAAAGCAAACGTTATAGAATACATTGGTAATGGCGCTTTTCGTTGTCTGAATTACGTCATTCAACACCCAGACAATCTCGGTCATAAATAGTTGTAACACTTCGCTTGAACAGCAAGTGAAGCGCATCAAGGCTGTTAATAACGTACCCCTCCTCCTCCCTCCAATCAATGTTGCATTTACCGGTTGGTTTTGCACTCCAACCCATAAACATCAACATTGAAGGGGGAGAGGGGGCAAATTGCCGTCTGTGTTACAACATTTGTGACCGAGACTGTATTTATCAGGAATAATTGTTTTCAGCGCCGTAAGTGATGTGACGATTGCTGAAGTTATCGTTTTAGGCTTGTGAGCAATGTTAGTTGTCGTTAAATAGAATTTTGGCGATAGTATTAACGGTTTTGTAGTAAACTATAAAGTATGTAGACTCGTTTGGTGATATACAGATTTTCCGTGTTTTTTGGTGTGTTTTTGTATTTGTGTTTGCACAAGCAATTAAAGAAAATCGACACTAGTGATATTTTGAGAGACTGATGTGTTTATCAGAAAAGAATCACCACAAAGTGAAAGTAGGCCATTAGCTGTAAAGGAAGGTTTGAAAAGGTTCCAAAGTCAAGTTGTATATCCTGATAACTACTGATAAATAAGGCTACCAGTTAAAATAATAGAGGAAGACTGCGTTAGTCGGCGCAGTTGGTGTGGTAGGCGAAAGGGCTGTGCCACTTGGAACATTGAATTCCCGTCAAGCGCGATTCGCGTATTTTATAACCGATTAGTCCAAATCTAACTGAAAAAAAGAAGAGAGAAATACCGCATCTTGCATTTGAAAGGGCCACCGAATTGAGGCACAGCGTTTCTTTTAAGTCTTCTTGCATATATGTATAGCTCATTTTGCAACCCGTCAAGTACAACCTTCGCAGGGTAGATACAAAAGCGGCGGAAGTCGTATTTCTAAATTATTTCAGATGAACAGCAAATATCATCTTATGGCATGGTTTGGTGTTACTATTAGAAGGCCATTAGGTTCAGCTGCGAGCACCCAAGACCATTTAGATATGCGGGTTTTCTTTAAAGGAGATACGCCTATGATACGCCTATCTTCTCAGTGTACCTTCCTATGTCTGGATTAAAGAGAGTGGAATGATGCAAGTTCGTCTGAGTGTTTGTTTTCCTGAACTAGTCTATCCCCAGTCCTAAACTCTGTTCCTATTTTGGTTACACGGGATTGTGGTGTACCGTTGACGGATCACCATCCTTTTCGTCTTAATTTTGGCCTTGTGTTTTGAAAAAACTAGGAAGTTTAATCGTTCTGAACAAGTAGTAATTACTATGTGTAAGCACAATTAGTAGAAATCACAACAGCACATTTCTTAGGCTTATTTGCAACGGTACACCATGGTGATCCGTTCATTGCTAAATAATTTCAGTAGACTGTAATTAATTTACTGACAACGGATCACCATGGTGTACCGTTGAGATTTTGAAGGAAAAAAAGGCCAATGGCTTGAAAATCTCGCTATTGTTAAGTTGTGTTCTAGTGCTTATTTTCTAGTAAACAATTGGGCAAAGAAGACCGATTTAAAGGGAGCGTGAATAATTTTGGATGAAACGGTGACGGTGTACCGTGATCACAATGATGATGTTCATTGTTTGCACAAGCAATTTTCTATAAGTCAATGGGTGGAGTCCTTTATCTAAGGGAATATACCAGTAAATATAACTTTTTCTTTGCAGAGCTATAATTTCAATACCTATTAAAAGGTAAAACAACAAGACAATTGATTGTTAAGTAAAAAAGTGGAAGACAAATCGTTGAAAATAGTACTTGCAACCTTATGATGAAACCAACAACCTTTTTTCCACATACTCCACCGGTGTAAGAATGTGTTTACACACCAAAAAGAGAACATTTACTGTTGTACGCTATGGAGCTGAAAACGAGTTAAGGTAATAAATAATACTTGGTACCACCACCCCTCGTTCGGATCATTATGCACAGTGTCTATTCTTTTACAGGTAAAAGTCCCGTCTCTTTTTCGCAGGAACCTGAGACAGCAAATGATGTGCCTTCTCAGTGTGTTACTTACAGTAGCTTGAACTTACGCCCTCTTTTTGACAATTTTTTTAAACACGCAGGAGTGTTCCTATTTCTTTTGGAAATTCTTTCAACCGTTGCTGTTGAAATATCACAAAAATCAGCAACTTTACTATCGAAAAGTCCTTCAATTTAACGTGGCTTCAGTAAAAAGCTCTTGGCCGTGTGACGTTTAATATCGAAACAGGGTTCAATTAAAGGCCATTACGCTTGTGCAGCTTTTCGCTCGTAAATCTACAAGATATCTTTCCCTTTTAGCAACAAGTCATCTCTTTCTATCAATTTCAAAAGTAGCTAAACATGCTTCGACATATTTTCATTATAAAAGTCCCATGAAAGCAAACGTTATAGAATACATTGGTAATGGCGCTTTTCGTTGTCTGAATTACGTCATTCAACACCCAGACAATCTCGGTCATAAATAGTTGTAACACTTCGCTTGAACAGCAAGTGAAGCGCATCAAGGCTGTTAATAACGTACCCCTCCTCCTCCCTCCAATCAATGTTGCATTTACCGGTTGGTTTTTGCACTCCAACCCATAAACATCAACATTGAAGGGGGAGAGGGGGCAAATTGCCGTCTGTGTTACAACATTTGTGACCGAGACTGTATTTATCAGGAATAATTGTTTTCAGCGCCGTAAGTGATGTGACGATTGCTGAAGTTATCGTTTTAGGCTTGTGAGCAATGTTAGTTGTCGTTAAATAGAATTTTGGCGATAGTATTAACGGTTTTGTAGTAAACTATAAAGTATGTAGACTCGTTTGGTGATATACAGATTTTCCGTGTTTTTTGGTGTGTTTTTGTATTTGTGTTTGCACAAGCAATTAAAGAAAATCGACACTAGTGATATTTTGAGAGACTGATGTGTTTATCAGAAAAGAATCACCACAAAGTGAAAGTAGGCCATTAGCTGTAAAGGAAGGTTTGAAAAGGTTCCAAAGTCAAGTTGTATATCCTGATAACTACTGATAAATAAGGCTACCAGTTAAAATAATAGAGGAAGACTGCGTTAGTCGGCGCAGTTGGTGTGGTAGGCGAAAGGGCTGTGCCACTTGGAACATTGAATTCCCGTCAAGCGCGATTCGCGTATTTTATAACCGATTAGTCCAAATCTAACTGAAAAAAAGAAGAGAGAAATACCGCATCTTGCATTTGAAAGGGCCACCGAATTGAGGCACAGCGTTTCTTTTAAGTCTTCTTGCATATATGTATAGCTCATTTTGCAACCCGTCAAGTACAACCTTCGCAGGGTAGATACAAAAGCGGCGGAAGTCGTATTTCTAAATTATTTCAGATGAACAGCAAATATCATCTTATGGCATGGTTTGGTGTTACTATTAGAAGGCCATTAGGTTCAGCTGCGAGCACCCAAGACCATTTAGATATGCGGGTTTTCTTTAAGGAGATACGCCTATGATACGCCTATCTTCTCAGTGTACCTTCCTATGTCTGGATTAAAGAGAGTGGAATGATGCAAGTTCGTCTGAGTGTTTGTTTTCCTGAACTAGTCTATCCCCAGTCCTAAACTCTGTTCCTATTTTGGTTACACGGGATTGTGGTGTACCGTTGACGGATCACCATCCTTTTCGTCTTAATTTTGGCCTTGTGTTTTGAAAAAACTAGGAAGTTTAATCGTTCTGAACAAGTAGTAATTACTATGTGTAAGCACAATTAGTAGAAATCACAACAGCACATTTCTTAGGCTTATTTGCAACGGTACACCATGGTGATCCGTTCATTGCTAAATAATTTCAGTAGACTGTAATTAATTTACTGACAACGGATCACCATGGTGTACCGTTGAGATTTTGAAGGAAAAAAAGGCCAATGGCTTGAAAATCTCGCTATTGTTAAGTTGTGTTCTAGTGCTTATTTTCTAGTAAACAATTGGGCAAAGAAGACCGATTTAAAGGGAGCGTGAATAATTTTGGATGAAACGGTGACGGTGTACCGTGATCACAATGATGATGTTCATTGTTTGCACAAGCAATTTTCTATAAGTCAATGGGTGGAGTCCTTTATCTAAGGGAATATACCAGTAAATATAACTTTTTCTTTGCAGAGCTATAATTTCAATACCTATTAAAAGGTAAAACAACAAGACAATTGATTGTTAAGTAAAAAAGTGGAAGACAAATCGTTGAAAATAGTACTTGCAACCTTATGATGAAACCAACAACCTTTTTTCCACATACTCCACCGGTGTAAGAATGTGTTTACACACCAAAAAGAGAACATTTACTGTTGTACGCTATGGAGCTGAAAACGAGTTAAGGTAATAAATAATACTTGGTACCACCACCCCTCGTTCGGATCATTATGCACAGTGTCTATTCTTTTACAGGTAAAAGTCCCGTCTCTTTTTCGCAGGAACCTGAGACAGCAAATGATGTGCCTTCTCAGTGTGTTACTTACAGTAGCTTGAACTTACGCCCTCTTTTTGACAATTTTTTTAAACACGCAGGAGTGTTCCTATTTCTTTTGGAAATTCTTTCAACCGTTGCTGTTGAAATATCACAAAAATCAGCAACTTTACTATCGAAAAGTCCTTCAATTTAACGTGGCTTCAGTAAAAAGCTCTTGGCCGTGTGACGTTTAATATCGAAACAGGGTTCAATTAAAGGCCATTACGCTTGTGCAGCTTTTCGCTCGTAAATCTACAAGATATCTTTCCCTTTTAGCAACAAGTCATCTCTTTCTATCAATTTCAAAAGTAGCTAAACATGCTTCGACATATTTTCATTATAAAAGTCCCATGAAAGCAAACGTTATAGAATACATTGGTAATGGCGCTTTTCGTTGTCTGAATTACGTCATTCAACACCCAGACAATCTCGGTCATAAATAGTTGTAACACTTCGCTTGAACAGCAAGTGAAGCGCATCAAGGCTGTTAATAACGTACCCCTCCTCCTCCCTCCAATCAATGTTGCATTTACCGGTTGGTTTTTGCACTCCAACCCATAAACATCAACATTGAAGGGGGAGAGGGGGCAAATTGCCGTCTGTGTTACAACATTTGTGACCGAGACTGTAGTTAAAGGCCCACCTTCACCCAAAAGTCATTGCGGTCGTTTGTTTTTGTTTTTCGAATGACGACTTGTCCAAATACGTGATGTGATTGGCTAAAGGCACTCAGGCGAATCACGCGGGACACAACATGTCAGATATTAGGTAATTCGCGAAATTCAGTGAAGGAGCGCAATGACTTACGGATATAATAAGGCTTATTTTTTTGGTGTCAATTTTTGGATTATGGCCGTTACCATGGAAACATCACATCTGATGACAGGCAGATATATTATTATTTTTTTGGTAGTGCACTACACACTGTCACCGGGCTGTATGAGTGGAAGAGTGTAAGTCCGTGCTGACAATAGGCACGCAGCGCGTGCATAACTCACGAACATAAACAGGTCTCTTTGAAGCGTGCTTCAGTTTCAACAAAATGAGCCCCAAAATCGGCAAGAATTTGTGACGCTGATGAATAATAAAGCAGCTTCTATTTCCAAAACCATGGAATTACCTAGTGATAAATAAACTCGTCAAGGAGAGTAAATTTTTGCAGCTAAACGGCGCGTAACTGTGAGAAGTTTCCCTAGTGCTACAGCCGCAGACATGGAGCATTATCTACAACCAAGCTTGGCTACAAAACCGAAGGCGATAATCCTCCATGTAAGAACAAATGACCTGAAAAATTCATCCTCTGCTCGGAATGTGGCGGAGAAAATCGTCAACCTGGGGAATATGATTGCTACAAACTCTCTTAACACTAGTGTAACCATTTCTGCAATTACACAAAGATCAGATGAAGAATCGCTCAAGAGGAAAGTAAAGGACTGCAACAAAGTTTTAAAAACATTTTGTAATCAGAATGGCTGGGGCTTTGTCGAACACTTGAACATCGGCGAAACATGTCTGAACAACTACAAACTCCATCTTAACAAGAAAGGTATTGCTATTTTAGCGAGTAATTTTGTAAATAATATAGTTCATTGATACGATTCTTACTTGACAACCTCGCTGCCACCTCTAGCGCCCGTATCAGGTCAACTCTTACGCCAAAGTGTCGCGGATTTAAAATGGCTAGTTTGAATATTACAAGTCTTTTCAAACATATTGATGAACTTCGTGTTTTTCTAAATGATCAAAACATTGACGTTCTAGCCATAAATGAGACCAGGCTAAATGAAAGTATTTCCGATCAGGAGGTTAAAATCCAGGGATATGATATAATTCGCCGTGACAGGTCAACAAATGGCAGGTTTGGTGGTGGCGTATGTTTTTACATTCGTTCAAACATAAACTATTCTGTCCGCTGAGATTTGGACAGTCGGCTCCTGGAGATAGTGTCAATTGAAATTCGTAAACACAACTCAAAACCCTTTGTTATTACTTCATGGTACAGACCTTCAAATTCACCCCATGAACTTTTCACGCATGTCAACACATTATTAGGCAAATTAGATTCTGAAAACGTAGAATATTTTTTCGTGGGGAATCTAAATTGTGACTTGCAATCAAAAGGCAATGTTATTGTGAAAGCTCTTCTAAACATAACAGACATTTATGGATTGGAACAACTCATTCACGAACCAACCCGAATTACACCTTCTGCAAATACTTTAATTGATCTTATTTTCGCAAATCGGCCAGAGAATGTGTATTGTTCGGGGGTGTCTCATGTCGCCATAAGTGACCATAGTTTAGCTTATGCATATCGAAAAATTTCAATTCCCACTTTCTCCAAAGGAATTAACTTGATA
>NC_090874.1:24997893-25005393 GCF_036669935.1 Montipora foliosa
TTTAAGGAATACCGAAAATAAATTAGTTCTTCCACAACCCCGAACTGATTATCTCAAGAGAAGTTTTTTGTACAGTGGAGCTCAGTTGTGGAACAGCTTACCTGTAGACCTAAGATAAGCGTCTTCACTGACCGATTTGAAATCTAAGCTAAGTCGACACAGTTGAAAGTAATATCTTAATTTTAAGTAAATTTTAGACACGGCCTCCATGAAAAGCAGAATTTTTTTTTATTTCTTTTATTTGAATTGTTATTATTAAATTTCATTGTAGTTAGGTAGATAGATATACTACTATAGATAATGAACTAAATCAACTGATGGAAACACCGTGTATAAATAAAGTTATCTTATCTTATCTTACTTCGCAGAAACAATGGTCAATCTCAAGAGTTGGGCGATTCTGATCTTTCTGTTGAATTCGCACATTTCTTGTAAATCTTCAAAATACTTGAAAGAGAAAAAAAACTAACAAAAGAAGTATCCTATGTTTCGCGAGTAAACATGCCAGGTTACTTGATCACGGCGTCCGCTGAATTCGACGTCACTTTCGATTTTGCGATTTATTTGTGCAGCCAAAACTACAATAGAAAAATTGAACGTAGCAAAAATCTCCCAAAATATTTTTCGCTGATGGTAACCTATTGTATTTCTCTGTTCAAAATTTAAGCTGTTTTCATGTCGTAAATTTTGTTGTTGATAGCAAAATATTTTATTTCGATCGATATTTCCTGAAACCTTCCTTCTGCTCTTCCTAAAACCTGTGTATCAATATTTATTTACTTTTGTATCAATGTTTGTTTTGCATAAAGCAGGCTAACAAAATCAGTACCTTGCTTAGTTCGCATTTTTGACCGTTAAAATAGAATTTTTGGTGCCATGTTTCTGACGAGTCGTATAATTCAAATACTAACCCCGCCCGGCAGGGCTTAACTTCAGTGAACGTTTGTCTAAGAAAGCTGTCAGAAGCTCAGTGTGCACGGTTAACCTTGTGGTGAAAAACAAGTTGTAAGGGAACTTGGAAATGATCGACATATCAGCCTCGAAGCCAATGTTTCTCGATTCCCTTTTATTTTGTTCAATCTTTCTGGGTTTAGTGTTTTACTACTAACCACATGTCTTGTCAGGGGGCTTTTTACCTAATACATCAACCATGGGACTATAATAATATACGGCACAAAAACAATATCGTGAACTATTAGAGCTACATATTACGCAAGGATAACTTGAATCTCCTGGAAGACAAAACGCAGCTCAGTTAACATTAATACAACACTGTGTTAGTGGCACTACCACACTTGCGCAAAGCGTACCTATTTTTTACTTAAACTCTTAATATTTATACTTTTCCTCCTTTGAATTTTTTTTTATTCTTTCCCACATTATGGAAATGATTTTACCGCCTGACATTTTGAAGTGGTAAAAAGTCAAGGTCGTTCAGACGGTTTTGCCAATATTCTGCAATTTGTCATTTTTCAAAATATATTGGATTAACTTGGACAGATTTTAACAAATTTTGGATATTTGATAGGAACTGTACGTGGTTAGAACTGAGCAAATTTTCCAAAAAAAAATTACCGAAGGGGACGCGAGAAAATGAGCAGTTAATTTTACAGATTTGGTCACGCTGACGACACAAAAATCAGAAAAACAAGCGCGATTCAGGCTTTACGGGCCATACTAGTGCCCAGCTTGCGCGCGGCCCTAAAATTCTAGGGAGCCTCCTTGATGTAATGATAGAAAATGAATAGTTCACTGTTGTATGCTCGCGTTGTCGTCACCTAAAAGATGGCGATTTCACGTTGTTTTGTGGAGTACGGCAAAGAAATGCACTGCGGTTAAAACATTCTGATCCCGAGATAACATTTTTTGTGGCTCTGTGGTGTCGAAAATTATGATCTCGTGACGCTATTCTCTGTTGCTCTCCCCAAAAAGAAAAGCACGAAACGATGTTTACGGCGAGTAAACGGCCGAAGCTATTAGGGGTAACCCAGAAAAAGCCTTCTCTGAAGAAATAAGAAGCAGGTGGAAGCTTTTCTGGGCCGTGGGAAGAACGAAGGAATAGCACCACTTGATCGGTATTTTCGAAACCGCAGAGGAACAAAAATGTTATCACGTAATCAGATTTTTTTTAACCGCAGACTGAAATCAACGGTCCGTGAAGGAACGCTATTTTGTAGGTTTGTTCTCCACCCCGCACTCGCTGCTCATCCGAAAAATTGTCAATTTCACCAAAAACACCGTGGATGACCGGTAAGTAAACCTGGGTGTGAGAGAATGTAACCCTCGTTTGAAAAACCCTAGCTACGCCCCTGATGCGTCGCGATATTGCACATGAAACAACGCAGAATATTTACGCTATTGTTGAAGTCTTCTATGGTGAGTATAAATCGTTATGTCTATTTGAAGATCGAAGGGGACTCTCCCAGGGTAACTCGCCTTAGCAGCTGAAACACAAAGCGTACACGCAGTAAAAACGATGTTTGACCCCCTTCACTTGAAATGCTTTCTTCTTCCAGAGCGTCAAGTTTCTATTTTTTCCTATGTTTTGGCCTGCTTCCTATTTTCTCCTTTTTTTTTTTTCAAGAAAGTCAATTTTTTCCTATTTTTAGGGTTTTACCTAGTGCAGGGGAACATTTGAATATTTGAGATATAATTCTCAATAAAATTGGTAAATTCTTCCAAAATATAGAAACCTTTCTGTCAAAAAACGTCGAGAATTTAAAGCCTACTTGAATGGTGACTAAATTTAGAGTATTCATGAATGTACTAAAATTTAATGATCAGTGTTAAGTTCAAATGCCCTGATTCGTGCTCCAGAATGCAGGAAATGCATTCTAAGAGGCTCAAATTTCAAAATTTTTCCAGGGGCGGATGTCCCTGGACCCTCCTACAAACTAGTGCCTTCGGCCCTGGGAATTGACTGAGAAACAGTGTTAATTAAATGTTAGCCTGCGAGCAGGCTCTCTCTCTGCGGTGGGAGAGAATGAGAGCCTGCACGCATCTCTCTGAATTTTGAATGCCGCCTCCTGATGTCACGCTGAGAGAGCTGTCAAAAATTGCCCAATCAGCGCACACCAGAAGTAAACATTGAAAAAAACAGTAAGCCACGAATTGTGTATTTCTAAATTGCTCGAGGCAGAAACTCCAAAAAAAACTGTAAAGGAAGGAAGCCTTCGCCAGAAAATCCTAACAACTACTGCTGATGCTGTAAAGCGTAGCCCAGAATATTCTGTACGGTAATTCGTCGAAGTCCCTTTCACGGAAAATGTGTTTCGTTCGTCATGGTAAAAATTTAGCACACAAACTTGAAACGACGGGAATCGTAATAGAGAAATCCGTCTTCCCTGACCGCATCTCCACCGTGTGAGACTCGTCGACAACAACTGCTGCCAAATTTCGGTAAAGCGAAGCGGAATTATCTTTTTTAATTTATTATAATGAAATACAGACATTACAACTACTACATCACACTTTAATACTAGACAGATATTCTAAT
Source organism: Montipora foliosa (assembly GCF_036669935.1). Lineage (NCBI taxonomy): Eukaryota > Metazoa > Cnidaria > Anthozoa > Scleractinia > Acroporidae > Montipora > Montipora foliosa. Next base: position 25,001,390 of record NC_090874.1, read on the forward strand.
ACCTACACCAGTTTATTTCAAGGGTCATCGAGTATTTGTGATTATAGATATGTATTTTATTAATTCAACAATTTGAAAATTGGAATATTTTGTTTTCAAGTGTATTGGAGTATTGAGAGGTCACCCAGGAGATCGAGGAATCATTTGAGTAGCCGCCTTTTCGACAAAAAGAGCTTCGAAACGATTTTCCTCAAACTGGCCGCGAGGAAGTTGGGGCAAGAGACTGACGGAACGCTTGCAAGAAGACCCCCTATTTTTGAAAAACGCTCACCTTTTTATGGTTGACTTGACACACGCTGATTGACATCTTATTAACAAATTCGCCAATAAAAGATAACCATGTTAACACATGTTGGCTTCCGACAAAACAAACCGAGGCACCGAGGAAACACCGAGTGATCAACGCAGAATTTGCCAGTGTGATTTTAAATAGGGAGTTTAAGAAACGACGACGGCTACGGCAACGACAACGCCAAAAAGCAGTAATATTATTGGTTAAAAGAACGAAAATGATCGTGCTGCACGTGCGGCACGCATTTTTGAACAACTCCCTACCGTACTCGTCAAAACTACAACGTGAAATGCCCAATTTTAAGGTTTTGACGACAACGTGGACAAACTACAGTGAATCTTTCAGTCTCACTCTTCACTTCAAATCCGTCCTTACCAATCCAGTTATAGGACATTTCGCTCATATTGAATAATATAAACAAGATAGAATAATCATGAGGTACTTAGAATAGCTCAAACTTATATTTTGAAGTGACGTTTTCGTCGCCGTAGCCGTCGTGGTTTCTTAAACTCCCTAATGTTAAATTTGTAACGGCAGCTTCTAAGCCGGGTACGACTGGTTATGTTTCTTCCGAGAATTTGTTTAAACCATCGAAAAGAAACTTACGGGCAAATTCTAGCTGATATTTGCAGAGCGGTTGGAATAGAAGTTATCGAAAACAACAGCCAATTTTCAGAACTTGTAAGCAATCCGTGCGCTCGTAAAATACGAAATTTAGAAACATATAAACTCGTACAGAGTTCGATGGGTAGTAAGTAAGACCGTTAAATGCAAATCTCCAGCAAAGCTGACCATGAAACCATTCAAATAGGTTTAATTTTAAAACTAACGAAGATTTCAGTGCGACTTGCTGGCTATTTTGTTGGTGCAGAGTGGTTGACGAAATGGATCGTACTAAATCTCCTGGAAATTACAGGCAAACCTCCTCGCTAGTTTGATAATCCACAGTACGTTTTTGGTCAAATCGTCAAGAAATCGTAGATGAAATAGCAAGTAAAAGTGCTTTAAAAAATTGAATAACTTTACAAAGGAGCCGCTTTCTTCTCACAATAATTAAGAGAAGATTTAACAGGCTGCGTAGTTGTCTTCATCTTGTCTCAATCCATGATATAGAACTCAAGCTTACATCAGGCAAGGTACGCAGAGAATTTGACGAATTTCCTTGATCCTGAAACATGTGGATTCTGATAGTTCGCTGGCATTTTATTAATTCATCCTGCGTAAATAAAGTATCTTTTGCAAGCGAGCGAAAAGCTCACTTCAGTTCAGTCCAAACTTTTCGTCGACAATAAGCGCTGCCAATGTTTTGTTATCGAATCTTTTGCTTTTAATGAATTACGGAGACGCCATAGCGGCTTCAGCTGACTCGTAAATAATATTGAATTTCCCTTGATGGATATTGTCCAAGCAGTCCAGATTTTCATTTAAATCACAGGCTGTCATTTCCATAGAATTTACCTTAACACTTACTTGATCGCGTATTATGCTTTGAAATGGAAAAATCACGATGATACTCGAGAAGCCGGTTCTTCGTTTTAAGTTCTTTTATTTCGCACTCCGCACATCATGACAAACATCTGAAAAATTAAGCTTTTTCCGAATCCTGTTGGCAAAACGGCCATTACATCTATACAGTTAAAGAGATGGCGCATTGACAGTTCTTTTTTCCTTTTCAGTATAAAACCCGAGACCCGATTCGCTCAGCTTCGACACACGATTCAAAACCTTCCACATCTTCCACCATTGCCTTTGTCGCGCTAGAACTTAGGAGAAATATTTTGCTCCAGAATTTGTCCCCTGTCAATCATTGTGACTGTGCCGCACCAATCAGAAGCCCCCGTTCGTGGGCGAACGGGTTTTTCAAAAATAGGGGGTCTTCTTGCAAGCGTTCCCTCAGTCTCTTGCCCCAACTTTCGCGCGGCCATTTTGCAGAAAATCGGTTCGAAGCTCTTCAGTCGAACAGGAACGCCTGCTACGCAGGCTAACCAAATACTTGCTAAAATCGTGTAGAGTTCCTTTATCGTTCTCTATCGTTAAATCGGTAACTGAGGCAGCCGAAAGGCCCCAAGTTTTTGTCCAAATGTAATCAGCGATAATGCTTTGTAGAGGACAGGAAATTACAACGGTGACATGAAGTCGCCCTCGTTGTATTTTGGCCGCTACGAAAAACAGTTGGGGAATAAGACTTTTCCCGAATCCTGTGGATAACAGAGATAGAACTTCCTTTCCTTCCAGCAGAGAAGCCATTGCATCGCGTTTCCCTACCTTTAATTATGTAAAGTTACGGTATCATTCTACAATTTTCTCAAAGGCATTTCTGACCACCTCATCTCTCGAAGCGAAGTATCGGAGCTTGTCAATGGTGACGTCACCAAGTAATTTAATTTCAGCCAATCAGTATTTTGCGTCCAAAATGTGGACGCGACATTCAAAATACAAAGCCATGGGTGCAGGCCCGCGGAGGGACTGCTTGCAGGCTAATTAAATGTAGACACAATTATGGTTGACACTGCTAAGAGCAAGCGAGAAGATGCAGTAAAATGCATAGAGAAAATAGGAGGAAAAACATCATAAACTGTTGGATAAGGCCATGTCGTCAACGACAAGCACTGCCCAAAACTAAGCAGCCAAGGTTACAGTCTGTTAAAAGAGCCAAAAAATAATAAGCATTAGACCTTTTTTGGTTATGAATAGTCTTTTATTGGCTTATTGGCTTTTATCAGAAACCCATAAGGGTTGAAACGTGTAACGCGCGTTCACAGCTTCCGAATATTCAGTGCGAACTGATTGGTTGAATGTTTCAGTGCTAAGTACCATATTTGGAAACCTCTCGCTCTTGTTGTTTCAAATATGGTACTTAGCAAATTGAATATTCACAAGCTTGTTTCCCAGCACACAAGGGGCTGTTACACGTTTCACCCCTTATGGGTTTCTGCTTTTATGTATGTGATGCTTATCTTTCTCATTTCAAACGACTATGGACTTAATTTAAAGACATCTTAAAAAGCACTGTATGTGATGTAATTTGATAGGTGAAGGACAAGTTTTCCTTAGTAATAAGTAAGCTTTTTTTTTCTTTGAAGGATGTGCGCCGTCTTGTCCATTAAATAACGCATTGGTTGTGGAACAGAGCTGTTGTTGGCTTTGTTAAGAGGATAGAATTCAAGGAAAGCTTTCTCTTTTGTTCCTCTTTTTGGATGAGAATTCCTATTTTCTGAGTGTCATTAGTCACTTGACGCCCAGTTCTTCTCAAAAGCCAAGTTTCAGGATTTCCCTAGTTTGGCCATCGATCTTGCACGAAGGCGAGAGCTGCTTTTATATTTTTTCATGTTTTTCATTGGCAGTCCAGTTAATGCTTAATACAACTAATTCCAAAATGGCCGCCATTAGAGTATTCTTTTGTCAACCTCGTTCCCAGGGTCTTCTCGGCTTTCAATATGGCGGCGGGTCTTGAGAAGACCCTGGCACACAGTGAACTAAAAAGATCGCTGATTGGTGCTTTTCTCACATGAACTCTGATTGGTTTAATGTCGAAAGTAAGATGGCGGCTAGTGAGGAGAGCCAGAAGAAGAACAGCATTCGTGTTTAAATCATTTTCAAAATTGTAGCTGTTCCGTAAGAAGCAGCTGCAAAATAACAAGCATAACAGTCAAAAATAATTCACCGTTTTTTCACGTTGTACGATGATCTACATCAGGCCTCGATTCCGATT
>NC_090874.1:25015393-25017893 GCF_036669935.1 Montipora foliosa
CACAACCTTCGGGTTAGATCACCGCTGCTCTACCGACTGAGCTACAAGGTAGAACTGAAGATGTTAAAGTCACGGCAATGAGCATGTACAAGTACAAGGAAAGATTACGTTTTTTCCTCCCATTTGACCTTGTAGCTCAGTCGGTAAAGCAGCGGTGATCTAACCCGAAGGTAGTGGGTTCAATTCCCACTCTGGTCAGAGTTTTTCTCTGTCCTTGTGTGGGCCCATTTTCATTAGTAGGTCTAACGCTCACATGGTTCATATGGGGTAGAAAACTAGCACTTCACATTACACTCTAATCAGTTAAGTCTATAAGGAAACTAGCCTGGAGCCCATGTCCCTTGTAACCCATGCGTCATATAAAATCAACATGCAGCGACGTTTGCTCCTAAAATCTGACCTTAGTCAGGAATTCTCTCCTTTTAATTCTTCTTAACTGCCAGAAACATCTTTAAAGATATTGGACTATTGGACATCAGAAGAAAATTGGGGAAGAAATTGCCTCACCTTATAAAGGGTCACGGTCTTCTCCAGGTAGCTCTAACTACAACAGTGTCTGACAGTAAAAAAAACTGGAAGGGCCATGTTGGCATCGAAAAAGATACGGTTACAAATGAAACCGCATTCGTGTAAACGCTGGCTAAAGCTCCAACAACAAATTGTCAAGAATCTGCAATTGCTGATGATGTTTTCTCAACCAACCATAGAATAAAGTGGGATCATTTTGAAATTTTAGCAATTGGTCGATCAGACATGCATTGTAAAATTCAAGAGTCTCAGTTTATCCGTGATTTAAAGCCAGCCTTAAATGAAAACGTAGGCTCCTTGCAACTTATAAAGACTGTCTAAAGAAATGTTTTTCTTACCTGGAAAAATTAGATCTGTTTGGATATCTTAGCTGAAAATTGAAGTGTCCGAGAATTTTAGGGAATGATAGCTTAACTTCAGAAATTGCTAGCTGAACGTTAACTTCTAAGAACTTCCCAGCAAACCATTTACTTATCCGAAACTGCAAGGTGACCCTTTTAAGCGGAAAAAATTGCAAAAATTGCAAAAAATATCCCTTCCGATCGAAAACGTCACGGGCTACTTTTCCCTGGTTCCGAATCTCAATTTTTAGGTGAAGTTGTAGTAAAGAAATCTATAGCTGTTTGGCAACGTAGAACCGAAATTCTTAGAACAGCTTGACTCTCCCGAACACATATTTCACCGAAAATTATCTTTGGATGCCCCTGATTATTAGCAGAATTCTTGTCCTTTTATGTCAATCAATTTCGTTAGTTTCCAATCCATTTATTTATATTTTTGAATTTAAATTTTTCTGTGTAACTGAATGATAATCCCTTCTGATGATATATGTTGTAAAAAGAGTTATGCAGTTCAAGCATATGTTTGTAACCGCTGTTTGTGTTTTATCCTTATCGATAAGGTCAAGCTTTGTAATTGAGTAAAGTTATCTTCTCAGGTCTTTTATCGGGATTCCCATACCTTGTATTCCCTCACACTGAGCTTGGGGTGCCTGTGCTATTACAGCGAGAAATCCTGTTTTAAACACGTTCAACAGTAATGTTTCGCTCTGAGGGGAAATCCTTCATCAAATAAATCAATCTTATTCACCTTAAATCAATACAACATCGTTGAAATTGGTCCAAAATTATTAAAGCTGTTGAAATGATTGCATTTAAGAATAAAAAGCAGCGATATAAAAGAATGACGTTTCGACGGCTCCATGCCATCATTCTCAAATTCAAATAAAAAACATTATGTGAGTTCATACTAGAGTGAAATGTATGCGGGAAGGTCTCAGTTCATATGATTAATAAGAGAAAATAAAATAAAATTCCAAGCGTGGTGCGCTTGAACTGTCAAATAAAAAGTTTTGCTTTAATGGAGTCAGATTGAGTTTTTTGTTTTTGATGAAGAGCATTTCATAAATTAAACAATCCAGCTTCCGACGGCATGTTTAATTTATCAAAATGCTCTTCAACAAAAACAATTAAACAAACCAGCTTCCAACGGCATGTTTAATTTATGAAATGCTCTTCATTTAAAAACAAAAAACCAACACTTAACACTCACTCTGACTCCATTAAAGCAAAACTTTTTATTTGACAGTTCAAGCGCAACACGCTTGGAATTTTAGTTTATTTTATTTTCTCTTATTAATCATATGCACTGAGACCTTCACATGTACATTTCACAATATTATGAACTCACATAATGTTTTTTATTTGATTGAGAATGATGGCATGGAGCCGTGGAAACGTCATTCTTTTATATCGCTGCTTTTTATTCTTAAATGCTTATCGAACACCTTAGTTATTAGAAATGAATTGCATCACTGTAATCACAAATTTCAGGAATGCTTGTTAACGGATGCGCTTTATTGCGTCCCGTGGGAAGAAGTCTCAGCCGCCAAAACTGGTTTGACGAGAAATCTAAACTGTCTCTGCGCATGGAAATGAAGCTCTAAGGTCTTGCGATCAGAGGTTTTGGAGTG
>NC_090874.1:25027893-25030393 GCF_036669935.1 Montipora foliosa
TCGAGTGTAGTAGATATAAGCTTGAACGTTTCAGGAAAAGCCAATAATTCTATCTTAATGTAAGAAACGCTGAGGTTCATCGATCAAATATGCCTGGGTACGCTATTAAGACATCCGTGACACACTTAGATCGGTTTTTGTGTTGGAATCTGTTCACTCTGGAGCTGATGAGACCTGGTGAATGCAGGCAGAGCGTTATTTTGGAATTGCGTGACAGATTGTGAAGCACCTCACAGACCATTTTATTATTTGAGGCGGGGGAGGGGGTGGGGTGGGCAGTTACAAAAAAAAAACAAGCTTTGCACAGATAAAAAGTAGAGAAAAACGTACATTAAAAAAATATTAATGATTGAAATCCATGTTAAGGGAGGCATCCAAATTAACAAAATCCGCCGCGAAATTTCAATCCAGGTTGCGCACAGAGTGTTCTTGGGCGTCATTGCCAAAGATGAGAATCGACCAATCGTATGGGACTGTTCCCACGGTCGGGGTTTTGCGCCAGTGAGAACGTAAATCATTTTTTTACCACTATGGAAGGTGAAGCTTGTTCCTTCCAAGAGATCGTTGGCGGGAAGTGTGGTTTCAGTAGCAAGGATAAAGAAAAGTCCGTGAAACTCATCCCATTGCTCAACTGCACCAGTAATATAGATAAGCATAAGTCTGCACTTGCCTTTACTGATGTGCAGAATGAAGTTGAGCTCATTCTCGCAAGAGCGCGTCTCTTTTCACGTCCGCAAAACATTGATCAACTCAAGATATGCCCTCACCATCGCGAGACACTTGGTCTTGGCTGGAAACGCAGCTCAACTCGTTGCGACGTCCCGGCTTTACTGTCCTCACACAGTGCGAAAGTTAAGAATCGGCCGAGAGTGGAGAGGGGGCTCACTAAACTAGCTTCACAAACGGTGCTTAAAGAAACTGGCATATTCGTTCCCGTCGGATCAGGTGAGTTTTCTTAAAGGTTATTAGTTAGCTATGTCTTATATAGACACAACTGATAGCAACCGCCATAAATAGCGAAATTAACTATTTATACATCGTTATATTTGTAGGCGTGTGCTCCTGCTGCCGAAAGCGCTTCGGCAAGATCGGACGAGAAGTCCCCTCGGGGGAAGTTATAGAGGTTTCTGATAGGATGTGCGCCCTGAGCTTGGTAAGGTGACGATACGTGTAAAAACCACATGATACTAAACGTGAGGCTTATTTTCTCCATTTTATACCCGGAGAACGGAAGATTTGAGATGTCGCATGAAAGGGACAATACCGCATTTTTTTCAGTGTTGATTAGTTAGCATATAATTCGAGCAGAGATGTGACTGGACTTTTGTGACTGTTGTTTAGACTGTGGATGGTTCTAGTTGCAGGGGGTCCAACACTATTCTAATTAGCACACTGATCAATGGCCGCCCGAGAGATAATCAAATCTTTAATCAGACTAATATTTTAGGTGTCCCTGTTTACTGGCATGACCGCGATGATCCGGGAACAAGAATAATAAGTGTGGATAACGATAGAGTATAAACCAGATATTCTTGAACAGAGGTAATTATTTAGCAATAATTAACTACCAATAGCACTAAGTAGAAAACAGAATAGACTCAGCAGATAGTATAGACTAGATATGCTTGCGGATCAGGACCCGTCAAGAATCAATCTTTTGTTATGATGGTGCCAAATGTTTCTGCCAAAACAAAAGCTCCAACGAAAGCTGGTTCCACTGATGATTGGTCCTCACGCCGCTCTTTTTGCGCAGTCAAACCTAATAGAATAGTCTATTTTTGTTAGTATTTAGTAAACTCTAAACATCTGTTGTTTCAATCTAAACACAGGAAGCCGGAGGAGGCTCAGCATCTGCAGCAAGTGCAGCTATCGAATCGTTACCAATGGCGCAGAGTACACCACCCGCTAATGCAGCAGAGCAGTCTACCGCCTTGGCCACCCTTCCTGAGAGCCTCTACTCGCCGTCATTAGATTCTTCCTTAGACATGACATGCACCCCAGTCTCCCGCGGTCGGGCAAAAGACGTGTCGCCGCTTCAGAAAATGAACGAGTTTCTTGAGAGCAAAGATATCAGCCCAGTCCGCTACCCTGCAACTGTACCCTGGTCAGACGCAAGTGCGAGAACACGGAGACGTCATTTGCGCAAGGCCCGCCAAGCAGTGGGTGCAGTCTTAGGAGAAGTGGCGCCGCACCAGTCTGGGCAACTGTGGAGAACCCTCACTACGTACCGCTCTCTTGAGCATGAAGACTCGTCCTGCAGCGAAGAAGACGCAGAAGTAGATGTTGATGACGTTCTGATGAGCGCATTGGCAGATTGCTATAACAGCTCTAGCACGTGGCAGGTCCGGCGCCAAATCCTTTCGATAGTAGCAGACAAGTTTACCTTACGCAAATTTAAATTTGTGTATATATCATCCCTAATTCCGACCCCCAAGGAATTGGTAAAGGATTTAAACAGGTTGTTATTTAAATTTCTATGGAAAGGGACAGACAAAGTTAC